>NW_004443938.1:39644977-39689052 GCF_000243295.1 Trichechus manatus latirostris
TTTTTTTTTTTTTTTGATTGAAAGCCAAGCATGGTGTATCCAGTAAGAGGAACTGAGGTTCTTTCAGCTGTAAAGTTCTGTTGATGTTGATGTGGTGATAAGATGTGGGGGAGGGGGTGCCTTCTCTAGTAAAATTAATGTTTATTAAAAAAAAAAGTTAAATATGCTAAAATAGGGAGCCCTGGTGGTGAACTGGTTAAGAGCTCAGCTGTTAACCAAAAGGTCAGCAGTTCGAATCCACCAGCCACTCCTTGGAAACCCTATGGGACAGTTCTACTCTCTCCTATCGGGTTACTGTGAGTAGGAAGACTCAAAGAATGGGTTTTGTTTTTTTTGGGGGGGGGCGAAGGGGAAGTATACCTTAAATATGATTCTTCCATTCTTCTCCTAGAAACAAAAACATATGTGGATACAAAGACTTGTACAGAACACGTTCATGGCAGCTTTATTTGTAATAGCCCAAAACAGTAAACAATCCAAATATTCATCAAGAGGTAAATTGATAAACAAATTGTGGTATATCCATACAATGGAGTATTACTCAGAAATAAAAAGGAAGGAACTACTGACACAGGCAACAAAAACACTAATGAATCTCAAAATAATTATGCTATGTTGAGTGAAAGAAGTCAAGTAAAACAGAATACATACTGTATTATTGTTTTGTGCCCTCGAGTCGATTCCGACTCATAGCGACCCATAAGACAGAGTAAAACTTCCCCATAGGGTTTCCTAGGTTATGTGTAATCTTTACAGGAAGAAATCACCAAGTCTTTCTTCTGCAGAGCCACTGGTGGATTAGAAGTGCTGACCTTTCGGTTAGCAGCCAAGCACTTGACCACTGCTCCACCAGGGCTCTTACACATTGTATAATTCCATTTATATATTGTTGTTGTTTTTGTTGTTAGGCGCCGTCAAGTCAGTTCTGACTCATAATGACCCTACGTATAACAGAACGAAACACTGCCCTGTCCTGGGCCATCCTCATAATCATCGTTATGCTTGAGTCCATTGTTGTAGCCACTGTGTCAATCCATTTCATTGAGGGTCTTCCTCTTTTTTGACGACCTTCTACTTTACCAAGCATGGTGTCCTTCTCCAGGGACTGGTCCCTCCTGATAACGTGTCCAAAGTATGTGAGATAAAGTTTCACCACCCTCCTTTGTAAGGAGCATTCTGGCTGTACTTCTTCCAAGACAAATTTGTTCGTTCTTCTGTCAGTCCATGGTATATTCAATATTCGTCAGCAGTACCATAATTCAAAGGCATCAGTTCTTCTTCGCTCTTCTTTATTAATTGTCCAGCTTTCGCATGCATATGAGGTGATTGAAATATCATGGCTTGGGTCAGGCACACCTTAGTCCTCAAAGTGATATCTTTGCTTTTTAACACTTTAAAGAGGTCTTTTGCAGCAGATTTGCCCAATGCAATCTATATTCTAGGAAGGACAAACTAATGTATAGTAACACAGCAGATCAGTGGTAGCAACACTCTGCCCAGCAACAGAGGGAAGAGGTGGGAAGAAGAAATTAAGAAGGGGCATGAGGAAACTTTTTGGAGTGATGTGGTCATTATCTTGATTGTGGTAGTGATTTCATGGGTATGTACAAATGAAAAAGGGGCCCAAGAATAAGCGGTGCCCCCCAGTCCTTACAGCCAACAGCATTGGGTGCTCATAGTCCGGCTGCAAAACCCATCCACCCAAGTGTCCTAGGGAACAGGGAGAAGCTTTCCTCCTGGACACTCGGGGGCAGTCATCAGCCCTCTGCCTTGCTCAACATGAGACCCCCTGATGCAGTCGGATGCCTGTGCCTACACCAATCACCCATACCTGTCTAGGACTGTAGGTGAGAGCATGAACCACACACTTGGTGGCCAACTACCTGGACACCTGAGCTGAATCCCAATCCAGATCCCAATGAGGTTTTTAGAGGAACTTTACAAACACTCTTGAAGAAGAACAAGGTTGGGAAGAAAGGGTGAGACTTGCCATTTTAGTTAACAAAACTTATTACAAGGCTATATGATTAAATTGTGAGATATTGGTGTAGGATTAGACAAACTGACCAATGAAACAAAATCAAGAGCCAGAAAACATTCATATACAGAAACCTGATGTAAGTTCTAGGTTATATTGATATTCCAGTGGGGAGAGAATGGACTATTCAGTAAAACAAAACAAAACAAAACAACCCATTGCCATCGAGTCGATTCAGACTCTTAGCAACCCTGTAGGACAGGGTAGAACTGCCCCTTTGGTTGGCAGCTGTAGCTCTTAACCACTACACCACCAGGGTTTCCATTCAGTAAATAGTGCTGGGAAAATAGGTTATCTGTGTAGAAAATGGAGCCCTGGTGGTGCAGTGGTTAAGAGCTTGACTGCTAACCAAAAGGTTGGCAGTTTGAGCCCGCCAGCCAATCCTTGAAAACCCTATGGGGCAGTTCTACTCTGTCCTATAGGGTCGCTATGGGTCGGAATCATCTCAACGGCAATAGAGGGGGGTACATGGAAAATAAAATAGGACTCTTACTTCACACTATACAGAAAAAGTAATTCTGGATTGTTTTAAGTCTGACACATGAAGGGCAAAATTTTAAAACTTTTAAAACAAAATAGGCAAGAACAACTTTATGATCTCAGGATAGGGAAGTATTCTTAAACAAGATACAAAATACTCTAATAATAAAAGTTACATTTTAGAATCTTAAAATTAATAATCCCAGTCCATTAAAATACACCTTAAAGAAAGTGAAAAGATAAGCCACAAACTGGAAGAATATAATTGTGACATACTTAAGTGCCAAAGGATTAGTGAAGTGACCAGTTTGCATAAAGAACTTCTATAAATCAGTAAGAAAAGACAGACAACCTGGTAGAAAAGTGGGCAAAAAACATGAAGAGGCATTTCAGAGAAGAGGAAACATGATAACAGGAATAAACTCATAAATAAAACATAGGGAAAGATACTCAATTTCACTTCATTAGCAATTATCAGGATAACTCTTGCACCAGGATACATGTACGAGAGTGTTCATAGACACATCATTAATAATAGCCAAAAATTATAAGCAACCCAAATATCTCTTGAAAAGAGAATGGGTAAATTGTAGTGTGTTTATACAAAGAAATATTATACGGCAGTGAAATGAATAAACTAAAGGTAGAAGCAATGACATGGATTAATCTTAGCAATGTGATACTGAGTATCACGGGCAAATTGTAAAGACTACATAGAGTGTGGTACCAGCTCAAAGGCAAAAAAAAAAAAAAAAATCACGACAAAAAACAAAACCTAAATATATGTGAAAAACTCTTTTAAAGCAAGGGTAATAAACTAATAAAAATGTATTTTAAAAAAGTAAGGATAGGGTTTATCTTTGGTGGGAGGCAAAGCAATGGGATAGGCAAGAAATCAGATTTTTTTACCATTTGTGATGTCTTCCATATTGTTTTATTTGTCAAGTCTACACTGACAGCATATTCATTAAAGATAAGACAAAGATGTCTCTCACCATTATTTTCTTTAGTGTTTTTTCTAGAAGTTCTAGCCAATACAATGAGATAAGAAACAGAAATAATAGCAATAAAGGTGGAGTAAAATGGTTTTTATTTGCACATGATGGTATTGTCTGAAAAATCCATTAAAATTAATTTTAAAATGTCCATCAAAACTAATAAAACTTCAATGAGGTGATTGGTTATTAGTAGCAAGAGCTGCCATTTATTGGGTATCTGCTATGTCCCAGAAGCTCAGTTGGACACTTTGCATCTCAGCCTTCACAAGCAACCCTATAACTTGTATGAGCATCCCTACAAAGATGAGGAAAAGATTTAGGTTGAGTAACTTGCTCAAGTGGCAGGACAGTAACTTGAACTTGCTTTATCTGATTCCAAAGCTTGTGCTCTTCAACACTTCGTTACATTGTCTCCAAATAAATATTAAAAACTAAGAGATCTTCTCTATATCGGAAATAACTAGTGATCAGGAAATTACTTGGCTTGGATAGTTTCAGTGGCAAACATTATCAAACTAGCATGGCATCTGTCTTAATTAAAATACAGATACCTCAAACAGACCAAATACATATGCAAAGTGACTTTGTCTTCTGAACAATGCTACCAAAGACATTACAAATTCTTCTTCTCTGGCTCTTTTCCCAGACATCTTGCAGAGTGCTACTCTTCGGTTAACTTATTTCTTCTTCAGAGAGGTTACATTCTTATTGATCAGGTATTGTTTTTCCCCCTAAACTATACCTTGACTGAATTGAGATTTTGTGTTTCTCCTACATGCAGCTGTAAGAGTTACTTCCATTAGGAGTTGATTCTTCTAGTTTTCCTCTGAGATGGTAGTTTTATACATAAGGATTGATTTTAGCACATTTTCTAGGTGCGTGGAAATCAGACACTTAAACCAGTGTTTTCTAACTCATTTATAAGTTAGAAAACAATCCTGCTTAATTTATTTTGTCCGGAGACCCTCCAGTTCTCAAGGTGGTTTGCTGAACCTGTCGTTTTCGTACCTTCCATTTGGAAAATTCTGGGAACAGCCTCACCTCACACGCTCCTTCACTACTTTACTACTCTCTGGAGTGTGCTTGTTGAGCTTGCTTCTGATGACTTTGTTCCACTATCCTCTTCTCAGTTCCAACCCCAGTCTTAGCTGGATCAGGTGTAGCATCAAGTCAGTTTCAAAATCACAAGTTAGAACTAGAAGGGACTTTGGAGATCATTGAGTCCAGTTTTATAAATGAGGAAACAAAGGCCCATACTATTTTTTCCTACTAGTTTCCTTCAGACCTTGGTTCTGTGTCAGTTGGTTTCTGAGGTTTTTGCTTTCCTGTCTTCCCAGACCCAATACCTCTTCAATAACAAAGAAGATCCGTGCTGTGAAATTGTTGTCCTGTGCTTTGGAGTCAATTCCAACTCATAGCGACCCTATCTGACAGAGTAGAACTGCCCCATAGGGTTTCCTCAGCTATAATCTTTATGGGAGCAGATTTCCAGCTCTTTCCTCCCACGGAGCCGCTGGAGGGTTCAAACGACCGACCTTTCTGTTAGCAGCCAAGCGCTTAACCTTTGTGCTACCAGCGCTCCTCACTGTGAAATCGCAGAACTGGGGGAGAGACAAGGCTGCCATCGTGTGGTATGATACATGAACAGAAAGTATGGGTTTATACAGAGTGTGAGACTGGGAAAATTGTGCAAGGTGCGTTTCCTTTAATTATAACAGTAATTACCAACTTTGGGTAAATTGTTACTATGAGTTACATAGTGAGATTTACAAGAAAGTGAAATCCTCTTTAGCCTAACCCAGGAACTCCTGGCATCACCATTAGTCCTAGCCATAGAGCTGTCATAGCCCTAGGAAGATATTTAATTGACAGCTGTCCAAGGATTGTGAGACCTATATAAGGCCCTTAGGAATATATTTTTTATCTTAAAAATGAATCCTTAGTGTATGCAATTTTATTTTATAAAATAAAATTATGTAAAAGAAATAATATGTTTTAAGATATTAAATTCTTGGAAATCATTTTCTTTGTTCTTACCTTTTTTTATAATTAGCTTTGGCATGATATTCACGTTACATAAATGAGATAACAAGTAAATGAAATGGAATTAAATGAATGCTAAAGGAAACAAATATTTAAATAATTTTGCATACATCCAGTTGTCTTGCTATTTTGCTTTCAGTTATTACATATGTTCTGTTCTAATTTGAATTTCACAGAAATGTGCCCAGGATCAATTTTTGGCTAAACAGAAAGTGGAGGCATAAGGGGGACTCACTGCTTAAGTTGCATAGAGGCCCACACTGTGTATGTAATGTTTCCAGCAAGCAGATCCAGGGTAAGAAGCAAGGCAATGAGAAATAAGTCAGCCCAAAATATTTGCTATTATCAGCTACTGTCCTGCTCCTGGACAAACACAAATCGCTCAAGTCAAGGATCCACATATCTACGCTATCTCACCTGGAATTAACGAGAATGGGCAGGTGGCACCACGTCAGTAACTCTTCCCTTGTTAATCTAAAAGCTTTAGAAATAGCTTGCTTCCGGTAAAATAGCTTAGTGTTCTTTAAAAAAATCTAATAATCTCAAAGGAGCAGTCTCCTTTATTAATTAAAAGCAGCTGAAAAATATATTAGCCCATTTTGTGTTTTTAAAACTTAAAAATCTAGAATATTTGAAAAACAAAAAAGTACACCCAATGAGATGCAAAGGGGGAATGGATGGGCCTTGGCCTCATGGGGTGGGCAGGAACTTGAGCTCTGGAGTCAGACCTACTTGAATTCAAATCCCAGTGCCACCACTTAGGGTAAGATTTTGGTCAAGTTATCAGTCTTCAATTTTCTTACCCAGAAAATGAGGCTAATGATACATATCCATTGAGTTGTAGTAAGGATTGCAGGGGAAAAGGCATGCACAGGACTTAGTAGACCTGTGCTAAGTGTTCTTAGAACGTAAGACCTCAGTGCTCTATAAATGTTGTTAGCCACCATCAGATCAGCCCCTGACTCATGGCCCGAAATTCGTTGCCGTCAAGTTGATTCCGACTCATAGCAACCCTATAGTACAGAGTGGAACTGCCCCATAGGGTTTCCAAGGAGCAGCCGGTGGATTCAAACTGCCCACCTTTTGGTTAGCAGCCGTATCACTTAACCACTGTGCCACCAGCGCTCCATGAGTCATGGCAACCCCATGTAAAACAGGGTTTTCACTGGCTGATTTTCAGAAGTAGGTTGCCAGGATTTCTTCCTAGTCTGAGCCTGGAATCTCTGCTGAAACCTGTTCAGCTTCATAGCAACATGCAAGCCTCTACTGACAGATGAGTGGTAGCCTGGTCTCTGGCATAGAAAGTGAGAATTCTACCACAGAATCATCACTGCCTCTTCCATAAACATTAGGCTAATAGTCACTTTGAGGGCTAAGGTGCACCAGACCCAAGCCAGGGTATTTTCAATCACTTCATATGCATGTGAAAGCTGGACAACAAATAAGGAAGACCTAAGAACTGACACATTTGAATGATGGTGTTGGTGAAGAATACTGAATATATCATGTACTTCCAGAAGAACTAACAAATCTGTCTGTTTTGGAAGGACTGCAGCCAGAATGTTCCTTAGAATCAAGGATGGTAAGACTTTGTCTCGCTTACTTTGACATGTTATTAAGGGGCACCAGTCCTTGGAGAAGGACATGCTTAGTAAAGTAGAGGTTCAGCAAAAAAGAGGAAGAACCTCAACAAGATGGATTGACACAGTGGCTGCAACAATTAGTTCAAGCATAGCAACAATTGTGAGGACAGCGCAGGACTAGGCAACGTTTAGGTCTGTAATACATAAGGTTGCTATGAGTCAGAACCATCCTAACAGCACATAACAACCACAATAGAATCACCCAGAGGTGTCTATTCAACTAGATTCCGTGTGCTCACAATAAAACTATCAAATGTCACGGAGAAAAAATAATTTCTTTTGCATTCTTTAGATATTCACTTAAAAGGCATGTCACCCAAAAAGTAACAGCTGATTTCCAGCCATATTTCTCAAAGGCAGAGCCTTAGCTGAAGCACCAAGTTTTCAGTCTAGAACCTGGATTTTCTTACTTCATCACAAAAACAACTAGTCTCTTGGCAACAATTTCAGACTGAGTTAGTGAACAGAGTACTGATTTTCTAGTCAGATTGTACCAGGTTCGTATTTTTAGATCCATCACTCACAAGTGTGTCCTTGAGCTTTAGTTTCCTCAGATGCAAGATAATAAGAATAATAGCAAGTACTTAAAAGCTGCTTACTATATAATATAGTAGGGAACCCTAGTGATGCAATGGTTAAAGAGCTTGGCTACTTGACTGAAAGTTCTGTGGTTCAAACCCACAAACCGCCCCACAAGAAAAGACCTGGTAATCTGCTCTGGTAAAGATAATAGCCTAGGAAGCCCTATGGAACAGTTCTACTCTGTCCTATAGGGTCACTATAGTTCAGAATCGACTCAACAGCATACAACAGCAACATAAAATAGTACTTATTATGTAACCCTACATCAAGGAGATAATGTATACAAGCACCTATCCTGGAGAAGTTCTCAATAAATGCCCCCTCCTGGAATTCTCCAATGATCATGATGACTGTAGTGTCTAGAGAAATCCTGAGATTTGGGTCCCTGGGAAGTTGATTTAATAATCAATTTTCTTCCATCAGTCGAAAAATAAGAACACAAGGACAGATTGGTTTTGGCAATATGACAGTTATCAATTTATTGTCTGCCAGCTCCAAATCCACCCTTGATTGCCTGCTCTGTAATAATCCACCCATCCTGTTGGAAGCAGACTGCCACATCTTTCTCCCGCAGAGCAGCTGGTGGGATCAAACTCTCAACCTTTTGGCCGAGCGCTTTAACCACTGTGCCACCAGGGCTCTTCCTGGCTCCATGTAATCACAGTTCTGTATTTTTCCTTTGCAGCTGGTATGATGTTAAAATTAGTCAGTAGGGGGCGCTGGAGAGACACTGCAGGAGGAAAGGGCTTCTCTCTCAGGTTTCAATGTGCTCCTCCCAGCAGGCTCCTGCAGTGGGGCAGCTTCTGCAATTCCAGGGTCTTGCAGCACACGATGCAGCCAGCAGCTTCTGTTGGCCAACAGAACACAGCACCTTCCCTTCAAGATCTCCATCTGGCATCTCCTCAAGTGGCTTTACAAGAACTTCCAAGGTGCGGCACCTCCTGGGATGGCTTTCCCTTGCACCCTGTAGGGTTAATGCCCAGTGGATCCAGACCACGGTTCCCAGCTTGCCAGCCTCTGCAGGCCTGCATCCCAGCTTGCTAGTCCCAGCTGTAGTTCCTTGCCGCCAGCCTCTGCTCTGACCAGCTGTGGACCAGCTCTGGCCTAGAACAACCCAGTGAACTCCTCCATCCAATGGCCTTCTCCAATGAAGACAAAATCCCAGCCTTGGGAATAAGCGGCCTCTCTTCCAAGTTTGTTCCTTCAGTGGGTACACTCCCTCAAGCTTAAGATATTCTTTTTTTTTTTTTTTCCAGCTTCTCCCTGTTATTTTCTAAGATATTCTTTAGAATTCTCCTTTTATAGTTAATCTTCTGCTGCTACCATTGTTGTGTGAGGTCGAGTCGATTCCGATTCATAGCAACCCTACAGGACAGAGTAGAACTGCCCCATAGGGTTTCCTAGGAGCCCTGGTGGCACAGTGGTTAAAGTGATCGATAGCTAACCGAAAGGTCAGTGGTTTGAAAACACCAGCAACTCCGCCGGAGAAAGATGTAGCAGCCTGCCTCCACAGAGATTTACAGCCTCGGAAATCCTATGGGGTCGCTATGAGTCTGAATCGACTTGAAGGCAGTGGGTTAATCTTTACAGGAGCAGATCACCAGGTCTTTTCTCCCATGAAGCCACTAGGTGGGTTCTAACCTACATAGCACCTTCTGATTAGCAGCCGAGCTCTCAACCATTTCACCACCAGACGTCCTTCATTCTCTGCTACAGTCAATAAATTTTAAAATTATACTTTCCTTGTTCAAAGTACTGTGTGGTTTCTGTCCTCTGACTGGACACTGACTATAAAAGTGGGTCCTTCACTCACCTTTATGAAAACCTAATGAACTCCATTCCGCCATAAAAGTGCCTTTCTTGTGACCAAATTCCCTCTGGCCCTCATATCTTCTTGTAAAGTTCTGAATATGTAATGGAGATTTTGCTTCTTTATGTCAGCCACATCCCTTTTGCTGATCCACCCTTGGCGCAGATGTATAAATTCACTGAATGATCATGAATTGATGTGAGCCCGCAAATGTTATGCCTTCTCCAGTTATTAGTTGACTTAATTAGGCTGATTGGTACTGTTCTAGAACCCACCTCACTCACACTGAAGCTTACACCTTCCAGCATGGATGACTGGGAAAGGCTTCATGGTGGGGGTGGCATTTGAGTTGGGCCTTGGAAGGACAGAATTTTACAAAACCAAAATATAGCCGTAATTGTGGGAATATTCCAGGCAGCAGGAAAAGATGTGAAAGCATTTCTGTTTACCTGGAGCAAACATTTTGCATAGGGAAGAAGTAGGAATAGAGTTGGGAAGCACTTAGAGTCAGACCATGGGGCCCTAAATGCCAGGCAAGAAACATGGGAAGGCACAGATTTGACCTCAGTGTAGAATAGATTGATCTGGGAAGTGATCCTAAGACCTAAGCAAAGACACTAATGAGAAATCTATTCTAATAACCAAGACATGAGGCAATCTGGACCTAAAATAGAGCAATGCACCAAATCGAACCCAACCCGTTGCCGTCAAGTTGAATCTGACTCGTAGCGACCCTGTAAGACAGGGTGGAACTGCCCCATAGAATTTCCAAGGAGTGCCTGGTGGATTCAAACTGCCAACCTTTTGGTTAGCAGCCATAGCACTTAACCACTACACCACTAGAGTTTCAATAGAGCAATGGAGGGTAGAGGAAATGGAAAGGGAGAAATGCACATTTAAAAACAATGTAAACAAAGAATACACTGGTTACTTAAAGTCAACTGACTATGATTTTAATCACATCTGCAAAAATATCTTCACAGCAACACCTAGACCAATGTTCAGTTGAATAACTGGGAGCCTTAGCCTAGCCAGGTTGATATATCAAAAAGACCACCACACTGTGTAACATAACATATTCACAGGTTCTAGGGATTAGGATGTGGATCCTTAGGAGGCCATTATTCTGCCTACCACATATGGACAATATGAGGCAGGATAAGATTAAAAGCAAGTGAAAGAAGAGAATGTGACAAAGGGAAATGGGAATGAAAAAGCTAAGATGGATCCTATGGTAGAGTTAGTGAGCCAAATTTGCATATAGTCCTGAATATTTGCTGTACTCTTTGTATCTATGACTTGCCTAAGATCTTTCAAGCACCCGTGAAAAAGGAGACATGATGCACTATATTATCAACAGCGCTGAAAAGAGAAAGCAAACCAGTTGGCAGGAGAGGCACAACCATGCATGGTATTCTGGAACGTTAGTGGAATTGGTGGGGACACCTTCTTAGGTAATATATAATGTTCTCAGTAATACAGTTGGAATAAACACAGTAGCAAGTGATAGAATTATATTTTACATCATCTTTTGTAAGTAACCCAACACAGCTGAGCAAATGGAATCTTACCCACAATTTGATGTGGTCCACAACCAGTTCTCTGCTACTGGGCTTTGTAACCAGGGGCGACTTCTAGAGTATTTAGTAGGTGGATGGGCTGTTTATGCTTCTGCTACTCTCTGTATTTGTTGGTTCTGTCAATTGAAATTTAGGAGGAGTACAGCTACTTTATGTTGTCAGTTAAGTGAAAAAAAATTCTTTAACAGTCAGAATTAAATACAAAATAAAATAAAAAGTTAGGCAATAGTATATAATTGAATAGAAACCACTTCACTTTGACAGACAAGGAATAGAATACACAGTTCAGAAACAGGTCCAAGCATATGTGCGAATTGTGTATGTGATAAAGTTGACATTTAAAATTAGTGGGGAAGGAATGAATTATTTAATAAATTATTTTGGGTCAAATAATTATTTGGGAAAAATAAGTTGAATCTCTTCTTTCTATAATACAGACATTCCCAGAGTTATGAACATCCAATTTACCTACAACCCGTAGTTATAAACCAACCTCTGTAATGCCTATTATATGAAAAATCTGAGGTACATACAATGTTTTATAATAACAAATAGGCATTACTTTGTGATGTGCATCAAAACATTATTATTATTATTATTACTGTATTACCATGTTAAAGATGTTTTGGTGTATCCAAAGTGTTTCTTTAATGATTTTTATGCATAGAAAGGTACATTGTATACTATATACTAAGACAAATATTTGAATAACTAACTTTAGATATGAACCATACCTAACTGTTCTATGTACAAATTTGACTTAAAGACAGACTTAGAGGCAGAATTTGTTTGTAATCTGGGACTGCCTGCACACAGAAATCAATCCCAAGTGGAAGAGGATTTTAACATAAAAAACTGTAAAGGTAATAAAAAAGAATTTAATAATAATCTTAGAGTAGGAAAGGCCTTCTTAAGAAAGTCATGAATTCTAGAAGCCATCAAGAAAAGAGATGGGTGAATTCGATTATATAGGTATTTAAAACATTGATACAGAAAGAGCTATAAAAAAAGTTAAAAGATAAGTGTAAAAAATGGCACAGTGGGAGTGGCGTCTGACCTCCTTTAACTTCACAAGGAGGAAGAAGAATGAAGATCGTCAGTCCGAGGTTGATTCCAATGAGGCGGAGGTCAGGTATGCCACCACCCTCCAAACTTTTTGCCAGTTCTAACACCAACTGTCCCTCCCACGGCACTCTCTGCTTCTCTGCTGAGTTCAGTACTTTGTTGCAATGGCCACACAGAACTCATAGACAATACTCACGCTTATGGGGTTTATTAGGGAAGTAACAGGTTACAATTCTGGTTTAGGAATGCTCAGGATACAGTTCTTCCATCAGGACAGCCTCTTCTCAGCCGTGCCTTCGGGCAAACTTCTCTCTGGCCCCTCCACCTCTGCCCTGCTCAGGCAAGTGTTACGAAACTCTTTTAGCTCTGCTGATAAGTGCCCCGAGGCACCCGCTCCGCCAGTAAGCCTTAGCCCGAAGGCACTCAGCTTTCTCACTCCTTGCGCCAGGAAGCCCACTACACTACCTCCTGTAGGTCTTCTGGTTTCTTGCCAGTCTCCTGCCTCTGCTGCTGCCGTTTCTCTGCCATCACTTCCGGAAGTCTTGGTGTTACAACTCTCTCTGTCTTGGTCTCTTGGTTCCAGGAGCTTCTCAGCTCAGGGATCCCAAGTCCAAAGGATGAGCTCCACTCTTGACTCTTCTTTCTTGGTGGTGATGAGATTCTCTCCTCTCCGCCTCTGGGATGGCTCATGTTAAGCCTAGTGGTATGGTAAAACTGGCCAATTCCCTCATTAGGTTTCCATAAACCTTATTTGCATGGTTCCCCCCCCCCCCCACAAGGGTGCCATGCATCTTATTTACATTATTACTAAGCTATCCAATCCCCTTGGTGGGCCACAAGCACCTCATTTGCATAGTCGCATTCAGTCATTTGGTGGGAGTTCCAAAGACTAGTGCTAGAAGGGGCATATTAAATAGTTCACAGCACCACAATAAGTGACAAAAATTGAAATGCTCAGCATTGCTGATCATAATGTAAAATGATACCACTAGAAAACAGTTTGGCAGTTTCTTAAATATTAAACATACACTTGACCATCCTACCCAGCAATTCTATTTCTATGTATCTACCCAAGAGAAATGAAAACATATCTCCACACAAAGACTTAAACGTGAATCTTCATAACATCACTATTCATAATAGCTCCAAGCCAGAAATAGGCTAAATATCCATCATTTAGTGAATGAATAAACAAAATGTGTTATATCCATGCAATGGAATATTACTCAGCAATAAAAAGGAGCAAACTGCTGATACATGCACCAACATAAATGATTCACAAAAAAAACATTGTGCTAAGTGAAAAAAAAGCCAGACATAAAACACTACATATTTTATGTATTTATAGGAAGTTTCTAGAAAATACAGAACTATAGAAACAGTTCAGTGATTGCCTGAGACCAGGGCTGAGAAGGATTTTGACTACATTTGTGCATAAGGGAACTTTTTGTAGTGATAAAAGTTTTCAATAACTGAATTTGCAAATGGTCATATAACGCTATAAATTTACTAAAACTCAACGAATTCTTTAAAAAAAGATAAATGACACAGTGGGAGAAATTGTTTACAATGCATATAATAGAAAAAGCAGATTTTTATAATAAATAAGCAGCTCTAAAAAATCCGTATGGAAGTATAGGCCAATTGAAAATTGGGCACAGCATTAAAACATGCAGATTATAGGATAAAAAAATATAACCTACATACAAATGAGAGATGCTCAATCTACTTATAACTAAAGAAATGCAAATTAAAACAAATGTGACACACCATTTTGATCTCTCAGATTAGCAAAGCTTTTATTAAATGAAGCTTTTTGAGATAATTGTAGATTAGCATGCAATTGTAAGAAATAATACAGAAAGACCCCAGACAGAAAGAGTTCTTTATTCCTATTTCTCTAATTTTCTTTTATATCACCCTTTACCGTGTTTCCCCTAATGGTAACATGTTGCATACAAAAGCCAAACCAAACCCATTGCCATCAAGTCAATTCCTACTCAAGTGACCCAATAGGACAGAGTAGAATTGCCCCATATGGTTTCCAATGCTGTAAGTCTTTACTGAAGCAGACTGCCACATCTTTCTTCTGTGGAGCGGCTGGTGGGTTCAAACCGCTGACATTTTGGTTAGCAGCATGTGCTTAAACCACTGTGCCACCAGGGCTCTTTACATCTTGCGTACTATAGTGCAATATCACAACTAGGATATTGATTGTCATTGATACAGTAGAGATTTTCCATCACCACCAGGATCCCTCATATTGCATTTGTATAGCCACATCCACTTTCCGCTCTCCCCATGCCTTCCTTAACCCTGGACAACCACAAATATGTTCCTCATTTCTGTAATTTTGTTATTTCATAATTATATATAAATGGAACAATATGGTACGTAATCTTTTGGGATCGGCTTTTTTTCACTCAGCATAATCTTGTGCAGATTCATCTAGGTTGTGTGTATCAATCAACAATGCATTCTTTTTCATTGCTTAGTTGTAGCCCATGGTATCAATGTACCATGGTTTGTTTAACCATTCATCTGTTGAAATATATCTTGGTTGTTTCCAGTTTAAGGCTATAATGAATAAAGCTGCTATAAGAACCAAGGTTCAGCTTTTGTGTGAACACAAGTCTTCATTTCTCTGGGATAGGTGTTCAGGAGTGTAACTACTGAGTCATAACGGTAGTTGCATGTTCGGTGTTTCAAGAACTATCAAATTGTTTTCCAGAGTGGCTGTACAATTTTTCATTCCCACTAGCAATGTATGAGTGACCCAGTTTCTCTGCATCCTCGGCAACACTTGATGTCACTATTTTTTATTTTAGCTATTCTGGGAGGTATGTTGTGACATCTCATTGTGGTTTTAATTTGCATTTTTCTATTCACTAATACATACTGAATATCTTTTCTTGTGCTTATTTGCCATCTGTTTATCTTCTTTAGTGAAATGTGTCTTTATGTCTTGTCCATGTCATAATTGAATTGTTTTCTTGTTTACTGTTGAGTTATGAGATTTCCTTATATATTCTAGATATTAGTCCTTTGTTAAGGAGCCCTGATATGTCAACGATTAAGCACTTGACTGCTAACCAAAAAGTTGGAGGTTCAAACCTACCAACAGCTCCACAGGAGAAAGACCTGGCAATCTGCTTCCATAAAGATTACAGCCTAGAAAACTCTATGAGGCACTTCTACTCTGTCACATTGGGTCATTATGAGTTGGAATTGACTCAATAGCCCCAAACAACACAAAAATGACAGCCCTCTGTTGAATTTGTGGTTTGGAAGTATTTTTTCCCACTCTGTAATTCGTTTTTTCATCCTCCTCACAGGGTCTTTTACAGAGAAAACATTTTTGATTTTGATGAAGTCCAACTCATCAATTTTTCCTTTTATAGATCACGCTTTTGGTGTCAACATTATTCACATGTATAATTCAGTGACATTAATTATGTTCATCATGTTGCTCAGCCATTACCATTGTCTGTATCCAAGGTCTTCCATTACCCTTAACAGAAGAAGCTCAGTGCCACGATCTATTTTGAGTTAATTTTTGTATAAGGGGTGAGACTTAGGCCAAAGTTCATTTTTTGCTCCCTATAGGTATCCAGGAGCCCTGTCAGTTTTTTATAGATACTCTTTATCAAGTTGAGGAAGTTTGTTCCTATTCCTATTTCTTTAATTTTCTTTTATATCTCCCTAAGAGTAATATGAGTCATAGGTGGTACAAATGGTTAATGTGCTTGGCCACTAACTGAAAGGTTGGAGGTTCAAATCCACCCAGAGGAGCCTTAGAGGAAAGCCCTGGCAATCTACTTTGGAAAAATCAGCTACTGAAAACACTATGGAGCACAGTTCTTCTACTCTGACACAAATGGGGAGTTGGAGTTGACTCAATGGCAACTAGTTCTTTTTAAGAGTGATACAAGCTAAAGATACATTTCTGCATAAGCCTAAAAGAAGTGTTTAAATAAGTATAAAGTAAAATTACTATGTGATAAGGAAACATCCTGTCATGCTTTCATTAACAGGATTTCTTTCTTTCTTAGGGTTATTATATAATGCTAGGATATAACCCTAAAATAAAGGTGTATCTTACTTTGGCCACAAACTTCCCTAATTTATTTTGGTGATCTTCCTATGTTCAAGGTGGGAGCCCATTTCAGATTTCATAAAATGTGATGATTCTATACTCAGCATTCTGCCTCATACTCACTATAAAGCTTCTGGTGATTTACTTCCCCTCTCTGAGTCTCAGTTTCCCTATATGAAAACTAGAGATGATAATAATATCTCCTGGTCAAGGTTGTTTTGAAGATGAAATGTGATAACGTAAATGAATGTGCTCTGTGAAATGCAAATGCATGAAGAAAATTAGGAAAGCTGAATCTATGTTGCAATTTCTTAAATCCAGCCCTCGTCCGTCAATTTGTCATACTGTGGTGGCTTGCGTGTTGCTGTGGTACTGGAAGCTATGCCATCAGTATTTCAAATACAGTGTCACCCATGGTAGCAAGGTTTCAGCAGAGCTTCCAGACTAAGACACACTAGAAAGAAGGTCCTTGCAATCTACTTATAAAAAAAAAAAATTGGCCAGTGAAAACCTTATGAATAGCAGCAGATAATTGTTTAATATAGTGCCAGAAGAAGAGCCCTGCAGGTTGGAAGGCACTCAAAATATGACCTGAGAAGAGCTATCTCCTCGAAGTAGAGTCGATCTTAATGACGTGGATAGAGTCAAGCTTTCGGGACCTTCATTTGCTGATGTGGTACAACTCAAAATGAGAAGAAACAGCTGCAAACACCATTAATAATTGGAATGTGTAATGTACAAAGTATGAATCTAGGAAAACTGGAAGTCGTCAAAAATGAAATGGACTGCATGAAGATGGATAGCCTAGGCATTAGTGGGTTGAAATGGACTGGTATTGGCCATTTTGAATCAGACAATCATATGGTCTATTACGCTGGAAAAGACAAATTGAAGAAGAATAACATCACATTCATCGTCAAAAAGAACATTTCAAGATCTGTCTTGAAGTACAATGCTGTCATTGATAGGATAATGTCTACATACTTACAAGGAAGACCAGCTAATAGAACTATTACTCAAATTTACCCACGAATCACTATGCCAAAGATTAAGAAACTGAAGATTTTTACCAACTCTTGCAGTCTGAAATTGATCAAATATTCAGTCAAGATGCATTAATAATTACTGGTGATTGGAATGTGAAAGTTGGAGGCACAGAAGGATCAGTAGTTGAAAAATATGACCTCGGTGAAAGAAAACGACACCAGGGATCGAATGATAGAATTCTGCAAGGCCAGCAACTTGTTCATTGCAAATACCTTTTTTCAACAACATAAATGGTAACTATACACATGGACTTTGCCTGATAAAATAGACAGGAATCAAATCGACTACATCTGTGGAAGAGACAATGGAGAAGTTCAATACCATCTGTCAAAACAAGGCCAGAGGTCAACTGCAGAACAGACCATCAACTGCTCATATGCAAGTTCAAGTTGAATCTAAAGAAAACTGAAACAAGTCCACAAGAGCCAAAGTATGACCTTGAGTGTATCCTACCTGAATTTAGAGCCCATCTCAAGAATAGATTTGACGCATTGAACACTAATGACCAAGAAGAGTTGTGGAATGATATCAAAGACATCATACATGAAGAAAGCAAGAGGTCATTAAAAAGACAGGAAAGAAAGAAAACACCAAAATGGATGTCAGAAGGGACTCTGAAACTTGCTCTTGAAAGTCAAGTAGCTAAAGCAAATGGAAGAAATGAGGAAGTAAAAGGGCTGAACAGATTTCAAAAGGCAGCTCCAGAAGACAAAGGTGAAGTATTTCAATGAAATGTGCAAAGACATGGAGTTAGAAAACCAAAAGGGAACAACACGCTCAGCATTTCTCAAGCTGAAAGAACTGAAGAAAAAATTCAAGCCTTGAGTTGCAATACTAAAGGATTCTCATGGGCAAAATCTTGAAAGATTCAGGAAGCATCAAAAAAAGATGGAAGGAATGAATACACAGAATCACTGTACCAAAAAGAATTGATTGATGTTCAACCATTTCAGAAGATAGCATATGATCAAGAACCAACGGTACAGAAGGAAGAAGTACAAGCTGCACTGAAGGCACTGGCAAAAAACAAGGTGCCAGGAATTGTCGGAATACCAGCTGAGATGTATCAACAAATGGATGCAACACTAAAAGTGCCAAGTAATTTGGGAGACAGTTACCTGGTCAACTAATTGGAAGAGATCCATATTTGTGCCCATTCCAAAGAAAGGTGATCTGATAGAATTCAGAAATTATCGAACAATATCATTAATATCACACACAAATAAAATTTTGCTGTAGATCATTCAAAAGCAGTTGCCACAGTACATGACAGGAAACTGCCAGAAATTCTAGCTGGATTCAGAAGAGAATGTGGGACAAGGGATATCATTGCTGATGTCAGGATGGATCTTGGCTGAAAACAGAATGTCATGGTTTGAATTATGTCCCCCCAAAAATGTGTGTATCAATTTGGCTGGGCCATGATTCTCAGAATTGTCTGGTTGGCCTCCATTTTGTGATTGTACTTTTATGTTAAAAACGGATTAGGGCGGGACTGTAACACCATCTTTACCCAGGTCATATCCCCGATCCAATGTAAAGGGAATTTCCCTGGGGTATGGCCTGCACCACCTTTTATCTCTCAAAAGATGAAAGGAAAAGGAAGCAAGCAGAGAGTTGGGGACCTCATACCATCAAGAAAGCAGTACCGGGAGCAGAGCTTTGACCCGGATCCCTGCGCTGAGAAGCTCCTAGTCTGGGGGAACACTGATGAGAAGGTTGAGAGAGAGAAAGCCTTCCCCTGGAGCTGACACCCTGAATTTGGACTTTTAGCCTACTTTGCTGTAAGGAAATAAACTTCTTTTTGTTAAAAACATCCACTTGTGGTATTTCTGTTATAGCAGCACTAGATAACTAAGACAGAATTTGGTACCAGGAGTGGGGTGCCTCCGGGCACTTATCGGTGGAGCTAGGCTTGCCGAGAATACCAGAAACATGTTTACTTGTGTTTTATTGACTAGGCAAAGGCATATGACTCTGTGGATCATAACAAATTATGGATAACATTATGAAGAATGGGAATTCCAGAACACTTAACAGTGCTTATGTGGAACCTGTACATAGACCAAGAGGAAGTCATTCAAGGGAACAAGGGAATACTGTGTGGTTTAAAATTCATAAAGGTGTGTGTCAGGGTTGTATCTTTTCACCATACTTATTCAATCTGTATGCTGAGCAAATAATCCGAGAAGCTGGGCTATGTGAAGAAAAGCAAGGTATCAGGATTGGTGAAAAACTCATTAACAATCTGCAATACGCAGATGACACAACCTTGCTCGCTAAAAGCAAAGAGGACTTGACGCATTTATTGAGGAAGATCAAAGACTACAGCCTTCAGTATGAATTACACCTCAACATAAAGAAAACAAAAATCCTCACAACTGGACCAATAAGCAAGATCATGATAAACGGAAAAAAGACTGAAGTTGTCCAGGATTTCATTTTACTTGGATCCACAAGCAACACTCATGGAAGCAGCAGTCAGGAAATTAAACCATGTATTGCACTCAGCAAATCTGCTGCAAAAGAACTCATTAAAGTGTTAAAAACAAAGATATCACTTTAAGGACTAAGGTGCACCTGATCTAAGCCATGATACTTTCAATCGCTTCTAGCAAGAGCTAGACAATAAATACAGAAGATCAAAGAAAAATTCATGTATTTGAATTACAGTGTTGGTGAAGAATATTGAACACACCATGGGCCGCCAGAAAAGCAAACAAGTCTGTCTTGGAAGAAATACAGCCTGAATGCTCCTTGGAAACAGGGATGGTGAGACTTCGTCTCATGTACTTTGGACATGTTATCAGGAGAGGCCAGTGACTGGAGAAGGACATCATGCCTGGTAAAGCAGAGGGTCAGCGAAAAATAGGAAGATGCTTAATGAGATGGATTGACATAGTGACTGCAACAGTGGGCTCAAGCATAACAACGATTTCAAGGATGGTGCAGGAACCAGACAGTGTTTCTTTTTGTTGTACATAGGGTCCTTATGGGTTGAACAGACCAGATGGCACCTAACAAGACTGCAATTTTGGATAGTGAAGTCTGCAATTGAATATTCCTGTAGAGTTGGGGCTGGAGTCAACAACTTAACAAACCAACCCATACGAAATAGAAAATTCAAGATAAATAGAAAGTGAGCCAGCACTGAATTTCCAGTTGCAGTGGGGAAGATGCAGAAGACTGGCAACGAGAAGTAGAGATAGGTGCCCACAGAGACTGACTTTTCACTTTCCTGGTAGATCTTCCCCAATTCTTGGCTACTGATTCTTTTCTGCCTGCAGATGGCAGCCAGATTGCTTGAGTTATCTTTACAATAACTCATTCCCTTTTTTATTTGAGTCTGTTGGAATGGATCTTTGTTCCTTGTAACCAAATGACCTTTGTGGGATTCAAAAATTATTCTGGGTTTAAAGATGTCGTAGATTTCTTTTATTCCTTTCTCTTAACAAGAGAATGTATTCTTGTTAAGGGAAAAGAAATGGCAGAGAAAGAATCTACTGAGTGGGAGGTAAAAACCCATAAAACAACCCCATTGCCTTTGAGTCCGTTCCAATTCATAGCGATCCTATAGGACAGAGTAAAGCTGCCCCACAGGACTTCAAGGAGTGGCTGGTGGATTCGAAATGCTGACCTTTTTGGTTAGTAGCTGAGCTCTTAACCACTGCACCATGAGGGATCTGAGTGGGAGATGGATGCCTGGAAATCAGAGATTAGAAGGCCACACAATAAAAAATGGTGGTATTCACATAAAGTGTAAAAGAAGAAAAATAATTCTGGATGAGATTCACTAGTGAATGACCCCAAGACCAAGTTGAACAGTTTAGAGGTGATTATTCCCCATGGGGAGCCCTAGTGGCACACTGGTTAAGAGCTTGGCTGCTAACCAAAAGGTTGGCAGTTCAAATCCACAATCTGCTCCTTGGAAACCCTATGGGGCAGTTCTACTCTGCCCCATAGGGTTGCTATAAGCTTGCTGTGAGTCGGAATTGACTACAGCAACAGGTTTGGGTTTGGTTTTTTTGGTTGGTATTGGCTATACCGCCGCCAGTTGCCATTGAGTGGATTCTGACTCATGGTGACCCCATATGTTTCAGAGTAGAACTGTGCTCCACAGGGTTTTCATGGCTGTGAACTTTCAGAAGCAGATTGCCTGGTCTTTCTTCCGAGATACCTCTGGGTGGGTTCAAACTGCTAACTTTTCAGCTCTTAACCATTTGCGCCACCCAGGGACTCCTACTGGTTGCTATTCATTAGGTAACTACATAGGGAAAATAATATAATGCTTTCAGGCACTCGGGTTTATAACTTAATGACCAGAAGAAAAGGAGAAAAGAATTATGGGACCAGCATTAATTAGTGCCTATAATGTACTAAGCATTGTCCACATACATTATATTACCAAAGCGGTCATTATTTTATCTATTTTACAGATGGAAGAACCAGAATCCTGAGAGGTCAAGTATCTTGTCCAAGGGTTCAGTCCAAAGATCTTTCCACTATTCCAGGATCTACCCTACACCTGTAAAAGGCAAGAAATTACTTGCTTGTTATCAACTGGATTGATTTTAAAATATAGTCATGTTAACATTTTACCTTAAAAAGTGTCTCAAATTATTTCCATTATTCAAAGTATTTTTAAACTAATTATTCCAGCCTAAGAGAATCATTATAATTCATATAAATCATTATGATTATAATGAGTTATTATAACTCATTATAATTAATTCAAAACTTAAAATGTCACCTTCTACTGTAAGGGAAAAGAACATATTGCATCTGAATGGTGGGGGAGGAAGTTCAAACATCCCACCCCCAGTTGATTCCATCCACTCCTATCGTGTCTGGTCGCTTTAATTCTTCTTTTCTCAAATATGTAGACTTCAACATAAGACGTTCAGGTTCAATTTAACCATAGCAACAGCTCCACTGTAAATTTCTTTGCCTCAACTGCCCGCTATCTTATCTGCTTCCTTCTTCATAGCTTCAGAGTTAATGATTCATTCGCGATTCAACATTTATTGAGGGGTCAGCCATTCCCAATATGCTAGTTGCCATACAGTCTACTCCGACTCATGGTGAGCCCATGTTAGCCACTATACTGGGTACACAAGATCATGTGATGGTGCTCTCTGGTCTCAAACCTCAGCAGCATTCAAAACGGTTGCTCTCTCCGCCTTTTCCCACCCTCTCGCTCCTCCCTCTACCCTGAGAGGGGATCTTAAACCCAGTGCCTGGAGTGGTTAATCCCTCTATGAAAAGAGAGGAGAGTGGACCAGCGGAGCCGGCCCATATCTAAAGATCAAAGGCACGGCGAGCCTAGACTCCTGGGGGAAGCCAGACAGGCTCTCAAGAATTTCGCTGGCATCCGCGAGTTTCGAAAAGCAAAGCAAGCACTTGGGGCGAAGGATGCAAAACTGAGAAAAGATGTTCTGCTGGCCAAGTGTGTCCCGCCCGCGCCTTCCCTCCACGGCCCTGCAGGGCCGTAACCCCAAAACCTGCCAGCGGCAGCGCGTCTGCGCAGAGCTCGCCGGCAGCGGCGCACGCACCCGGTTGTCTCCGCGGAGGCACTGAAGAAGGATGGGGACGGGCGGGAGTCTGTCGGCTAGCATTCTGAATCTGAGTCTCCTTCCTTCTCCTCCTACCTACTTCCGTAATATGTTCCAGAGCAGAAAAGCCGCGGAGGAGCGGTTCAGTACTCCACCTCTCCGCTCCGCCCCTCCCCTGCCGGCGCGCGTCAAAGCGCTCACCAAAGCCCCCGGCGATCCCCGCCTCAACCCCTGGCCGGCGTCTCAGAAGCCACTCTCCGGACCCAGCCCAGAGCAAATCAACCTACCCCTACTAGAGTGATGGGGGAAATCTTACCTGGCCTCGGCTTAGTCCTAGGGAACCCTCTTCCATCAAAGGAATGGCAGGGGCGTGGGTCCCTGGCACTGAGATTCCCCCCTCCAGGGGTCGCAGTAGGTCCCTGGGTGGCGCAAGCGTTTTGCAATAGGCCGCTAACCTAAAGGTTGACTGTTAGCACCCATCCATTCGGTTCTGCGGAGGAAAGGCCTGGCGAACTACTTCCTGAAAGATTCCAAAAACCAAACCCATTGCCTTGGAGTCTATTCTGATTCATAGCGATCCTACAAGACAGAAGAGAACTGCCCCTAAGGTTTCCAAGGAGCGGCTGGTGGATTCCAACTGCTGACCTTTTGGTTAGCTGCAGAGCTCTTAACCACTGCACCACCTGAAAGATTACAGTCTAGAAAACCCAACGAAGCAGTTTTGCTCTGTAACACATGGGGTAGTCATGAGTCAGAATCGACTCCACCAGCCACTTTTCTTTTGGCGGCGGGGGGTGGGGGGCGGTTCGCAAGGGTGAAATCTGTCTTTGATGACGCGAGATGAGCGCATACATTTCCATATACCAAGGTGGTACAAATCTTTTATTTTCTGAAGACCAGTGGTTTGATTTTCAGACTAGTATTTAAGCATTAAGAATCCACTGCATGCCATCGTTGAGTGAATAGAAAATTAAAGTGGAGCCTAGAAAATGCATCCTTTTAAGAAAAAATTTCCAAATATTTTCTTTCCCTCTAAATTAACTCTTTTTGTTCCTCTAAGGAGAGAGATCCCAAAACAGTATTTCTCAAAGTGTGTCCTGTACCAGCAACATCAGCACAGCTTGGGAACTTATTAAAAATACAATTGTCAGTACCCACGCTAGACCCCTTGAACGAGGATCTCCGGACAGTCTGGTTCTAGGAGCCCTCCAGGTGATTCTGATAAAAAATGAAGCACCACTAGTTTGAAGGTCTCCTTGGGCAGACTTTTGCACTGTTGACTAAATATAACCAGCAGGTACAGGAGCATAGTTTATACTTCTCTTTTCAGAAAGAAGCCTCCGGTTTGACAGTGGGAAAGCCTGCTAGCAACAACTGCGTGGTTGCCTGTAAAAAGCTATGCAAACAATGAGAGAGAGAGGACTTTCCCCGCACAAGTTACAGTCCAGTTTGAATATTTGTCTGTTTATCCTGAAAACCGGCAGATATGCTTATTTAAGATGCTTCCTTCCCCTTCAGGCGTCCACAGGTGCTTAGATCATTCCCCTGGTTCTTTCCGAAAGCAACTTTCAAGTCATGACCAAGAAGTGACAGACAGGACTCACCTTCAACTACATTGGTTTGCAGTAAAG
Organism: Trichechus manatus latirostris; assembly: GCF_000243295.1. Lineage (NCBI taxonomy): Eukaryota > Metazoa > Chordata > Mammalia > Sirenia > Trichechidae > Trichechus > Trichechus manatus. The sequence continues at coordinate 39,669,543 of NW_004443938.1, forward strand.
GGGATCCCCACATCTTCTCCGGCAGCTGCAAGCCTCCTATTCATATAGCGCTAACACTGTGTACCAGATTAGGCTGGGGGTGGCACAAGGAAGCCAAAGGTGAAGTTGGAGGTGCTGACCATTTGGTGTAGAAGAGGGGCCCAGAGGAAAGTGGGGATGCTTAGATGGGGGTCATTCCCACCTCGATGCTCATTCCATTCAGTTGAATACCTTGGCGCCCCTGAGTATGCCCAGGCTCCGTTGCAGAGGCCTCTGAGTGGACTTGGCACCCAGAGAGCCAGAGACACCAATATCTTTCTTCACCTATTTGATGGTCTCAAGCCCTTTCTTTGCTTTCTGAATTTTTCTGATTTCTAGATGTCTAGGGAATAGCCATGTTGGTAGAAAGCTCTGGACAAATTTGGAGAACACTGGGGAGGGATGGAAGGCGACACACACACACAAAGAAAGAGAGAGATCTTAACTTTCAACACTGCATTGAAGATAAGTGTTTTGGTTTGTGCAATAAAAATATAATCATTTGTACATTTTTTGAACTTCTTGCCTAAGACTTTTTAGTTTTGATGAATTCAGGCCTAGCCACAGAGAGCACACTACCAGCCACTTGTTGGGTACCATCCAGTGAATACACACCCTAGAAGACAGAGCAGAACTACACCATAGGATTTCCTAGGCTGTAATCTTTAGGGGAGCAGATCTCCATGTCTTTTCTCCCGCGGAGCCGCTGGTAGGCTGGAACCTCCGACCTTTCGATTAGCAGCCAAGCGGCTAACCATTGCACCACCAGGGCTCCTACTTAGTAAAAGTAATTGACATTTGCAAGAAGCTTTTCCTTTACAAAATGATCGCATAGCTCAAATGTCATTTGAGCCCCACTAAGTCTTCGTGAAACAAAAGAGTAAGTATGACTATGATTATTATTATCACTGTCATCACCATTATCACTATTTCCGGAGGTGAGAAAAGGAAGGATCTGGGCCCTTTCAGGAAACTGCTAGCTTGAGGCAGAACCGGGGCTCAACTCAAGTGTTCCATATTGATAGGTCATGCCTCGTGCTTAAATCAAAGGTTTCAAATTATAGGTAGGAGACATAGAACTTAAAAACAAAACAAAACAAAACAAACATGCAGTTTGGGGCCATCAGAGAATGAATAAGGAGAGACTAGTTCTCTACCGGGCCATCTGCGTAGTCTGCTCAGGTTGCTCAGAACGTGGGACATTCGGTATGTAAAAACTTCAGTGGGTGCTTGGAAAATCTGCTGAACCTGAAAGGCAAGTCTCTCTGGGACCCATTGCCGACTTGAACTCTGGACAGGTCGAGGCGAAGGCACTGTCCCTCTGATAAAAGTGGCACAGCATCCGGATTTGGGGAAAGTGGCTGTAGCCAGAGCTCCTTGAAATGCGCGCTTAAAGATTAAATGGGGAGGGGGTGACCTGACAGACAAATGAAAAGCCCTCCGACGTGCAAATGACAGACACTTGGACGAGGAGTCGACAAAGTTCTCAGCTCTTGGAGGATGGGGAATTGCACTTGGTAGCTATGGTAACTATCAGAGAACGTGCCGGGGCAAAGCGGTTCCCTAGTCCCGACAACTTCGCCGGCTCCTTCTTTGATGGCCCTTAACCGGCCTTTGGTGTCGGTTAGAGGTAAGTGAGGGAGAGGGAGGGAGCTCTTAATCCAGGTACCAAACTGAGCCGAGGAGGCGGAAAAAAACAGTCGAAAAGAAAGAGCAAACGAAGCGGAAGTTTCAAGGCCCTCTGCGAGGAATAACAGTATAAATAACCGAAGACGTCTTGTAAACACTGCGGTCATAACCCCGAACATTAAACAGCCCCGGTGGCATCTGGCGCATCGGCAGCCGCGGGCTGCGCTGGGGCAGCGAGGGAGCCCGGTCCCAGGCTCCTCGGCCTCGCCTCTCTGTTTATCTCAACTTAATCTTTCCCAACGAGCTGTTCCGTAGCCTGGAAGATGTTTAAATTAAAACCCAGTCCGCCGGAAGTCGTGGCGGGGGCTGTACTCACTGGCTAACCACAACCGAAATGTAGGGATGCATGTTTATTATTGTTAGAATGCATTAATTAATAACTAAATTCACAGGAAATATGTAACGTATGTTGGCGCACTTTGAAAATCATAAAAGACATCATAAGGTTATGGAATTTACATTCTCCATAGCTCCCATTATTTCCTCGCTAGATTGCAAATAAGGATTGTTTGGGTTCATGTCCATGCGTGGAAAGTTATAAAAGGTGGCGTTTACCTTCCCGCTTGTGTCAGCTATTATACTTTGGGATACATGACAAACTGATTATTCTTTTCTCCTGTATTTTTCTCTTGAACTGTGTAACTGTTGATAACTTTAATCTTGCCCATTCTTTGCTTACAGTTATATTATTTCTGTCTCAAGAGCAACCTGCAAACCTGACAGACAAAAGTTTCTTTTAAGGTTTTAGTGCAAAATATGATCCAAATCATCATAGTGGAAATCATATTTAATCATTTTCTATCTCTAGAAATTTAGATTCAGGTTTGACGGGACCAATTTTATTATCAAATTTCCCCATTGTTCCTCCATTTTTCTATTTCAAATAATTTTTAAAAAAATTACACCGATGTCAGGGAATTTAGCAATATAAAGAAAGATTTATTTTCGAAAGTAGCAAAACTTGTTCGAAAAATATATATATCTTTAAGTGAATTACTTTATAAATGTGACTGTCAAAGTCAGCTATTCTATGATCTACATTTTACAACATATTGTACAAAAGATACACATTGATAGGCTCTTATTATCGATTTATATATTTATAATACATATTGCACTTGGACCAGCAAGGCTTGCAGAGTCATTCACGGTAGAAGTTAATAAAGTTAAATAGATGGGAATCTTTGTAAGTACAGTTGATCTCCTCTGGTTTGGAAACGAATCTCCTCGTCGCTGTAAAATGTTCTCGCGGGGTAGGACAGGGAGAGGAGCGTTGCGAGGGGGAAGCAGAGACAGAGAGCAGGGAGGGCAGGGGTCGCCTTCCCGGGGCCCGCTCCCCCCGGAAGCGCGCCTTTCCCAGGCTCGCACCTCCAAGGTCAGGACGCCGTGGTTCCACACAAGCGGCTTGCGGTCACCACTTCTTTCAGGTCGCTGTCGGGTTTCCCGGCCACCATAAAGGGCCACGTCTGCAGGAGACAAGAGGGTGGAGGAGGTAAGTGGCGGTGAAGGAGGTGCTGGAGTGGGCTCAGAGGTTGAGAGGAAAGGCGGGGGCGCGGTGGAGGGACGCACTGGGTTGGAGAGACCAATTATCTCTGCAATTTACTCGATGTCCTAGTACCGTCTTATGGCTGGGATAGAGCAAAAAGCAGCATTGGCGCCAAGTCACAGCTCTGGTGGCGTGAGGCTTTTCACATAAAAGCAAAGTGGGTTTGTACTGGATACGGAGAGAGGAAGCCTTCGGAAAGCCGAAGGCGGCTCCTGTCTGACATAGCCTGCAAGCAGAGGCGATAGTGACACTGGGCAGGGAAGCCTAGGGGGACCTTGCACCTATTGGGTTCGGGGCGGGCGCCCTCCGGGCCCCTCTTAGGGCCGCGGTCAGGTTTCCAGACCCTCTTGCCGTCACCCCATCTACTTTCCTCCATCACACTTTGGTTTCCTCCATCACAAACGTGCTTGGGCCGGTTTCTAAATTAATAGCTAGCTTTTAGGGGGAAAAAAATAAACGCTAATAAAAGAATAGGCACGCATATTTCATTTAACATTGTCTTACTGCTGAGCTCAGGAAGCGTAGCTTTCTTTACTCTCTTCTGTGCTGTTTTTTAATAAAGCTCATTTAGCTTTCTTGTATAAAGATAAAAGAAGCCTGGTGGCGCAATGGTTAAGCGCTCAGCTGCTAACCCAAAGGTCAACTCGATGGCAACGGGTTATATAAAGATGACGGCAGCTGCAACTTTAAAAGTTCTAGGCAATACTTTCATTTTAATTTCAGATTTAAAAAAGCTATTTCCTCGTTTCATTTAAAAAAATAAACTTTTAACTTGAGGATAAAATTATTTTTTATGGCAAAATGTATGTTTGCAGCCCCCCTCAACTCCTGAACCCAATTCTGTGTGAAGACAATTCAAACCTCTCTCGCCAGTGCTGACTGATAAGACTTGACTTTTAAGAGAAAAATCTCCCTTTCTTATCATATATAAACAGAGGAAGTAGTAAGTTGTTGTTGTTTTTCTTTAGAGCCTGCAAGTTTTAAAGTTAAATCAAATGAAAAAGAAATTAAAATGGATTTCTTAAACTGTAAAGCGTATTTGAGAAAACAGGCTCAATGAGCATTCTGGTTTTTTTTGTAATTTTTTAAAACGTTAGGTTCAACGAGCATTACGTTTTAAGATTAAAAAGGTAACATGTTCTTAAATCTTGGATGAGAGTGGCATTTTAAAATCCCGTTTATTGCACAAATACTCTTGAGAAGATACTGATTATGCTGATATTTGCCAGATCACCTGGGATTTTAAAATGCTAGTGCACCTATTAAAGTGAAGCGCCTTTGGGGGACCTACATGGATAATTATGGGGGGTATGAATGTGTCCTGATCTGATGGGCCTAAATGTAGTTGAGAAAGGAATGAATGGTGTGATTTTTGTTTACAAGAATTAGAAGGGGGAAATCAAGTTCTAGTCTTCCGCTGAAAGACGAATAAAAGAGTTAATAAAGCAACCACGACACAGCAAAAGCAACCTCTGGTAAACAATGAAGTTAACTCGGGAAAACCCCTCCTGGGCGCGCAGCATCTTGTCAGTGTCCCTGTCCTGCACCAACCCGCCGCGCCAGCTCGGATGGCGCGGGCACGGAGGACCCCTCTACTTTGCCAACTTAATACACTTGCAAAACCCTAATTGGGCTGCCACGTCAAACACGCGCATAAATCACCCCTGCTCCGCGGCTGGTAGGGAAGAGAGCGTGGGCTGTGTGGGGACCTCCAGCAACCGATCCCTAGAGGCGGTAGGCCGGCTGCGGCCGAGGTGTATAAGTCCCCCCCACCCCACCCCGCCCCCAGCCCCGCGCGCACTCACATACGGCGCGGAGGGGACAGGACGACGGGCGCGCTGGGACAGGGCCACCGGGGCTGTAGCCTCCCCAGACTAGGCGCAAGAGTAACTTACCAGGTTGACCGGGTGAATGTACCCGTTCTCGAACTTGTCGTTAGCCAGGATCTGCCTCAAGTGGGCGATGTAGCTGGACGCCAGCCTGAGCGTGTCCAGCTTGGAGAGCTTGGTGTCCGGGGGCACCCAGGGCAGGGTGGTCTTGAGCCTGGAGAAGGCCTTGCTCAGCACCCGCATTCGGGCCCGCTCGCGCGCGTTGGCCGCGTTGCGCTGGACCTGCTTCCCCTCCTGGCTGACCCCGGTTAGGGGGCTTTTCTTGGTGGGTGCCTTTCTTCTCTTGCCCAGGCCGCCTCGGCCCTTCTGGGGAGACCCATTCTCGCAGTTGGAGCTCTCCTCGGTGCTCTCGTTGGAAGTCACAAACTCCTTGTTCGAATCCATTTTCAGGCCATCGCATTCCAGCATCTCCACCTCTTGAAGGTCTTCCACATCGCTGAGGGAGCCGGTGGACATGTTTGTGCGAGAGGATGTGAGAGGGAAAGGAAGAGAGAAGGATAGAAAGAGAAGAGACCGAGACGTCGAGACCAGTGGTCCCCTGAGTCTAGAGTAGCCACTTCGTGTTAGGAGTTGGGGGATCTGGTTGGGCCTCACACCGATTCCCCTTCGCAGAACTGTGGGGAAGAATCGCGAAGGCTTCTTCTTTGAGAAGGAGACGGGCGCTCTCTTTCCCCACCCCCGGAGTCGTGGCCGTAGGGGAGTGTGAGAGAGCGCTGAGGAATTTGGTGGACACTAGGAATTTATCTGGGGAATAGAGAGGCGGATCCCTGCAGCCCAGGGGAGGGGCCTCTCGGGCCCCAGCTACACTCTTAGACCCCTTTCACAGCAGGAGGGAAGCTCTCCCTCACACACGTACCCTCATTTCCAACTTGAAAAGTAATTCAACTGCAACCAGCAAATACCTTCTTCCAGTGTCGCCTTGGTGGAGGAGAAGCAAGTCCCACCCACAGCCCTTTGCCTCTTGCTCATCTCCTAAAGCCTGTTTACCTCTTAAGAGGTGACAGCTGGTTGTTCTGAGAACTTAGGAAAACGACCAGATCTTCTTGCTCTTTTTGGGCCTTTCACCCACAGATCTCACAAATCTCGCTGCTCTCCCCCAGGAAAACACCAAGTAAAATCCAAGTAGGGATCGCCTGCCTCCTGACAGCACCCCATAAGACTCTATGCCTTTACCAAGGTATCTTCTCAGTTTACCTGGGTTTAAAAAAAAAAAAAAGTGCCTCATAGAATCTTTATGGTGATGACAGAGAAAATACAAAAAAATTCTGTATCTGGTCACTTTAAAGATACCAAGAACTGCCAGTGTGTACACAAACACCCTCGACCATTGCACAACCACAGTTTAGTGTGTGTGTGTGAGACAGAGAAAGAGAAAGGCTAATATGATTGTGTGAAAAATACTTTGTGTATCGATAATGTTTTCTTAATGAAATTAAAACTTTTCCCTAAGTTTCTTTCTAGAAATGCATTTAATAGTGTCTTAAAAGTCTTAGTTGCTCTCAGGCATCACCTTGCCTGGGCTTCTTCTGACACATCCCCCTCTGTTGGTTTCTGATGATTTAGGAACTTCCCTCTCTAAAAAGTTTCCCTCCCTGACTCAGCCTACCTAAGGGACAAATTCTTCTGCCTTTTCCTTCCTTTCCCTTTGCTCCCAGCAGGTGAAGCTGACATTACAAAACACTGGGCAGGAGTATCCTTCTGGGAAAGGTTCTTTGCCAGCCCGAATCCCAGCCCCAACCATCCTTCCTGGGGAATAAGAATATCTTCTGGGGAGTAACTAGAAAAGCAAGGAGAACCAGAAACCAAGGGATTGAATGAAATTAAACTGGGGAGACTGAATGCTTGAATCTCTCTTACCAGTTCTTCTCTAACGTTTATTTCTTTGCAGTAAGGCATTGAAGATGAGGGACTGGAGTCAAACATAAGAGCAGCTTCTAAGCTTTTGGCTCAGAGTCTGCACCCCTCTTCTGCATTAAGATATCATATCTCTAATCCTGGGCTCAGCTGGGAATTCACTAACCTCTAACGTTTTGTTTTGTTAGCAGGGTCTTGTTTGCTTTCCCCCTATGCTGTAAACTAAACAGATTGTCAGCAAATCAGTCTTTATTAATGAATTAGTGAGACCCCCTCCATCATAATATCTTTGCCGAGGATTCAAAATTTGTTAATCACTAGCGTAGAGATTTATGAGCTCTCTTATTTTCTGTTGTTTGTGCAGGTGGAGATTTAAATGACCATATCCACCACTAAGATTTATTGCAAGAGTGATTGATGTTATAAACCAGGAAAAGGACTCTTCCCACAGCAGGGATGACAGAAATATCAAGTTGAAGTTGCCTTTGTCTTCATGCACAAACGACTCAAGACTACAACACAGAAAGTATAATAATTTAATCTGAGATCCAAGAGAGCATTAAAAGAACCCCCAGCAGGCCTGTTAAACATTTCCTCACTGATTCCCAAACTAGTTTTTCTTTGATTTACCCTCCCTTGTGACAGTCTTGGTAAGACATGAAAGTTAAAGTTATTTTTAGACTATAAGAACTATGTAAAAATAGGCATTGGCTAATACTTTGTGAAATACACGTGTGTGTAGCTACTGAAATATCTGCAAAATAACCACAAATAATTTATCAAAATGTACACCTTGGGCTCTGGAATAGGATGAAAATTAAGAATCAGAACCAGGGCCTCGCCGTACACTAGATTATTTATCTGCAGAGGTTTGTCATCTTGGAGTTTGTTTGTTTGGTTTGGTTTGGTTCTCTGCTACACCTTAGTTTGTAGCAGCTGAGGCTGTTTAGGAATAGTTAGAATCACAGTAATACATTCCACTGAATAGATTTCTATGTCTGTATTCTTTTCAATGTCGGAAACTTAAAAATACTAATTTCTGGAGGGGAGCTAAAAAAGCTTCATGTCCCAAGCTGGGTTTTGTATCTAGCATTTATTTTGCTGTACATAAGCAAGAATTAAGTCCCATGTCCACTTATCCTGCAGTGATACATTTAGACTGGGCAGGGCTGTTGTTGTCGTCAGCTGCCATCAAGTCGGTTCCAACTTACAGGGCCTATGTACAACAGAACGAAACACTGCCCTATCCTTCGCCATCCTAACCATGCTGCTATATTTCAGCTCATTATTGGAGCCACCATGTCAATCCATCTCATTGAGGGTCTTCCTCTTTTTCACTGACCTTCTACTTTACCAAGTTAGATGTCCTTCCTGAGTGACTGGCCCCTCCCGATAACATGTCCAAAGTACGTGAGACAAAGCCTCACCATCCTGGCTTGGGCAGGACTAGTGAGTTGATAATGAACTTGGAGTGTTCCTAAAATTCTTTAAGGGGTGGCTGCCAGTTGGGAGCAGTTGTGAAGAAGGCTGTCATTTAGATACCTTGATGTGAAGTCTTGAAGAAAGTAAAATAATATGAATAATATTTTTTCCCTTGACATTTTGTAGCTATTCTTACTAATAAACACTTAGGAACAAATGGGAGGGGGGAAATAACTTATTGTTGGATTCTACTGAGCAAATCAGTTAAGCTGTAACTTAGGCTGTGCCAAATTCTCCAAAAATATAAACTATATTCTGTGAGAAGAGAAGCACTTTTGAGAAGCTGTATTAACTCTTTCTATAACAAGAGAAATATGCTGAACATTACTGTTTCAAAGCACTAGATAGAAAAGTACTGGTTTGAAAGTATTAGGTACTTTCCAAAAATTCTTACCTTACTTTTACAGAATAGTTTATGTACTGGAAGCATCTGGCCAATATGCTGCATGCCTCTAAACAATTTGCTTTTGCAACCAAGACTATCTTTGAAAGATTTTAGTGCTAAGGAAAATTTATCTCCAAAAGTTGTAAAATGAGGGTTAGGCATGGAATGTATCCTTGAACTTAAAGCCTGACTTATCAACTGATAAATTTTCAGGAAGTTCAAATTTAATTCAGTTGCACTTGGATGGAATAATTTTCTTCCTCGCTTATGAGAAGGAAAATATCACAGGCTTATTTGGAACTGACCACATAAGCCATCATATTCTTTTTCCCAGGAAAAAGACATATGCCTTCAAATTCAACTTTTAAACCTTTTCTTGTATTCCCCATCATTCGGACAGGAGGCACACAGGCTGGCAAATTGGCAAAACTCTCAATTTTTTTTCTTTCACTTCTAATTAATGCCTCCTGTGTGTTGTTCTTTTTATTTGATGCCAACAACAACCACTTCAACAGTTTGCAAACTTCTGCGCAAGCTGATGCCTCTTTTTCAATTCTGTATATTTGCAACCCTACCCCTTGCTTGCTGCTGATAAATTGCTTTCTGTCTTATGTTCCTAAGCCCATTGAGGTCTGGCTTTATTTTCTTAAATTTTAACTTTATTTTGTAAAGCAAGAATTATCTCCCCTTACTTATTACAAATTATAATGTGCTGGCCTGTTCTACTTTGGCGGCCAAAGTGAATATAGCACTAGTGAAATATGTGGCTATCTAAGGAGGTCAATAAGGACGATGCTGTGTATTGCTGTTATCTTTATCTGGCACCAGCCCAGGGTAAAAATCAATTCAGCAATCAGAAGTCCTCTTGGTGTTCACCATGCTTTAGCCCCTCTTTCCACATTGACTTCAATGAATTGTAGATCAGATGCAACACATTAAGTTTTAAAGCTGGCAAATAACAACCATAAAGTCTAAAGAAAAACCCACCATGGTTCTTTATACCCCAGAGTTAAACTTGCATTCCACATGCTCCATGATGTAACTTTGAAAACAGCCAAGTCTATGCACATTAGGAGTCCCTGAGTGGAGCAAGTGGTAAAAACCTCGGCTGCTCATCGTAAGGCTGGAGGTTTGAGTCTACCCAGAGGAGCCTCAGAAGAAAGGCCCGGCAATCTACTTCTAAAAAAATCAGCCGTTGAAAACTCTACAGAGCACAGTTCTACTCTGATGCACACGTGGGATCATCCTGAGTCAGAATCGACTCCCTGGCAACTGATAATACATATCAGGGATAGGGTTTACCTTAAGGAGCAAGTGGGATGAAGGAAACTCAGGCCAGACAGTGAGAAGTAAAAACTACAAATACAGTTTAATGTCCTTCTAAGTTTTCTAATATTAGAATAATTTTATTAGCTCAATGGTAGGAAAGAGTAGGAAAACAGAACCTGACCAAGTCTTGGGTCAGCCATCACGCGAGGTGCTTTGCCTGCATTCTTTCATTTCCTGTGGAATCTTTCCTCTCTGTGGTCACTACTAGAGAAAGAGCTGCTGTATGAAATGAACATCTTAATAGAAAATGTGAGCCAGAGGATTTCCTACCCTATAACGATGCTGTTTTAGAAAAACTTGCCTGAGTGATTACTTTTCTGCATGTTAAAATAAAGCCTGAAACAAAACCTCCCACATTTTCCTAAAAAGAATAAATCACGTGGATTATATGAAAGACATCTGCAAAGCACTTATATGTTAAATATGGTTTATTGATGGGCATACAGATAGGCCAGCTCTCTGCCAGCCTTCTTGTCGTTAGGAGAATTAAGGCTCCTTCTGGTGATTACCTAGCCTTGAGGAGTGGGGAGTCATGGAGTTTAGATCTTGGGGCTAGCGGAAAGTGCTGAGGGGATAAATACAATTTTGGCACCTGACCTCAGAGACGAGAACTATTTCTAGGTGATGCAGCATTAAAAAGTGTATTGTGATGAAATATATATAACAAAACAGTTGCCGTGTCAACTATTTTTATGTGTACAATTCAGTGACATTAATTACGTCTGCCATGTCATGCAACCATCACCACTATCCATTTCCAAATTATTTCATCACCTTTAGCAGATACTTAGCGCCCATTAAGCAATACTTTCCCATTTTCCCTTCCCACCTGCCCCTGGTACCCACTAATAAACTTTGGTCTCTATGCATTTGCCTATTTGAGATATTCCGTATAGGTGGGATCATACGATACTTGTCCACTTGTGCCTAACTTCATTCAATTAGCATAATGTTTTCAAGGAGCATTTTTAAATAGAACCTCAGAGTAATAGACTGTCAGAGTTGGAAGGGACTGAGAAACAAGGAGGCCCTAAATGGTCAAGAATTCTGAGCAGGTTCACATAAGGCAGTGACAGTACTGCCACTTGACCCTGTGTCCTGAGTTGCCTTGTCATACTCCTCCCACTGAATCACATTGCTTTGAATTTTTTCCAGTTTATATAATAATAAGTGTGAGAAAGCTTACTTCCTGTCATTTGATATTTATTAACAAGAATCTGTAACATAACGGACCACAACTAGCACGGCCTCCACCAGACTGAGTCCAGTACAACTAGATGGTACCCAGCTACCACCACTGACTGCTCTGACAGCGATCACAACAGAGGGTCCCGAACAGAGCTGGAGAAAAATGTAGAACAAAATTCTGACTCACAAAAAAAGACTAGACTTACTAGCCTGACAGAGACGGGATAAACCAGGAGAGTATGGCCCCTGGACACTCTTTCAGCTCAGTAATGAAGTCACTCCTGAGGTTCACCCTTCAGCCAAAGATTAGACAACCCCATAAAACAAAACAAAACTAATGGGGCACAACAGTCCAGGGACAAGGACCAGAAGGCGGGGGGGACAGGAAAGCTGGCAGTAGGGAAACCAAGATCGAGAAGGGACAGCGTTGACATGTCATGGGGGTTGTTAACCATTGTCATAAAACAATATGTGTACTGTTTAATGAGGAACTATTTGTTCTGTAAACCTCTATCTAAAGTACAGTTTAAAAAATTAGAATTAAAAAAAAAAAAGAATCTGTAACAATTGAACCCTGAATTGTACGAAATGAGATGGACTTGACCTTTCCTGGAGTATAAAGCTTAGTACACTTTCTAAAGGGATTTAAGTAACGGAAGTAACAGAATCACCTTGCTAAACTAAGTCTCATCTCCCCCATGGGATGCCTGATAGGCAGCCCAAGGACCACTCATTCCATAAATGTGTTCCTGAATCTGTCCTCTTCTTTACATCCCCTCTGTTATACTCTGGTTGAAGTCACCAAAATATTTTACCCAGATAATTCCAACATTCTCCTAAACTGTATTTTTGTTTCCGTTCTTTCCCTCATAAAATCCATTTCCAACAGAGTGATCCTAGTCATTTCGCTGCTTGAAGCCCTTCAAAGCTTCCCATTGTGTTTGATATGAAATCCAAATCCTTATTGTGGCTTGCATAGCCCTTTAGTTTTGCTCACTATCCTCCAACTACACCGGCCATGTATGTGTTACTCAAAGAGACACTGCACTCATGCCCACCTCAAGACCCTCGTCCTTGCGGTTTTCTCTGTTTGGATGCTCTTCTCTGGCTTTCTGCATGGCTGGCTCCTTATTTTTCAGCTTAAGTGTTACATTTCATGTGAGAACTTCCCCAATCATCCTACTCGGAATATTTCTGATTTTTCTTTTACATAACCCGATTATATTTATTAATAATAAAGAACAAGAACTAACATTTACTCAGTGCTAACCACATACCAGGCACTGTTGTAAGCACCTTCCAGATGAACTCATTTTGTCCTAATAACAACCTTATGAGGTAGAAATCTTACCGATGAGGAACTGAAGTAGGAACTTAATATATGAGAAACAGAGGCTTAGAGAGATTAAGAGACATGTTGAATTCACAAAGTTGGTGTTCCAGTTTTCCATTGCTGTGCAATAGCCAACACTGACTTAAAAGAAGCTATTATTTTTTTCTTGGTTGTGTGTGTTGAGGGGCTTAGCCTAGTGGTTCTCACTTGGGGGTCTCTCACGTTGTTGCAGTCAGAAGACAGCTGGGACTGGAGTCATCGGAAGATTTAACTGAGCTGAACATCAAAGATGACTGTTTTTTTCATATGTCCAGATGGCTGGAAGAACTACGGTCTGGCCAGGTATCCCTCTCTCTCCATACAGCCTCTCCATGTGGCCTGAGTTTCCTCAACCTGGAAGTCTGAGGTGATTGAACATCTTTCATAGTAGTTGGCTTCCTTCAGAGTGAGGTTTCCAAGAGACTCAGGCAGAGGTCACAAGTTTCCTTACGATTTAGCCTTAAAGTTACACAGCATCACTTCTGCCTCATTCTATTGGTCAGAAGTGAGTCATGGGGCTGGTCTAGGTTCAAGAGGAGGGGCCTTTACAAAGGCATGAATACCAGAAGGTATGGTTCAGTGGGGGGCCAGCCTTGAGGACTAGTTATCACAGTGGATAAATGGCAGAGTCTGGATTCAAATACAGGCAGTCTGCCTCTAGAGCCCTCACATTAAACAGTTAATGCGTTCTGAAATTATTCTATTTTATTTAATTTGCTTAGTTATTGCCCCCACCCCGCCCCCTACTATAGTGAAAGAAACTATGTCTCTAGCTCGGTTATGTACTTAAAAGGTAGAACAGGACTGATACATAGTATGTACTTCTAGATTTTTGTTGAAGAAATGAATGGATGTTTTAGACCGTAAAGTGTGGAAGGCACACTGTAAATGGTAAGGTATGAGTATTAATTAGAGTACCAACAAAATCCCAAAATACAGTACCTCAAATAAGTCACAAATTTACTTCTCTCTCTCAGATTAGTGCAGAGGTAGGCAACTGGTTCATGATGGGTGGGCAGCTCTGCTCCTCAAGGACATCTAGGGACCTAGGTTCCTTCTATCTTGTTACTCTGCCATCCTCTGGGGGCTGCCCTCGCATATGTGAGTGAAGTCAGCTTACCCTCATCAGCCTTCAGGAAGGAGGAAAGAGCAATGGAGAGCAAGCAGCTTCCTTATAGTAATGGGATCTGGAAGTTACATGTATCACTTCTGCTTCCATCCCATTGACCCTTTTAGTTGGGAGGAAAATTTGGAAATACATACGCTCTGCTAAAACTTGGGGTTGAGGCATCTGTTGGTAAAAAGAAGGGAAACCAATTCCCAGTCTCTGCCACAGTGTATATACAGCATTAAGGGATAAATTACTGATATAAAAAGAGCTGAATATTTTATTTGAACCTGATAGAAACTTCACCTTGTGTATAAGCCAGCTTCATTGATTATATGCAGAGCACAAGTTCTCTGTGAAGTTTATAATGAGTCCAAATCAAATTCTAGTAAGCTTCAGTTTTTTATTTGGAGCTCAGAATTAGTTGAAGCAACTTCCCTCTGGCTACATGTTTGAGAACACTCATGAATTCAAACCATTTCAACTAATGTTGTCACTAATTTACTCTCTGTAAAACAGCTTTGTAAAATTACTGTTTTCAAGGCTAGACCAGTAAATATGTGTAGGTTGTTAAAGCTATCCACTAACTACCATTTAAGCCCATGAAAGACCTCTAAGTTGATAGTTTAATTTCTATCAATATGATCATGCAGTAGTATATTTACAAAGGTTGAGAGCAGATGGAAAGTCTTTTTTTTTTTTTAACTAGGAGTTAGAATTGACTCAAGGGCAGTTGGTTTTTGGTGGTAAGTATATATGTAACAAAACATTTGCCATTTCAACATTCTTCATCTTTACAATTCAGTGACATTATGTGTATTATGTTGTTCACCCATCGTCGTTACTCGTTTCCAAAAATGTCCATCACCCTTAACAGAAGCTCAGTGTCCCCTAAGCAACGAAGGAAAGTTTTCTTCTTAAAATTTTATTTTTTTTCACATACTCTCAAGGTTTGGTAGTTGTTTACCGTTTGAAATTATGACTAGAAATAAGTGGTTTTCCTTATTTGCAGTTATTGCCAACTTTCAACCTACTCAGGATTAAGAGAAGATACACCTAGGATCCTTCTGTCATTTGAGGGTTTACTGTAGATTTTATACCAATGACAATAATAAAAAATCAGGTTTGGTTGTCTTGGTTTTCTTTTTTGAGGGATCATTAGGAAGGAAAGCTTTACATCCAGATTCATGGTCTATGACGAGGAGGGTCATATGATTCTCACTCCTAAAACTTGCAAAGGAGAATCCTCCCAGAGAGAGGAGGGCCATTCTTTAGTTAGAAGCTCTAAATCATTTCTCAAGAACCATTAGTAGAAGAATTTAGAGATTCTTTGTCCAGTGCATTTGAGTACATCACACAACTCCCACACTTGAATAGACATGGGTTAGATCAATTCAGTAATAAAATTTGCCAAACTTTTTTGGGGGGTTGCTCCATAGACAAAACAAACAGTTGATTGACTGCCCTGGGGTCTTTTCTACTGGTCACTCTGACATATTTAAGATAAAGCCAGTATTATTTTAAGCTAGGATGTTAGGCAGATACTAAAAGTCTTCCTCTCACATGAACAAGTTAGCTCTTTGTTTCTTTTAACCCAACTGCAAAGCTGACCATACCGAGACAATCTGCCTGGGCAGGGTAAGGTATAACAATAATCAAATGATTTTAGCCAGAGGAGTAAATTAAGTATTGGTTGGAAAGTGTAATGCTCACATCTTATGAAATTGTAAAACATGAACGTGCCTAAGAGAATTATGATTTTTGTTCTTATATTTTTCTCTTAAGCTATTGCGATGTAGTAGAGCACTTCTAAACTGTGAACCACGGGACCTGGTGCAAAAGCTGCTGATACAACTTTAACTACTTACATGAACTTGTCCCTTAGCCTCACTGGGTCAGTGCCCTCCTCTGTACTGTGGTGACAGCCGGGATGGATCCCCTGGTATTGTGAGTGGGTTAACTGAGATGATGTATATAAAGTGATTTAGTTCAGTGCTTGGCATATAGTAAACACTTACACATATTGGTTGATGTGGTAGGAGTGGTGGTAGTTGTTGCTATGATTATTGTCCATTTCTTGTTCCATTTTCACTTTGGTCTAGGGTTGCAGTTATCTAGAATATAAGGCTTTCAACAACAACAACAACAAACAAATCTCTTCTCTGGAAACTAAACCTTAAACAAAGGGTGGGGAAATGATTTTAATAAAATCTAGAATTCTATTATTTTGGATGAAAAGTATCTCATGGTCTCAGTCACAAAATTACAAATCTATTTGGTGTTAATCTATAACTACTTTAGTCACTCCCTTCACTTTTGGTGATTTCAATGATTGTTTGATTAAAAATCATTCTTTTTCTCAAATTAAATTGATTAAGTAGACCACGGTGAAATACAAATACAACATGTTACGTAAGAGTCTCACAGTAGGTCACTAATATCAGCATTTGACCCTACAAGTAAAAAATCACAACATTCCTTAATATGCAAGTAATAGCTTTTTTTTTTTTTTAAAAAAAAAAAAACTATCACCAAAGATTAAAATGCAGAGAAAACTATATTTATTTGATATGCTTATTTTAAAATTGTTCCTCAGTTGGCATCTATTTTTTTTTTTTTTTTTTTTGCATTTTAAAATATTATTCAATTGCATTAGTAAGTGATTGTCCCTTTTGCTTGGGTACCTGCCCAATTCTAAATAATTAGTTTCTTAAAAAAGAAAATTGACCGCTCACAGTAAAGATGATCTGCTGTCTGTTCTTCATTGTTATATTACCAAATTATTTAGTTAGATCTCAGTTTAAAAAAATACAACTTCATCCAACTAAGAGCCAAAATGGTCACATACTAGAATCTTGGCCTCCAGTTTCATTCTTATAAATAAAAGCTATACGTTCAGTAGACCTTGTCTTTTGTACTCATGAAAAACTAGTGGATCTAGAGATTTTAAGGCACAAGATTCCATTTTTGCTTTGTGGTTTACACTACCTGTGACCATGAGCAAGGATGTTCAGTTGGATCTACATGGAGTAAGAGAATCAAAACAGGTAAAAGAAGAAATCTAATTACATGTTTGGGTCAAGAGGAATTTAGACTATTAATGTTGGATCTTCATACACATGGAAAGCCAACCTTTGCTTATGGTGATGTGGGAGAAAAAATTCAATCAATGAACCAACCAACTAAACACAGAAAAATGTTTTTTAAAATGACTCTGTTGAAGAAAAGTTTTAAACTTTTAGAAAACGGAAAAAATCATATATTTATATATGATTTATATTTATATATGATTAATACACATTGTATTTATTTATGATTTCCCATATAAGTGGAGACAGGTAATAGAATCATGAAGTCTCTATTTTAGGGTTACTCACATACATGAATTTTTATTTTTATTTTCGTCATATGTATGACTATTAATATATATTCATGTTGTATGTATATTTTAAATGTTATAAAAGATCAAGTTTTTAAAAAATCATCTAAGAGGACTTCTGGCAAAATGGCGCTCTAGGCAGAAGCACCATGCCATCCCTCCATAGCAAAGATCCAAAAAACTAAGCCAAACAGAGAAGACAATCCTGAAACCCTAAAACATCAAATGAAGAGATAAAGAACTCAGCCAAGCACCAAATAGAGTGAGAAAACTGACAGAGAACAGAGAGCAAGGAGAGATTCATGTAGAGGTCCCCTATCAGCAGAACGGATCTGCCATCTTGAACTCCTATCCGAGACCAGCAAACAGGGGGTACAAGAAAGCAGCTTCACGGAGCTTCCAGCAGGAGACAAAACAACCGGTAATTTGCGATATATGCTTTCCCACCCCCCACCCTTCTTCACCCCCACTTGGCCTCCTCTGCTTCCTGCAGCCGCAATCTCTTGTCCAGGAAGCACCAGCTGCTTGGATTCCACCCACCCGAACGGGCCAGCTCTCTGAGTGCCATTTGTTGGCTGCTGGTGTTGCTTTTTTCCGATTTTTTTGATTTCTTCCTTACCTCTCATCACCTCTCCCTCCTTTTGCTCAAATACCTGGCTCCGTGCACCATCTTTGCTTCTTCCTGAGGGGCTGCAGAGCTCTGGTAATTTGTGATACATGCTTTCCCACCCCCTACCCTTCTTCACCCACACTCAGCCTCCTCTGCTTCCCGAGGACACAGAGTCTCATCCGGGAAACACCAGCTCCTTGGATTCCACCAGCCTGCACTAGCTGGCTCTCTGAGTGCCATTTGCTGGCTGCTGATATTGCTTTTGTCTGCTTCTATTGATTTCTTCCTTACCTCTCACCACCTCTCCCTCCTTTCGCTCAAATACTTGGCTCCGTGCACCATCTTTGCATCTTCCTGAGGGGCTGCGGAGCTCCACTCGAGTGTGGAGCTGCTTCCCTGTCTGGGCTGCCGCACCGGTGGGATCCCGGGGCTTTTGTTTGATTGTTTGCTTTCTTTTCCTTTTCTTGAGTTGGGAGCCCGTTCTGGCCAGGTGGTGCTGCATGGCTTGGAACCTACCGCCTCAGCTTGCACAGACATGCAGAGGGATCCCTGAGAGCATTTCTTTTTTCCTTGTTTTTTTTTTTTTTCCTGTTTTTTGGGGGGCTTTTCTTGTTCTTTTTTTTTTTTAATTTGTTTTGTTTTCTTTTCCCTCTCTTTCCATTTTTGTCTTTCTTCATTACTCAGTTTCTTATCTCTCTATATCTTCCTTTTCTTTTTGTTCCCTGAATACCTGGCATTGTATACCTCTATGCCTTCTAGCCAGGCTGTACTGCAACACCTGAGAACAACGTCCCCAGATCTCATAGCCGCACTGGTGGGAACCCTGGGAACTTTGCTGTTCTTTTCCCTTTCCGGGTTTTATTGATTCATCTTCTTTTCTTTTCTTTTTTTTCTTCCTCTTCCCCTTTTTGGTTTTCTCCATTTCATAGTCTCTCATCTCTCCACTCCAACGGCACACTCCCCTAGCATTCTTTTTTGTTTGTTTGTATGTTTTTGGCACCTGCTCCTCTCTCCTCTCTCCCATATCCATCTTAGCTTCACACATATCAGTCTCCCTGCTACATCCTGCCTACCTACACCGTGCGCTTAACATCACACCACCAAGCAGCACAGGCAAGGCCTACTGGAACCTGTCCTGCACTTATTACCAACCCCCTCTGGTGGCTGTAGTAAGTGCCACAAACAACCTGTCCCAGTAACTCCTCTTCAGCTAGACCTGCCCTGCTGTACCATATCTGAGTGACTGACCCTGCCATTTGGAGAAGGAGGTGAAAAGTATTGTGCCCACAGAGGAGCAAACAACAAAGAACACACAGCCTGCCTGCTCAGACATAGCCAAATTTATAAAAAAAAAAAAAGGGACAAGGCAAACAAATCTACAATCAAGAAATGAGAAAAATAACTACTGAATGCCCCGAAGACAGCAGACAATATCAAAACATTTACAAAAACAGGACAGGATTGTTCCAGTAGGCTCCAAAATAAAACACCAGATGACTCTCCAGTGGAAGAAAATGCACTAGAAGTACCTGATAGAGAATTCAAATCGCTAATACTCGGAATTTTCTAAGAACTGAGGCAAAAAGCTGACAAACATGATGAAAAAATAGACAAATTTATGGAAAATACAGACAAAAAATTGGAAGAATTCAGGAAGATGA
>NW_004443938.1:39694747-39706375 GCF_000243295.1 Trichechus manatus latirostris
ACAGGAAAGCTGGTGATAGGGAACCCAAGGTTGAGTAAGGATAGTGTTGATGTGTTGTGAGGTTGTTAACCATTGTCATAGGCAACATGTGTACTAACTGTTAAATGAGAAACTATTTTGTTCTGTAAGCCTTCATCTAAAGTGAGAATAGCAGCACAATTGTAAAAGCATATTCGATGTCACTGAACTGTGCATGTAGAAATTTTTGGAATGGTGTATCTTTCGCTATGTATATTTTCACCAAGAAAAAAAGGTCAAGAAGGGAGAGGGTTGACATGTTGTGGGGCTGTTAACCAATGTCATGAAACAATATGTGTACTACTGTTTCATGAGAAACTATTTGTTCTGTAAGCCTTCACCTGAAGTACAATAAAACAAAGAAATAAAAAAAAAATCATCTAAGTACTGAACCAATTGCAGCACGTATTTTTTTATCATTTTATCTTTAAAGAGAAATTTTTAAAATTATATTGTATGTCAAGAAAAGCATGAAAGGCTTAATTAAGTTTTTTACCTTCCATTTTCTATTTCCACCACATGTCCCTACTTGATTTCAATTTTTTTGCACTCTTGGCTCCCTGTTTAATTGTCTTCTTTTTAAAATTGTTCAAAGTCAATTCAAATAGCTGTATCTTACACTAGGTAATCTTAAAATAAATTTGATTTCTCTCTCCATCCCTTGTGGACCTCTATACTTTGGATCAAAAACCTCTTGGCTTCCTTGAATAACAGAGATATTTTGGAAATACATAATTCTTTTGGAAAATGTAATTTCAGCACATTACCTTGGTGGGTTGAAGATTGGGTAGGGATGACAAGTAAACTCTCTTCTTTTACAGTTCTCTTTTTAATATGGGGTCTTTGGTGAGATATAAGAACTGACTTAGGTCTTGAACAGCTCCTTATACTCACACAGTAACCCACTGAATCTATGGAAAGGATGCTAAGTAAGTGGCCCTCTTGAGAAATTCTCTCGGTGCACTGTCATCCACTACTTAGCAATTAAGTTTTGGTTGAGATGTGTTCCCTTTTTAACAAAACATTGACGTATATTCTAAAAACTACTCACATTGTATTAGACGCCTATCTTTGATACTGGAAGTGTTACTGAAACATACCATGTGAAAATACTTAAAAGAGTAATATTATCTCAATGGCATTGCAGATTTGTTTTTGTCCTTCACCTAGAAAAAAAAAAATGACATATAGGAGTAAAACACTCTTTCTCACATCCTAGGACACTCATGAGTTTTTAAATCAACTGACTGGTGTCTATTTAAAAAATATATCCAGAGTGCCATAAAAACTCAGGCCTGTTGAGAAACCAAGTATCTGTAGCAAGATTTCTTTTTTTTTTTTTCTACAACATGAAAGGAAAATGTTGTGCAAATTAGACAGATAGACAGATGGCTATTTGTAAGATGAAGCACTCTGTCATTGTACAATTTTCTCTACAGGGAAAATGTTGACAGCTGTAATGTTGTTTTTTGGCTACTTATTTCTCAAACCTTAAACTCTATTATAACATACTTCACTTACATTGTTTCTGTACCTGCAAATCTGTGAGAGGAATTTTAATCATTGGGGTAATGCACGCCAATTTTTTCCTCCTGCAATACAAAGATAACTGAGACAAAACTGGCATTTTGGAAAAGAGGTTAAATTATCTAAACAATTGCCTTCCTTCTCTGCCTCACAAACAATAAAAACATTTTTGAACATTTTAGCTTTCTTATTTTTTTTGGCTTTAGGTCCAGATCTTATTGAGGTAAAAATGTTGTTTCAATTAAAATTATGTCTCAAAAGAGTGAAATTGATTTGGCCAAATCATTATTTTATTACTGAGTTTCTACAGTTGGTTCCCTTTAAAGGTATGTTTGGTGAAAAATGTTCTACTTCAATTAATAGCTGTTGTTGTTGGGTGTTATGGAGCCGATTCTGACTCACAGCGACCCCATGTGACAGAGTAGAACTGCCCGATAGGATTTTCTTGGCTGTAATCTTTACGGATACAAGCTACAAGGGCTCCTTCAAGTAACTACTACTTCACAAACCAAACTCTACTAAAAGTTGCAAATTTTGGGAAACAAAAAGCTTAAATGCTTCTGACAAAAGGTTTAGAAAAGAGTAGGCAAGACATAAGTTATAATGAGGGCGGTGGGTAACTCTATAGTGTAAGTAGCTATTGACCTGTTCACCGAGTTACTGAAACCTCTCCCAGAGCTTCAGGAAGGAAAATAAAGTGTTAGTAGATGTTTCCTGTAATCCTTCCTCATCGTGACATAGGATCCCTCGGGAAATCTGCTGCTGTTTTAGGATTTCTCTCCTTCTATGTTGAGTGGTGGTCTTCTTTCCAGTGCCATATTCTAGGCCCTTTAGTGAGTAATGCAACTCATTCATACTCAGACACCTTCATGCACAGGTCTTTTCAAGTTGCCGTATTGCTCCCCTTCTAATTTTACCTTAAAAAGGACATATCAATTCACCAAAATGTTAAAATTTTGCAGACTGAAGCTGTTTCTTCAAAAAACACAAATAACCTATAAATTGCATAAATTAGGTGGAAACATACACAAAATGAGCCAGATTTAGTATTTTAGAGACATTATGACAGAATTTCAATTTCTTAGCAGCTTTATTAATTTGTTGCTGTTGTTAGTTGCCGTCCTATCAGTCACCTCACGGCGACCTTATATATTGCAGAAAGAAACGTTGTACCATCTTCACGATTGTTGGTATGCTTGAGTTCATTGCTGCAGCTGTGTTGTCAATCCATCTCACTGAAGGTTTCCCCTGTTTTTGTTGGCCCTCTACTTTACCAAACGTGATGTCCTTTTTAGTGATTGGTCTTTTCTGACAATGTGTCCAAAGTAAATGAGGTGATTATTTAGGGATGCATAAATATGTAATGAAACTATATTGAAAAATAAGAGAATAAAATAATTTTTATTTTAATTGTACCTCAGGTGAAAGCTTACAGAACAAATAGTTTCTCATGAAACAGTAGTACACATGTTGTTTTATGACATTGGTTAACAACCCCACAACATATCAACCCTCTAACTTCTCAACCCTTTTTTTGGTGAAAATACACGTAGCCAAAGGTACACCATTTCAAAAATTTCTACATGCACAGTTCAGTGACATTGACTACGCTCTTCTAATTGTGCTGTTAAGAAAATAAAATAATTTTTTGAACACAAAATTCAGAATAGTGACTTTTTTCTGGAGGTGATATGAGGATATGATTAGGAAAACACAAAGGTAGATTCGTTGGTGTAGGCAATATTCTGGTGTTTACATTGGATAGTAGGTTCTAGGTGTTCATTTTATTACTATGTTTCATAACTTACATATGTATTGCATAAATTTCTTTTGTATGGGTCAAATCTACCTAATTATATTATTGTATGATATAAAACCATGAAACAAACCCCATACAATCCCATCGGTTTATGAATTCATTAATTTATTACGTCCTCTAAAATGATGTAGAGGCAGATTTATGTTTATAAGGAAGATACCCATCCTTTGATAGCACTGAATATTTCAAATGTTAACACACAAAACAAAATCTATTATCCACTCTCTAGCAGTATGCCAGGCAGAATAACCTGTTGAAAGCAGTAACTTCTGTGAGGCCAAACAACTTTTTACCAAGTTAACGGAGTATTTTTGGGGTTCACTGCTTTAGCCTTTGGGATTGATTATCCAGGTCTTTTTCTCATTCACCTTTTGGGACTTTTCACTACTCATTAAACACCTTCATTAGCAAGGAGGGAAAAGGAAGGAGAGGAGGTGAAATTCAAAACGTCCAATGTTATTTCAGTGTTGGTTAGCAAGCTGTACTGGGAAAAACCTATGGGACAGACACTAAAATTAATGACCACACTAAATTTCTGTGAAATTTCCTCTCAAGTAATCTTTCTTACAAAATTTAGACAGCTTCTAAGTTTTCCAGACATATTATGTAAATAGAATCATACAATAAGTGGTCCAAACTATTTCTATGGCAAGTGACAGAAAACCTATCCTGATTTAAGCTAAGAAGTATAATTTATTGGCTCTTACAGCTGGGCAATGGATAAGGAAGACCCAGGAAGAACTGATGCCTTTGAATTATGGTGTTGGTGAAGAATATTGCATACACCATGGACAGCCAGAAGAACGAACAAATCTGTTTTGGAAGAAGTACAGCCATAATTCGCCTTAGAAGCAAGGAGAGTGAGACTTCGTCTTGCTTAGTTTGGGCACTTTATCAGAAGGGACCAGTACCTGGAGAAGGACATCATGGTTGGTAAGGTAGAGGGTCAGCGAAAAAGAGAAAGACCCTCAAGGAGATGAACTGACACAGTGGCTACAACAATGGGCTCAGACGTAGCAACAATTGTGAGGATGGCACAGGATTGGGCAGTGCTTCATTCTGTTGTGCATGGGGTTGTTGTAAGTCGGAACCAACTTGACGGTGCCTAACAGCAACAGCACAGGTGAAAATTCCAAAGATATCATTGGTTCTGAATAGTGAGGTTTAGAGTTTTATTAATCGTCAGAACCCAGCTCACATTTCTCCTCTGCCTTCAGCTGGGTTGATTTTTTTATCAAGCTCCAAATGGAAGCAGAATCGCTGCTGGAGGCCCAAACACATCTCCTCCCGTGTATAACCCTGGAGGACATGAGGGAATGTCCTTGTCCCACAACTCCAACAAAAAGCCTCATGGTGACTGATTCAGCGGGTCTGATAGGGTCACTGGATATTCACATGGACTTAACCCTGAAAGAGTCTGTGGGTTACCTGTTTGCTTTAGTCTTTCTTTCAGGCACAGATGAAAATCTTGAGTAAGTCATATCTGTGTATCTCTACTTTCACCTATTCTCACCTTTGTAATCAGAATTCTTCCCTTACCAGACACTGAACTTGCTTCCTCAAGGCCACTATTTTCTGATGAAAAATAATAATGGTCTTTTTCTTGATTTCATCCACCTTGGTTTCTTTGTGCAGCATTGGTTGCTGACTTATTATTTGTTTATTATTAAAATTATATATTATTTATTGTCATTTTGGCCAAGTATTATGTAAGTATATTCTTATCTTAAAAGCTTCAAACAAAGCAGAAGTATCTTAATCAAAATATGAAAGTCCTACTTCATCCTTTTCTCAATGCCTTCTCTCTTCTCCAGTGTGGTAGTCAGACTCAAGTTCAGCAAATACTTATATTCATATATATACATAGAGAAGCCACATATATTACATAAAGCTTTTTCTCTTACATATTCTGTATCATTATATATATATATATAATTCTGTGATTTATTTTTAAATTTAATGATATGGCTTGTAAATGTTTCCATGGTAGTTGACATAGAAACATAAATTACTCATTCCAATGGTCATTTAATATTCTATGGGATTACTGCACCATAATTTAACCACTTCCTGATTGATGGGCATTTAGGTTATTAACTTTTTTTTTTTTTTTTGGTCACTTCAAGCAATACTATATCTTCAATTTTTTTGCAGCATTTTGTCTTTGCTTAGATTCTATCTGTGACACTACACACTTTAGGTTGTCTTCACATTATCTTTGATCACTTGCTTTGTTTTTACTGTGTCCTCTTCCACAAACCACCTAAATGTGAGCATTGCCCAAGATTCTGCTCCTGATTTTCTCATTTCCTCCCTTTACCTTTAATCATCTCATCCATTTTTAAAGTCTTAAATTCACACTCCTCTGTGTGTGGTTCTCAATAGTTCTTTACTCTTAATTTAATTCCTAAAGGCTAGGAATAAATTTTCATGTGCCTTCTGGTCATTTCCATACAAATATATCTCATAGGCAGCGTGTCCAAAACTGAGCTCTTTGCTGTTTCCTCTAGACCAACTCTTCTGTGTCAACACTGTAAGCCTTGATTACTGATGAGAAGGAAAAAATGGGATTACAGAGAACCAGATTTTTCAGAGGGTTCTAGCTTGATCCAACCAGTCCAGGCCCAGGTTATGCCATAGGAGGAAAATAAGGTTATATAATGACGATAAAGCAACATTCTAAAACAACCTAAGAAATAAACAACACAGAGTCATAAGGGTGTGAGATACCAAAAGTTATCTGATTTGTCAGATCTTCGTATTATTTGGAAAGTCACTGTGGGCAAAATCCAACCATCAAAAGGGACCCAATCGTATTTTCTTGTTACTGTGCCCCAAAAAGAATTAGCTGGTCGATAACCCAGATTAACTTGGCTGATCTGGAAAAATAGTCTTTCTTCTCTAAATTTTGTATTATTATTGCTAGCAGGACTGATGTTCAGCTGATAAGTATGTGGATGGATGCTGGTTGTTGCTGGGTGCTATAGAGTCGATTCTGACTCATAGCGACACCATGCGACAGAATAGAACTGTCCCATAGGGTTTTCTTGGCTGTAATATTTACAGAAGCAGGTCATCAGGTCTTTCATCTGCAGAGCTACTGGGTAGGACTGAACAGCCAACTTTTTGGTTAGCAGCCCAGAACTTCACTGTTTGTGCCACCAGGACTCCTTGGGAATGGTTGTACCAGTCATTCAAATTGAAATATTTCTATTCAGGTTGGTAAATACCCAACCTTCCAATGCCTCAACCCTCCCTAGCATGTTCCTGATTTCCCCTGATTTATCTACTGAAGGGTTTATGCCAGAAATAACTAGGGCAGGGAAGGTGTCCAGAACTTTGATTCAGTACTATATGCATCCAATTCAGATTGGTCAATGGTACTGGTAGTAAAATATCTTACAGATCTGTCCAGAGCCTGAAAAAAAATATTTTTCAAATGAAAATAAATATAGGGATGATGAAGAAGTTAATTTAAATTCATGGTGTAAATGCATTTTAATCCACTTAAATATAGTAAGAAGTTTTATAATTATTGTGATAATTTGTGTGAGTTGTCTGTAACAATTAAATATACTTAGTGTGTTAGATTGGTGATTTCAATTAAATGTAAGACTGGTTAAATTAATTTGAAATCATTATTGAAATGTTTTAAAATTCTTTTTTGTTCAGTTGTAGGTTTTGATTTATTAGTTGTGTAAGTAGTGTTTGCATGTTTAGAAGAAGATTTGCTTAAATGATAAAATCAATAAATTGGTCAATATACACAGTACCGACAATGGAGATCTTCTCTCCAAGCAAGACTCTCCTTAAATATATAAAATAATACTATGAATACCTCTAACAAGCCATGCCTGTTGTCCTGTCCCTCGATGTCTTTTTCCATTTGTTTATTCACATTTATTTGAATCTTCCATATGTTAAGGAACATGTAAGGTCCTGGAAACTTTATTATTCACATGCCTCTTGTTCATCCTCATCTCCCTCTTATTGGTCTGGTTGGAATACAAAGCAGTTACTTAACTACAGAGCGTTGTTTAAGACATTGGACTGTATTTATAAACTGTAAATACGCAGATGCAATATTGGATGGTGTTTTTTTTTCTCCCTTCCTTCATTTAAAACACTTTTTGAACTCTGTAACATTTCTTTGCCTTACGCTGTTTTTATAGATTTAAATTTGTGCTCCTAATAGAAGAGTTGAGTTTGTTGACTGCAAAATAGACTTTAAACTGAAAGAGATCATTAGTTTATTGGGACCCTTCTCTTTTTACAGGTAACTGGCTACTGGAGAGAGACGGTTACCTATGAGAGGCAGAATAGCAGTTTGGTTTACAGCCAGAAGGATGGGTCATTCTAGTTCTTGTTTTGTTTTGTTTTGTTTTCCTGACAGTATGAGTTTGAGCTTATTAACTTCTTTCAGCTTCATACGGTTGTTAGGAGGATGAAGCAAGATAATATATATAAAGCAATTAGCATACCTTAAGTGTCTGTTATAGATTGAATAGCGTCTGTCAAAAATGTGTGTCAACTTGGCTAGGCCATGAGTCCCAGTATTGTGTGATTGTCCACCAATTTATGATCTGATGTGATTATCCTATGTGTTGTAAATTCTAACCTCTATGATGTTAATGAGGCAGGATTAGAGGCAGTTGTGTCAGTGAGGCAGGACTCAGTCCGAAGGATTAGGTTGCATTTTGAGTCAATCTCTTGAGGTATAAAAAAAAGAATCAAGCAGACAGGAGAGGAACCTCCTACCACCAAGAAAGCAGAGCTGGGAGCAGAGTTCGTTCTTTGGACCCAGGATCACTGTGCTGAGACGCTCCTAGAGCAAGGGAAGATTGATGACAGTGACCTTCTCCCAGAACCCACAGAAAGAGAAAACCTTCCCCAGGAGCTGGTGCCCTGAATTCAGACTCCTAGCCTCCTAAACTGTGAAAGAATAAATTTCTCTTTGTTAAAACCACTCACTTGTGGTATTTCTGTTATAGCAGCACTAGATAACTAAGACAGTGTCCAATAAGGTCCCTGGTTTGCACTTGGCTACTTAAGGTTGGCAGTTAGAACTCACCCAGTGCCGCCATGGAAGAAAGGCCTGATCTGCTTCCATAATGATTACAACCAAGAAAACCCTTTGGAGCTGTTCTACTCTGTAACACATGGGGTCAACATGAATAGGTTCGAGGGCAATGCTGTTGTTGTTGTTTTTTAAGTACCCAGTGAAGTTTCTGGGTGGTGCAAACGGTTAACTTGCTTGACTGCTAACCAAAAGGTTGGAGATTCGAGTCTACCCAAAGCACTTTGAAAGAAAGTTCCAGCAATCTACTTCCAAACAATCAGCCATGTGCTAGTTGATTCCACGGCAACAGGTACGTGCCCACTGTTAGCTCTTAGTATCACATGCTCTATCTTGTGTTTGTTTTATACTCTAGATTACAGCTCTCTTTCTTACCTTTCTTCTAAGTAAAATATATCTTTGAGCATTTAGAGGTAAGCTTTAACCTTACGTTTCTAGGGAAATTAATCATTACATTGAGTGCAATACGAAGTCTTAATGAATTGTTTATGCTATTGGAGTCCTGGTGGTGTAGTGGATAAGAGCTATAGCTGCTAACCAAAAGGTCAGCAGTTCAAATCCATCAGCTGCTCCTTGGAAACCCTATAAGGTCTCTATGGTTGGGAATCGACTGTATGGCAACGGGTTTGGTTTTGGGTTTGTTATTACGTTATCAGTCCAACTTCTATGTGTTTGAACAAATCCAGTTACCACGAAGATCTCTGAATAACAAAACGATTATACAGCCTATGTCATTGATTTATGTTGTTGTTGTTGATAGGTGTTGACAACCTGGTTCCAACTTATAACAACCCTGTGAACAACAGAACGAAACACTGTCCTGTGCCATCCTCATAATCATTGTTATGCTTGAGCCCATTGTTGTCTCACCGTGTGACTCCACTTCATTGAAGATCTTCCTCTTTCCTTTTTTTTAATATATTTTATTTATTTATTTTTTAATTGTACTTTAGATGAAGGTTTACAGAACAAATAGTTTCTCATTAAACAGTCAGTTCACATATTGTTTTATGACATTGGTTAAAACCTAACAACATGTCAACACTCTCCCTTCTCAACCTCGGAGGAATTTTTTTATTTTTGGTGAAAATATACATAGCCAAAGTTACACCATTTCAAAAGTTTCTACATGTACAATTCAGTGACATCGATTACAATCTTCCAGTTGTGCTGCTATTCTCACTAGCCTTTTCCAGATTATTCCATCACCATTATCTTCAACTCACTGTCCCCTAGGCTTCCCATCAAACCTTTTGAGTTGCTGCTGTCAAGTTGATCTCACATAGATAATTCTTTTTTCTTTTATGGTACCTTAAATGAATGTTTGCAGAACAAATAGTTTCTCATTAAACAGTTAGTACACATATTGCCCTATGACAATGGTTAACAACCCCACATGTCAACACTGCCCCTTCTCAAACTTGGGTTCCCTATCACCAGCTTTCTTGACCCCTCCTGCCTACTAGTCCTTGTCCCTGGACTGCTCTGCCTCATTAGTCCCATTTTGCTTTATGAGGCTGTGCAATCCCCAGCTGAATGGTGAACTTGGGGAGTGACTTCACCACTGAGCTAAAAGGGTGTCTGGGGGCTGTACTCTTGGGGTTTCTCCAGTCTCTGTCAGGCTGGTCTTTTTTTTGTGAGTTAGAATTATGCTCCACATCCTTCTCCAGCTCTGTCCAGAACCCTCTGTTGTGATCCTGGTCAGAGCAGTCAGTGGTGGTAGCCGGGCACTACCTAGCTGTACTGGACTCAGTCCGGTGGAGGCCTTGGTAGCTGTGGACAATTAGTCCTTCGGACTAATCTTTTCCTTGTATCCTGTTCCCTTCATTCTCCCTTGCTCCCAAAGGGATGAGAACAGTGGAGTATCTTAAATGGTTGCTCACAGGCTTTTAAGACCCCAGACACCACCCACCAAGGTAGAATGTAGAACATTCTTTTTATAAACTGTGTTATGCCAATTGAGCTAGATGTTCCCCGAGACCATGGTCCCCACAGCCCTTCGCCCAGCGATTAAGTCTCTCAGGGAGTTTGGATGTGTTTATGGAGCTTCCGTGACCTTTACTTATGCAAGTTGTACTAGCTTCCCCCAGTATTGTGTACTGTCTTACCCTCCACCAAAGTTACCCCTTATCTGTTGTCTGTTTAGTTCCCCACCACCCCCGTCCCTGGTAACCAACAAAGATTGTTTCTTTTTGTGTGTAAACTTTTGCATGAGTTTTTATAGCAGAAGTCTCATACAATATTTGTCCTTTTGTGATTGACTTATTTTACTCAGCATAATGTCCTCCAGTTTGATCCATGTTATGAGATGCTTCACAGATTCATCATTGTTGTTTATCATTGCATAATACTCCATTGTGTGTATGCACCATAGTTTGTTTATCCATTCATCTGTTGATGGGCATCTAGGTTATTTGCATCTTTTTGCTATTGTGAACAGTGCTGCAATGAACATGGGTGTGCATATGTCTATTCGTGTGACGGCTTTTATTTCTCTAGGATATATTCCTAGGAGTGGGATTGCTGGATCGTAGGGTATTTCTATTTCTAGCTTTCTAAGGAAACGCCATATATTTTCTAAAATTGTTGTATCATTTTGCATCCCCACCAGTAGGGCATAAGAGTTCCAATCTCCCCGCAGCCTCTCCAACATTTGTTATCTCCAGTGTTTTTGATTCATGCCAGTAATGCCGGGGTGAGACAGTATCTCATTGTGGTTTTAATTTGCATTTCTCTAATGGCTAGTGATCGTGAGCATTTCCTCATGTGTCTATTGGCCGCTTGAATGTCTTCCTTGGTGAAGTGTCTATTTGTTTCCTTTGCCCATTTTTTAACTGGATTATTTGTGTTTTTGTTGTAGAAGTATTGATTTTCTTATACATTTTAGAGGTTAGACTTTTCTCTGACTCGTAATGTCCAAAAATTTTTTCCCAGTCTGTAGGTTCTCTTTTTACTTTTTGGCGAAGTCTTTTGATGAGCGTAGGTGTTTGATTTTTAGAAGATCCCAGTAATCTAGCTTATCTTCTGGGGTTTGTGTGTTGTTGGTTATGATTTGTATCCTGTTAATGCAGTGCATTAGGGTGTCTAGTGTTGATCCTATTTTTTCTTCTATGAGCTTTATAGTTTTTGGCTTTATATTTAGATCTTTGATCCAGATTGAATTAGTTTTTGTGTATGGTGTGAGGTA
>NW_004443938.1:39708281-39755216 GCF_000243295.1 Trichechus manatus latirostris
ATTTATTTCTGCTCTGATCTTTATTATTTCCTTTCTTCTAGTGGCTGTGGGCATTTTTTTTTGCTGTTCTCTTTCTTTTTGTTTGAGTTCTAGAGTTAATGTTTTGATTTTGTTCCTTTCTTCTTTTTTGATGTGTGCATCTATTGCTATAAAGCGACCTCTGAGGACTACTTCTGCTGTGTCCCAAAGGTTTTGGTATGATGTATTTTCATTCTCATTTGATTCTAGGAATTTTTCATTCCATCTCTTATTTCTTCTGTTACCCAGTGATGTGTAAGCAGGGTGTTATCCAGTTTCCATGTAATCGTTTTTTTTCCTTCATCTTCCTGTTGTTAATTTCTACCTTGATGGCATTGTGGTCAGAGAAGACACTTTGTATTATCTCAGCATTTTGGATCTTGTTGAGGATTGCTCTGTGGCCTAAGATGTGGTCTATTCTGGAGAATGTTCCATATGCATTGGAAAAGAATGTGTACTTTGCAGCTGTTGGGTGGAGTGTTCTATATATGTCTATGAAGTCAAGTTGGCTGATTGTGCCCTTTAGGTCTTCTGTATCTTTGTTGAGTTTCTTTCTAGATGTTCTGTCCTTTACCGAGAGTTGTTGTGTGGATGTCTCCTATTATTATTGTGGAACTGTCAATTTCTCTTTTCAGAGATGTTAGAGTTTGTTTTATGTATTTTGGAGCACTGTCACTGGGTGTGTAGATGTTTATTATGGTTATGTCTTCCTGATGGATCATCCTCTTAATCTTCATATAGTGTACTTTGTCTTTTATGGTGGATTTTGTTTTCAAGTCTATTTATCTGAGATTAGTATTGCCAGTCCTGCCCTTTGTTGGTAGTTGTTTGCTTGACATATTTTTTTTCGATCCTTTGATTTTTGATAAATTTACTTCTTTGTTTCTAAGGTGTGCCTCTTGTAGATAGCATATGGATGGATCTTGTTTTTTTTATCCATTCTGTCACTCTCCATCTCT
The DNA here is from genome assembly GCF_000243295.1 of Trichechus manatus latirostris. Lineage (NCBI taxonomy): Eukaryota > Metazoa > Chordata > Mammalia > Sirenia > Trichechidae > Trichechus > Trichechus manatus. The sequence continues at coordinate 39,709,259 of NW_004443938.1, forward strand.
TTATGGATGCATTTAGGCCATTTACATTCAGTGTAATTATTGATAGGTGTGAGTTTATTTCTGTCATTTTGTAGTGCTTTTTTTTGTGGTGCTGATGTTTTCTTTGTTCTCTTACTCTCCTGTGCTGAGTTATTTTTGTTTGTGGATATTTTTTTCATTTCTTTTTTTTTTTTTGTAGGTTTTGTTTTTACTGAAACTTTATGTTTCTTTTCTTTATTTTGATGAGTAGGTTTGTTAACTTTCTTTGTGTTTAGCTTGAAATTTACCCTTATCTTCCTATGTTTGAACCAGTCTATTATTACTTGGTATCGCCTTGCCTTCCTCTCCATTAGAACGTTCTATACCTAAACCATTTATTCCCTGTTTTGTTGTTCTGATGCTGTATTCTATTTTTATATTAACCTCTCTGGTTCCCTGTTGTAATTCTTTTCGTTTTGCATAGTCCTTAAGAGTTCATTTCCTAGGTTAGTATCTGGCTGGTATAATCCTGTGTCCTATATTCAGCCTCTGGTCTGACGTTGTTTGTTCTCAGATCAGAGGACTCCCTTTAATAAGTCTTGTAATTTTGGTTTGGTTTTTACATAGTCCCTTAATTTCTGTTTATCTGGAAATGACCTAATTTCACCATCATAACTGAACGAGAGTTTTGCAGGATATATTATTCTTGGCTGGCAATTTTTTTTTTCAAGGTTTTATATATGTCATCCCATTGCCTTCTTACCTGCATGATTTCTGCTGAAAAATCCGAGCTCAGTCTTATTGTTTCTCCTCTGTATGTGACTTTTTGTTTTTCACGAGCTGCTCTCAGGATTTTTTGTTTGTCTTTGGTTTTAGCAAGTGTGATTCTGATATGCCTTGGTGATTTTCTTTTGGGGTCTATCCTATGTGGCATTTGTTGAGCTTCTTGGATGGTCACCTTTTCATGTTTCATTATATTGGGAAAGTTTTCTGTGAGCAATTCTCCAATGATCCTGTCTGTGTTTTCTGTTTTCTCCTGTTCTGGAACTCCAATCACTCACAGATTTTTGCTTTTGGTTGTATCCCACATAATTTTCAGGGTTTCTTCATTTTTCTTAGTTCTTTTTTTCTGATTTTTCCTCAAACAGAGTTGTAGCCAAGTGTTTGTCTTCAATTTTGCTGATCCTATCTTCCATCATTTCAGACCTGCTCCTCAGCCCTTCTGTGACATCATCCATTTCTGAAATCTGGTTGTTTATCTTTTGGATTTCTAATTGTTGTTTTGTATGATTTCTAGTTGTGAATTTATTTTAGCGTTTTGTTCCTGTATTATTTTCTTGAATTCTTCCATTGTTTGTCTGCATTTTCCATGAATTTGTCTATTTTTTCCTCATTTTTGTCTGCTTTTTTGCTTCAACTCTTGGATAAGTCTGACTATTAAAGATTTGAATTCCCTATCAGTTAGTTCTAGTGCCTTTTCTTCTACTGGAAAGTCATCTGGTGTTTTATTTTGGAAGTCTAGTGGAACTATCCTGTCCTGTTTTTGTATAAGTTTTGATATTGTCTGCTGTCTCCAGGGCATTCAGTAGTTATTTTCCTCATTTATTGATTGTGGATTTGTTTGTTTCATCCTGCTTTTTTGTTTTACTTGGTTATGTCTGAGCAGGCAGGTGTGCATTTCTTTGTTGTTTGCTCATCTGTGGGCACGATACTTTTCACCTCTTTCTCCAGTTGGCAAGGTCAGTCATTCAGGTATGGGACAGCAGGGCAGGTCCAGCTGAAGGGGAATTTCTGGGATGGGTTTTTTGTGGCACATACCAGGGCTGACAGTGCAGACTGGGAATCAGTGCAGGGCAGCTTCCAGTAGGCCATTCCTGTGCTGCTTGGCAGTGTGATATTCACTGCATGGTGCAGGTAGGCAGGAAGGAGAAGGGAGATTGTGATGTGTGGAGCTAAGATGGGTATGGGAAAGATGAGAGAGAGGAGAGAGGAACAGGATCCAAAAACATACACATAATCAAAAAAGAGTGCTAAGGAAGCTTGCCATTGGAGTGGAGAGACGAAAGACTGAGAAATGGGGAAAAACAAAAATTAAAAAAAAAGAAAGAAAAAGGGTAAAAGGAAAAATGAATAAATCGAGAAACTGGAAATGGAGAAAGACAAAAAGGGAATAAGAGAGGGTAGAAAACAAAACAAAGACACAAAAAAACCCAACCCCCCCCCCAAAAAAAAGAAGAAAAAAGAAATGCCCCCAGGGATGTCCCTGTGCATCTGCACTGAGTAAGGGAGTAATTTCCAAGTCACATGGTACTGCCTGGCTAGAAGGGGCTCCCAAGCCAAGAAAAGAAAAAGAAAACAAACAAATCAAAACAGAACAAATGAGAGCAAAACAAACAAACAAACAAAAGCCCCGGGGGACCCACCAGCGTGGAGGCACGGGCTGGGAAGCAGTTTCACAGTTGAGTGGTGTTTTGCAGCCATTCAGGAAGAAGCAAAGTTGGCACATAGAGCCAGTTGTTTGAGAGAGAGGAGGGGGAGGTGATGAGAGGTAAGGAAGAAATGTACAGAAGCAGAAAAAAGCAACACCATCAGCCAACAAATGGCACTCAGGTACCCTGCCAGTGCAGGCAGATGGAATCTAAGTGACACCAGGGTGAAGCCGGTGCTTCTGGGCCAAGAGACTGTGGCCGCAGGATGCAGAGGAAGCCGAGTGGGGGTGAAGAAGGGTGGGGAGTGGGAAAGCATATATCGCTGGTTGCTGGTTGTTCTGTCTCCTGCTGGAAGCTCCATGAAGCTGCTTTCTTGTACCCCCATTTGCTAGTCTCTGATAGGAGTCCAAGATGGTGGATCCATGCTGCGGTAGCTGATAGGGGACCTCTGAGTGTATCTCTCCTCACTCTCTGTTCTCAGTCAGTTTCTTATTCCATTCGGCACTTGGCTGAGTTCTTTATCTCTTTATTTGTTGCTTAGGGTTTCAGGATTGATGTGTGACTCTGTTTAACTTAGTTTTTCGGATCTTTGCTGCTGAGGGACGGTGTGGTGTTTCTGACTATAGTGCCATGTTGTCTGGATCTTCCTCTTTTCGATGACCCTCTCCTTAGTAAGCATGATGTCCTTCTCCAGTGACTTGTCCCTCCTGATAACATGTCCAAAGTATGTGAGATGAAGTCTTGCCATCCTCCTTTCTAAGGAGCAGTCTGGCTATACTTCTTCCAAGACAAATTTGTTCATTCTTCTTTCAGTCCATGGTATATGCAATATTCTTCACCAGTACCATAATTCAAAGGCATCAGCTCTTAGTTTGTTGGTCTTTCTTATTCACTGTCCAGCTTTCACATGCATATGAGGTGATTGAAAACACCATGGCTTGGGTCAGGCACACTTTAGTCCTTAAAGAGACATTTTTGCTTTTTAACACTTTAAAGAAGTCTTTAATAAAGTAAGGACTAAAACATAAATTTCAAGGCAACCAAAATATTTGAGCAATTTTTAAAATTTTTTATTTGACTTAGGTCAATATTGTTGTTATAGTTTGATGAAACTATTAAGCTGTGTTATACATATAAGAATACTTTTTCACTATGTGGCATTTAAAGAAGTTAAAGGTCAAAAAAATCTATGTCCTGTGCCTTTTGAAAGCCAAATTTCACTGTGACAGAATTATATTTTACATTTTTTCAACACATTTGATAATTTCATAGAGATATGGTTTGTATACTCCTTTGTAATAATTCTGCCTTAGATATTAGGTGTTGACTAGGTAACAAATCCATTTCGCCAATAGCTGCCTCTGAAAATTCTATTTTCATTTAAAAGACAGTAAAATAATTCATACCAAGGTGTGCAGGACTGGCTGGTTTACTCTCAGGAGTTGCTATGAAAAGCAAATTTGCTAATTCAAAACACGTCTAACTTGAAGGGAAAGAACTACCGTGTGCCAGTTGTATTGAGTGCTTTATGTATGCCATTACATTTAATCCTCATAATAATATTTCTAAGTAGATAGTCTCATCTCCCTTTACAGACAGAAAATTCAGAGTGGTTATCTGCTAAAGTTCACTCATTTAGAATCGGGGAGGGGGTGATGGAACCCAGGTGTTTCTGGCTGATACTCCTCCATTGCCTCATACCACTTCCTAAGATTATATATATTTTGTTATTTCCAGTTTTCTTTTTTTGTTATTGTCTATATTCCTGAAGCAAAATCTTTGTGCATATCCTTAATACTTTCCTTCAAAAAATTCTCCCAAATAGAATTGCTAATTTAAAAGGTATACACATTTCAAAGTCTTTTAAATAATTTTCGGCATTCCTAGGTTGTTCTAATTTACGCATTTTCAAGTAGAATTTGGGAAGCTGTTTTTTTAAAAATTTTATTTTACTGTTGTTGTTCAGAATATACACAGCAGAACATACACCAATTCAACAGTTTCTAGATGTACCATTTAGGGACATTGATCACATTCTCCCAGTTGTGCAACCATTCTCACCCGCCTTTTCTGAGTTGTTCCTCCTCCATTAACATAAATTCACTGCCTCCTAAGGTTCCTATCTAATCTTTTGAGTTACTGTTATCAATTTGATCCCATATAGATAGCTCTTAAAAGAGTGTAATCTCAAGGCAGACAGTTTTACTAGTTAAACTAAACCATTATTTGGTTTTAAGAAGATTTAAGGATTTTTTTTTTTTTAGTTTAAGTTTTAAAGATTATGTCAGGGCAATAGTTTCAGGGGTTAATCCACCCTCCATGGCTCCACGAACTCTGGAGTCCATAAGAATTTTAAATTCTATTTTGCATTTTCCCCCTTTTGATCAAGATTCTTTTTAGAATCTTTGATCAAAATGTTCAATAATGGTAGCCAGGCACCATCCTGTTCTTCTAGTCTCGTGGCAAAGGAGGCAGTTGTTCACAGAGGCAGTTAGCCACACATTTCATATCCTCTTCCTATCCCTGACTTTCCTTCTTTCTCTGTTGCTCCAGGTAGGTAGAGACCAGTTGTTCCTTGGCTGGCCACTTGCAAGCTTTTAAGACCTCAGGCACTGAGCAAGGAGCTAGGAGTCAGAACCCGTAAAAAGCCCGTTGCTGTCAAGTCAATTCTGACCCACAGCAACCCTATAGGACAGAGTAGAACTGCCCCATAAGGTTTCCAAGACTGTAATCTTTACGAAAGCAGATTGTCACATCTTTCCCCCAAAGATCATCTGGTGGGTTTGAACTGATGACCTCTCAGTTAGCAGCCCAGTGCTTTAACCACTGCACCACCAGGTCTCCTAGGAGGTACAACAGAAGCACTAAACATGTTATTAGGCCAATTGACTGCGATGTCCCATGAAACCATGACCCTAAACCTCCAAACCAAGGAACCAAATCCCATGAGGTTTTTGGTGGTACATAAGCAGCCTCAGCAACTACTTTTTTTGTTGTTTGTTGTTGTAAATATGACACAACTTTTGCCAATTCAACTTTTTACAGGTCTAGCACTTACTGACAGCAATTACAATAATCAGTTGTGCAACCCTACCCTTAATGAACGTGATACTTCCATCACTATTAACCCTCTTTCCCCCTCCCTCCAGCCCCTGATAACCACTAACAGACTTTGTTCTCTATACACTGCCTTTTCTTGTCTTTTTATGTAAGCGAGTTTATACAATATTTGTCCTTTGTGATTGACTTATTTCATTCAGCATAATGTCTCCCAGCTCCATCCATATTATAGTATGTATCGAGACTTCATTTCTCCTACAGGCTGAGTAGTGTTCTACCGTGTGTATGTACTACATTTCGTTTATCCATTCATCTGCTAATGGGCATTTAGGTTGTTTCCATCTTTTGGTTATTGTGAATAGTCCTGCAACGAACATTGGTATAGAAGTCTCTGTTTGAGTCTCTGCTTTGAAGCCTTTTGGGAATATACCTAGGAGTGAAATTGCTTGGTCATATGGTAGATCTATTTCCAGCGTTTTGAGGAACTGTCATGCTGTTTTCCAGCAAAGGGCAAGGGTTCCAATTTCCCCTCATCCTCACCAACATTTGTTATTTTCAGGTTTTTTTTCTTTTTTTAAATCTTAGTTATCCTAGTGGGAGTGAAATGGTATCTCACTGTGGTTTTGATTTGCATCTCTCTGACAGCTAATGATACTGAGCATCTTTTCATGTGTTTGGTGGTGACCTGAATGTCCTCTTTGGTGAAATGTCTATTCAAGTCCTTTGCCCATTTTATGATTGGTTGTCTTTTTGCTGTTGTTGAAGTTTTACATATAGTTTGGTTATTAGATTCTTGCTGGATATATGGTTTCCAAATATATTCTCCTAGTCGGTCCTTTCACTTTTTGGGTAAAGTTTTTGATTTTTCTGGTAAAGTTTTTAAATTTTATAAAGTCACATTTATTTATTCTGTCTTCTGCTGCTTGTACTTTTGTTATTATATTAGATAATCCATTGTTAAAAGTTAGGCCTGATAACATTGCCTCTGCTTTTTCTTCTAAGAATTTTATGGTTTTAGTTTGCACATTTAGGTCCTTAATCCATTTTGAATTTGTTTTTGTGTATAGGGAAGCTGTTTTATTAAATTCTTTTCAAATTGGTTATTATCATTTTAAGAAATCTTGACCAATTAGACCTCTGAAAAAGGTACCCTATTATTATTTTAATATTATATATATACGATTACTATTGAGGTTAGATTTTATTATGTATACATATATATATTTGTAAATTTAAGCATCTACTTAGAGGAAATGAATACTGTGTTTATCCAACTAAAATAATTGTCTGGACTAGAAATAAATGATCTAATCATTTGAATTTCTATAATCACTAGAATAGACATATGCTCAGGTCAGTTAAGCAATAGTGTTGCAAATACTCTTAACTAATCTCTTAAATAGCTACCATTAGTCAGGGAGAAGCGCAGGTGGTGCAGTGGTTAAGCATCTGGCTGCCAACCACAAGAAGGACAGTTTGAATCCACCAGTAGCTCCTTGGAAACCCTATGGGGTAGTTCTACTGTCCTATAGGGTCCCTATGAGTCTGAATCGACTAGATGGCAACAGAGGGAGGGGTTTTTTGTTTGTTTTTTTATTAGTCACGGAACCTACAAGTGCAGATTCACCATGCCGCCAGATCAGAAGGAAAACCGATGAGTCATCACAGAACTTGGATACTTCCCTAGTCTTCTTGCTGATTCTAGAGTTTTTTATAACCACTTCCTACGCTTTTTTCTTATGATATCTTTTCACAATAAACCTTATCATTTAGAACTCTCCCTTCAATGGTTTGGTTTTATTTCCAGCAGTTGAGGGAAGATACTAACAGCTCGGTGTTACATTGTCAATTAAACCAAGGTGGAGGAGGGGGAGGCTGGGTAGCGTGATAAATGAGCAGTCATTTCAATGTTTTCTTTGCAGCAGAAATCAGAGCCAGATTACACCTTATCTCGCCCTGACTTTTAGCAAGATAGATAGCCACGCAAAATTTTTCGGTTCAAATAGTCTCCATCAAAAGGGCTTAAAATCCTCCTCTTTTGGCCACACTGAGCTTTCATCTTTTTAACTTTAGAGATCAGATTTCTTTTATTGAATAAGAAAGACTCTTATTCAAATTACTTTCTCTGTAGTAGGTCTTTAATATAAAGGCAACCAACGAAAGAAATTAACACCGCCACTTGATACACAGCTTTTTGGAATTGCTCAAAAACTGCAGTCTGAGATCCCGAAAGCAACGTGGTTAGTTACTTGTTTACAGCAGTCCAAGTATATTCGGAGAATCATTATTTCAGGTATCTAGTCCTACGTCTGTACATTACCAAAACCAAACCCGCTGCCTTTGAGTCGGTTCTGACTCTTAGCGACCCGATAGGATGGCGCTGGCCTTAAAGCTGAAGCAACAAGATATTACACTAAAAGTGATATGGTGCCGGAGAAAGAATTCCTTTTGACTGCATTTCAAGTTAGAAATTTACCTAGTTATCTTTGTTGGTAGAAATTTAGTTCAAATGTCTTGTTTTTAAAGAAATTTAATTAGCACTTTATATATTAACGAGGGGTAGTTTAGAAATACAGATAGAATGGATCTGTCGGTGGTTCTTTTCACGTTCGCTGTACGAACTGTAACAGCAAAGGTTGTGGGCTTTTTGGAGCACCTACTGCAGGATTGGTGATACCAGGCACTAAGATATCTTCACTAGGACCCAGTACGTTATAGTCACATTCCGTATTAAGTGGAATTAAATTTCAGGTTGTCAGTGCTTAAAAAATGACCTTTAAACGACCTCTCAGATATATGACCCTGATGCTGCCAGACACAACGATTTTACCAAGGTGGACCCTCCAGTGTGGGCCCACGACCGGGTCACCTGCAGGGCAATCGGGCCAGATAGTAGATTTAGTGAACCTGGGGAGAAAGTGTAGCCGGAGAGTAGGCAGAAATCTTCCTCCTGAAGGGCCTGAGGTGGCAACCCGAGAGCCTCAAATCCTGAGAGGGTCTCTTAGCGGGCTAGGGGCCAGCAGCGCTGCTGCCGTGGCTCCGCAGGTGAAGATGCGCGTCGCCGGGTGCGCGCTCCTTGGGCAGAGAGCAGGTGGGAAGATCCTGCCTTCCGCCCCAGCAGGGCCCAGGGTCAGAGGGACTGTCCTCTCTTGCACTGCCCAGTTAATTTGTCAAGGTCCGCATCGGATAAATAGCTGTCCCCCAAGACCTTTATAGTGACTAATCCAAATAAATCGCAGTCACTTTTACTGAACGCTTCAGCGGGCAGCCGGGCTTTAATGGCTCTGCCTCCCAGACCTCCCGGGGAGACGCACCCAGACCCAGCGGGGACATCAACGCCCCTGGCTGCCCCGGGCGTTGCGGCTCCCGTCTGGGGACAATGAGCGCGGGGAGGGATCTTAGCCCATCTGGAATTCCCCTCTGGGGTAAAAAACGGGGGTGAAGCCTCCCGTCTTCCCTCTGAGTTTGTCTGGAATTTTACCTTCTTGGCTTGGTGTGAAGACTTCTCTTCTGGGATCCTGTTTACTTCCTACCCTCCCACCCCTGTTGCTGTGAGCCTCAGAAATCCGAACACCTCACGCATCCCACTTAAAGCCTGTGGGCTAATCAATCCGGATCTTACCGATTTCCTTCGGGATCTTTAAAGCTTTGATCCCCAAACTTACAGCTCCATCTCCCCCACTCCTCTCCTTCCCCTCTGGGATCCCTCTGGGTGCCTGCTCAAAATACCTGCTGGCGCCAGAGGAAGTTCACTTGTAACAGATACCCAGCGGGTGTAAAACCAACACTTTGCTTCCAGGGTCATTTTCCTCCCCACCTTCTGGCCCATCAACTTGTCTCTTAGCGAGGGCAAACGCCAGGAGTTACTGTGAATCCTGAGTGTGGGGCTGGAAGATTTGGGAGCGCTTTTAGCAGACCCGATGATTGCTATCTTACACGTTGTTTCCCGGTTCCGCCCTCCCATGCTCGGTGCAGCCCTTTGAAATTAGCTGGAGGCCCCAAATGGTCCACAGGTAGCTTTTGTAAAAGAATTCAGCATATTTTCAAGCCACCCTCAAACTGTCTAAAATAAAACAGAAAACCAAACCAAAACCAAACCCACCGACCTCGAGTGGATTTGGACTCATAGCGGCCCTATAGGATAGAGTAGAACTGCCCCATAGAGTTTCCATGGCTGTAAATTTTTATGGAAGCAGACAGCCATGTTTGTCCTTCGGAGAGGTTGGTGGGTTCCAACCCCCAACCGCAGACCTTTCCATTAGCAGCGGAGCTCTTTAACCACTGCGCCACCAGGGCTCCTCAAATAAAACAGAATTACATAGAAAACAGTTACTGAAGTAAAAAAAAAAAATCTGAGGAAAGCAGCAGATCTCACTCACTCATTTTACTTTGGTAATAATAAACTAGTAGAGGGGTTTTGTTGTTGGGTGCAGATGAGTGGTTTCCGACTCACAGCGACCCCATGTGACAGAGTAGAACTGCCCCATAGACTTTTATTGGCTGTAATATTTACGGGAGAAAATCGCCATGTCTTTCTCCTGCAGAGCCACTGAGTGGGCTCAAACCACCAGTATTTCCATAGCTTAACCATTGCACCACCAGGGCTCCTGAGAACAGTTTAGTGGGTAACATAAAGTTTGCAATGGACTTATTTCCAGATTCCATTTACATTTCATGTTTAAGGTGAATCATTCATTAAGATATCCATGTGATATGAATGCAGATGTCCAGGATGCTGACAGAAATGAAATTTCACTTCTGAGAGGAACGATGAATATAAAGAGGCTCCTTCTTTTCCAAAACATTTGTTAGAGTATTAAGTGGGTTGTATCTGAACAAATAAAAATATTATTATAATATTTCTCTTAAGAAAAGCCAAATCTAATAGCCCAGTATTAAAGTGTTTTTGGATTTTATTGTAAGTATTTTCATATTCAATTTTCTTACTAAATATCACATCTTTTAAAAAATCATTTGGCATGTGTGATTATTATGCAAAGCTCTTCAGCTGTATAAAATGCTGAAAAGAAAATATTTGCTGTATTTATGTTTCTAAATATTTAAGTGTGTAGAGGAGATAGCAGATAAAGCTAGGTGATTTTATCTGAAATTTCACCTGAGAATTGCTGGCTTTCAAAGGAGAAGTGCCAAATAATCTGAAGCTAATCATTTATCCTGAGTGTTATCAAAAATGACTGAGCTCTAAGTACTCCATAGATACAGTACTTGTTTTAATTGATAATGACTTCCCTGTCACTTAAGGCGGCTCAAGATTAGTTCAGCCGGCAAGGGGTGCAATCTTCAGTCAAGATCCGTGCTGCCTCAGGGTATACTTTCTACTGTGGCATCGCTTTTATGGTCAAACACTTCTGGAGCTCTGTTGAGCAGAGTTTCACCATCTTATAAATCAATTTTGGAGACATTCCCTCATTTATTAGTCAGAAAAGAAGTTTAAATAGTGGTTACAGATGAGGTACAGATGTACACTGAGGGTTGTTACTAAGATCTTCCTAAAGGAAAAGATCAGTCACATTTCAGGGATTTGGGGCCCTTAGTGGAGCCAGGTTATTGTTAGATGCCTTCCAGTCAATTCCGACACACTGTGACCTCATGTGTTACTGAGTAGAACTGAGCTCCATAGGGTTTTCTTGGCTGTAATCTTTATGGGAGCAGAGTGCTAAGTCTTTCTCCTGTACAGCTACTGGGTGGGATCAACCTGGGTGGGATTGAACTGCTTAACTCTTAAACATCACAGGAGTAGAGCTGAGAGTGATATTTAATTTTTGTTACTTGAGGGATTTCTTATTTTATGGTTTGTTTTTCGACCAAAAAAAAAAAAAAAAAAAGACGAAATATCAGCATATGAAAATTGTAACTAACAGACAGCCTCTTCTAAGTGTTAAGGAAAGCTAGGACGTTTTTAAAGAAGACCAGGGATAAATACTTTACAAATTGGATTCATACTTTACAAATTGGAGCTAGATGTCAATGTTATAATTGCTGTTTCTTGAACCTTTTACAGAACATGAAGGAGGGCCTAGAAGTAGGAGGGAGTTTCTTGGGATTGCCGAATTAGGTTTCTGAGTTGTCGATTATGGAATTTATTTGGCAGTTAAACTGTGTAAGGTCAGTTAAACCAATTAAATTTTCTTTTCACACTCCAGAGTATTTTGGTGGGTGACAAAGCGTAACAGTGTTGTTTTAGACATTATTAACTTATCCTGAAAATCAATCATTTTTGATAACACTCAGGGTAAATGATTAGCTTCAGATTAATGCCAACAAGTGTGAAAAAAAGGCTTCATTTTAATAAGTTGGGGCAAATTATTGTAGCACTAGAACAGAAAAACAGCACAACAAATCAATGGGGAATAAAAAATTAAGGTAAAAATAATCACTAAATGTCAATTGTGGTTTTTTAAAAATCACTTTTGATATCCTCCTTTGAAATATTTTTTTGAAAAAAGTCTTTCAAATTTTGTGAATGTCCTAGTTAGATTTTTAAAAAGAAGAGATTAAAAAAAAAACTGTAAAAATAGTTTCAAAATACATATATTACATTATCAAAGAAAAGTAGAGCCAACAGTAATTTTCTCGTGAATTTGAACTGTGTAGAAAATAAGTGGATAATTGTGCCTCAAAATAGCAAATCGAAGCCCAGATAAATATTCGAATCTCTATTCTGCTTTTTTTTTTAAAGTGTGCTCTGAGTGAAAGTTTACAGCTCAAGTTAATTTCTCATACAAAATTTATACACATATTGTTTCGTGAGATTAGTTGCAATCCCAACAATGTGACAGCACACTTTCCCTTTCCACCCCAGGTTTCCTGTGTCCATTCAGCCAGTTCCTGTCCCTTCATGCCTTCTCATCCTACCTCTGGACAGGAGCTGCCCATTTGATCTTGTGTATCTGATTGAACTAAGAAGCACACTCCTCACATATATATTATTTTTTGTTTTATAGTCCAGTCTAATCTTTATCTGAAGAGTGGGCTTTGGAAATGGTTTCAGTTCTGGGTTAACAGAGTGTCTGGGGCCATAGTTTCGAGGGTTTCTCCAGTCTCTGTCAGACCATTAAGTTTGATCTTTTTATGTGAATTTGAGTTCTGCTCCACACTTTTCTCCCACTCTGTCCAGGACTCTCTGTTATGTTCCCTTGCAGGGCAGTCATTGGTGGTAGCTGGGAACCATCTAGATCTTCTGGTTTCAAGCTGACGAAGTCTTTGTTTTATGTGGTTCTTTAGTCTCTTGGCTAATATTTTCCTTGTGTCTTTGGTTTTCTTTGTTCTCCTTTGCTCCAGGTGGAATGGGACAAACTGATGCATCTTAGATGGCCGCTTGCAAGCTTTTAAGACCCCAGACACCACTCACCAAAGTGGGATGCAGACATTTTCTTAATAAGCTTTGTTATGCTAATTGACCTAGATGTTCCCCAAAACTATGGTCCCCAGGTCCCGGCCCCAGCTACTCTGTCCCTCAAAGTGTTTGAATATGTCCAGGAAACTTCTTAGCTTTTGCTTTGGTCCAGTTGTACAGACTTCCCTTCTATTGTGTGTTGTTCTTCCCATCACCAAAGTTGATACTTGTCTACTATCTAGTTAGTAAATTCCCTTTCCTCTCCCTCCCCACCCTCTTACCCATCAAAGAATGTTTTTTTCTGTGTTTAAACCTTTTCTTGAGTTCTTATAATAGTGGCCTCATACAATATTTGTCCTTTTGTGACTGAGTAATTTCAGTCAGCACAATGCCCTCCAGATTCATCCACATTGTGAGATGTTTCTCAGATTCATCATTGTTCTTTATCATTGCATAATACTCCATTGTGTGTATGTACCATAATTTGTTTATCCATTTGTATTTTGATGGGCACCTAGGTTGTTACCATCTTTTTACTATTGTGAATAATGCTGCAATGAACATGCAATGAACATGGGATGTCTATTCATGTGACATCTCTTACTTCTCTAGGATATATTCCTAGGAGTGGGATAGCTGGATCATATGGTATTTCTATTTCCAGCTTTTTAAGGAAGTTCCAAATTGTTTTCCAAAGTGGTTGTACCATTTTACATTCCCACTAGCAGGGTATAAGTGTTCCAATTTCTCCACAACCTCACCAACATTTATTATTTTGTGTTTTTTGAATTAGTGCCAGCTTTGTTGGGATGAGATGGTAACTCATTGTAGTTTTGATTTGCATTTCTCTAATGGTTAATGATCGTGAGCATTTCCTCATGTGTGTGTTAGCCGCCTGAATGTCTTCTTTGGGAAAGTGCCTGTTCTTATCCTTTGCTCATTTTTTAATTGGTTTGCCTTTTTCTTATAGAGGTTTTGCAGTGTCTTGTAGATTTTAGAGCTTAGACCCTTATCAGATACATCATAGCCAAATTTTTTTTCCCAGTCTGTAGGTTCTGTTTTTATTCTTTTGGTGAAGTCTTTCCGTTCTGCTCCTTTTAAACAACTTTATTATGATATAATTCACATACCATAAAAATCATCCATTGAAGTGGACAAATGTGTTTTAGTATGTTCATAGCACTGTGCAACCATCACCACAATCTAATTTTAGGACATTTTTATCTCCCCAAATGAAACCCTATCCCCATTAACAGTCTATCCTCATCTTCTCCTCCCTTCCAGCTCTAAGCAATCCCTAATGTACTTCATGTACAGATTCACCTATTCCGGGCATTTCATAGAAATGGAATCGTATAATATGTGGTCTTTTGTCACTATTTCTTTCACCTAGGGTGACTGTGAGTAGGAATTGACTAGAAGGCAAAGGGTGTGGCCTTTTTTTTTTTTTTTTTGGTTTAGCATAATATGTTTAAAGTTAATCCATGTTGTAGCATGTATCAGTACTTTATTTCTTTTTTATTACCAACTAATATTCCATTATATGGATATACCAAATATTATTTATCCATTCATCAGTTGATGGGCATTTGGATTGTTTCTGCTTTTTGACTATTATTAATAATGTTGTTATGAACATTTGTGCACAAAATATTTTGTTCCAATCTGCTTTGATTGTACAGCTATTGCCAAGCAAAGCCTGATCTGTATGTTCATGTGATATACCGAAAATTTGCTCTCCACCTTGAATTAGAAATAGAATTCTAACCCAAACTTTTCTTCTCATTTACCCTATTGTGAATTGCTTTCTGTGATATATGCATACGATTTCTCTCTAAGTAGCACTGTAGGAGTAAAGAATTAATTTGTCTATTGTTTTGAACCAGTTACAAGAAAGAAATCTAGAAAACAGAAAAAAATGTTTTTGTTTGCAGATATGTAAATTAATGAAGTTAACTAAGCTAGTCAGGTGTTAGAAACTAACTGTATTTGCCTATGGACTTTCCACCAGGTGCATCTGGATGATCATTATTATTTTTTTGACTTTACTAGCCCTAAGTTCTCAAATGCTTGCTGCTGTAATTCCTATATTCTCATAGAATATGCATTTTCCACTTCAGGTAGTATTTTGCTCTGTCTGGTAGCAGAGCTTCTCCAGACTTTTTTGGTTTTGTCATATCAGCAAGTATTTAATTTCTGTAGCTGTAGAGTCATTTTTATTATTAGTATGTGTGTGTTTGTTGGGGGGGAGATACATATGATGTTCTGCCCTATAACTCTGATGAATCTGGCTCCAACATGTTTTTTTAAAACATTTTTTGTTTCTAAAGTAGAACTCTGGGGAGATAACATGACATGATACTAAATGGAAGGGATGACTATTAGCACTTGCAGATATTCCCTGAAAAAATCTGTCATAAGCTCACCCTACAGGTATTTATTGACTGCCTGTCAACACAATCCTGTTATTGTTGATGCTGATGAGTTTCTTTTACCTAGGCAAGGGTTTATGTTCTCCCCATTAAAATAGATAAAATACTGCTTAAGACTGGGCCACTCTTAAATTAAATCATCATTTGATAGAAGTGAAACTTATACAATATATTTAAATATAACTTCCAAACATAGGTATTAAAATCTTTCTGCATTATGATATTATAAAAGTAATACTTATTACTTGTATTCACATATCACCTCTTAGAATATCTGAGATCTTTTTGAAACTCAAAAATTACATGGCATGTAATCTGTTGTACAAAAAAGTTGACTACCCTTTAAGTGCAGTCCAGTCTGCTGAGAAACCATGTAAGTAATTTAATTCCAGCTGAATTGAGATTTACATTGTGCAGAGTGAGTTACAGAGCTGGGGTTGTCACTACATAGTTAATAATTGTAGACTGTTAAGAAAAACTCACTTCAGTAGTATCAGCAACACTTTTGCACAAATCTCAATTTATATGATATTTCAATATGTTTCATTCAGTTTGCAAGAGGGAATTTTAAAGAGATAGATTCTAGTTATTCAGGTTCAGCTATGGCAGCAGGATTAAAATCATAATCCCCAAAAAAGATGCTATTGACTCTTTCATGACCTCAGAAGTCTAGATCCAGGATTATATTTTCTTCAAAAGAAAACACAGCTTTCCTGAGCTATGTAAGGTTTAGAGTTAATGCAATGCAATGAGATTCAACAGGGCTGCAGGGCTTTCCGATTCCATTTCTCTTATGCATCATTTTGATTAAACACATCTGTATTATAAACCCAGATACAAGCTATAGCCCTTACATTGAAGTCTTTTTTTAAAAATTTGTGTAGGCAAGCAAGCAGTGGCTTTGGAATTGGGTGAGGCTAGTGGTCTAAGAATGGGGTTTACACATGGCAGCCTGTTACATAGGGTGTGGAGTCCAGATGAAAGTATTCCATTCAGTTGACATTTTACTGGCCCCCTTTTTCCTCCTGTAACACTTCAAAAGACATCCTGCACAGCAAATATTCCCCTGAGCTTTGGAATGCTTGGATCTGTGTGTGTTCCTAAGGTCCCTGGGTGGTGCAAATGGTTTGCGCTTGACTACTATCCTAAAGGTTGGCAGTTCAAACCCACCCACTAGCTTCATGGCCTCATGGCCTGGAGTTTTGTTTCCTTAAAGACTACAGCCAAGAAAACCCCATGGAACTCAGTTCTACTCTGTAACACATGGAGTTGCCATGTGTCAGATCAACTCAATGGCAATGGTTTGGTTTGGTTTGGTTTAAGCGTGCTCCTGCATGGGATCAAGCATGCTTAGGCACTAAAATACTGTAGAGAGAAGCTCTGTTGGTGCAATGGTTAAACCAAATGAAACCTAACCAGTTGCCCTTGAGTTGATTCTGACTGGGCTGCTAACCAAAAGGTCTGCAGTTAGAACCCACCAGGGAATCCGCAGGAAAAGAGACCTGGTGATCTGCTCCAGTAAAGATTCCAGCCTAGGAAACCCTATGGGGCAGCTCTACTCTGTTCTATAGGGTCACTGTGAGTTGGCATCCACTCGATGGCTAACAACAATAACAAAATACTTGTCAAAGAGAAAAATTACTAACAGACATCACACTTTGATTTTAAGGTTTTTGTTACCCACGAAACCAAATACTAAAGATAAAATTTTCTGATGCAATGTTAATCCTGCCAGTGGCTTTTTTTTTTCCCCCCAAAATTGCTCGTCTTTTCTTTCCTGTTCAAAGCCAGGCTTACTTAATTTAAATTTCAAGATGTATCATGGCTCCAGGTGGGTGGAGGGCTGAGGACCACCTTGTGACATGATATAGTTGATCTCAGTAAAAGGGGGAGGACAGGGGTCAATCAATCATGTTAAGATTAACCAATGGTTGATCTTCTATTCTTTTTCCCGCCTCTTTTTATATGTGTTATTGTAACTAGTCTACTTCAAGCCATTTGCTTATTTTTAGAATCAGAATAGTCTCCCTATATGCATATAAAATAACTACTTCAAATAAATCTTATATTTCAGTCTCTTTGAATTTTGATTTTTAACATGCTGTAGAAAGTGGTTCAATGCAACGAAGAATGTTAAAACTATTTGATGCATCTGAGTAACCTAGACACAGGATTCTTCATTGCTGAAGAAGAATCTTTTCAAAGATTCTCTGATAAGTTTCTTTGCAAGAAAAAAAATGACACCTGACTTCATTTCACTCATGTAAATAGATTCAGTGCTTCCTGTAGGTAGGTGTGCATATTTCTCTTTTTAATTATACAGAGATTTAAAACTTCATGTTATTTACACATTTCAGGACAAGTGCCCTCCTGACAGGCTGTCCTCAGAATGCTATTGTTAGGTGCCTTCCAGTCAGTTCCAACTCAAAGTGAGCCTGTGTACAACAGAACAAAACACTGCCCTGTCCTGAGACAATTGCTCAGACCGTTGTTGCAGCCAGTATGTCAATCCTCTCATTGAGGGTCTTCCTCTTTTTTGCTGACCCTCTACTTTACCAAGCACGATGTCCTTCTCCAGGGACTGGCCCCTCCTGTTAACATGTCCAAAGGATGTGAGAGGAAGTCTCACCATCCTTACCTATAAGGAGCATTCTGGCTGTACTTCTTCGAAGACTTGTTTATTCTTATGGCAGTGCATGGTATATTTAATATTCTACACTAACACCATAATTCAAAGACATTAATTCTTCTTTGGTCTTCTTTATTCATTGTCCAACTTTCCCATGCATATGAAGTGATTGAAAATACCATGGCTTGGGTCAGGCTCTTAATCCTTAAAGTGATATCTTTGTTTTTGTTTTTGTTTTTTTTTTAACACTTTAAAGAGGTCTTTTGCAGCAGATTTGCCCAATGCAATAGGTCGTTTGATTTCTTGACTGCTGCTTCCATAGGTGTTGATTGTGGATCCAAGGAAAATGAAATTCTTGACAACTTCAGTCTTTTCTCCTTTTATTAAGATGTTGTATAATGGTCCTGTTGTGAGGATTTTTGTTTTCTTTATGTTAAGGTGTAATCCATGCTGAAGGCTGTAGTCTTCCATCTTTATCAGAAAGTGCTTCAAGTTCTCTTCACTTTCAGCAAGCAACGTTGTGTCATCTGCATATCCCAGGTGGTTAATGAGTCTTCTTCCAATTCTGATGCTGTGTTCTTCTTCATATAGTCCAGCTTCTCAGATTATGTGTTCTGTATACAGCTTGAGTAAGTATGGTGAAGGGATTCAACTCTGATGTGCACCTTTCCTGACTTTAAACCACGCAGTATCCCCTTGCTCTGTTTGAACAACTACCTCTAGGTCTATGTACAGGTTCCACATGAGCACAATTAAGTGTTCTGGAATTTCCATTCTTCATAATGTTATCCATAATTTGTTAAGATCCACACAATGGACTGCCTTTGCATAGTCGATAAAACACAGGTAAACATCTTTCTGGTATTCTCTGCTTTCAGCCAGGATCCATCTGACATCAGCAATGATATCCCTTGTTCCACGTCCTCTTCTGAATTTGGCTTGAATTTCTGGCAGTTTCCTGTAGATGTACTGCTGCAACCGCTTTTGAATGATCTTCAGCAACATTTTACTTGCGTGTGATATTAATGATACTGTTTGATAATTTCCACATTCTGTTGGATCCCCTTTCTTTGGAATGGGCACAAATATGGATCATTTCCAGTTGGTTGGCCTGGTAGCTGACTTCCAAATTTCTTTGCATAGATGAGTGAGCACTTCTAGCACCACATCCGATTGTTGAAACATCTCAATTGATATTCCGTCAATTCCTGAAGCCTTATTTTTCGCCAACGCCTTTAGTGCAGCTTGGACTTCTTCCTTCAGTGCCACAGGTTCCTGATCATATGCTACCTCCTAAAATGGTTAAATATTGACCAATTCTTCTTGGTATAGTGACTCTGTGTATTCCTTTCATCTTCTTTTGATGCTTCCTGTGTGTCATGGATTGAACTGTGTCCCCCAAAAAATGTGTGTAGCAACTTGGCTAGGTCATGATTCCCAGTATTGTATGATTGTGTTACCTGATGTGATTTCCTTATGTGTTGCAAACTTTACCACTATGATGAGATTATATGTGATCTCCTCATCCGTTGTAAATTCTATCACTGTGATGAGGTTATACTGATGAGGTTGACAAGATTAGTGTCTTAATGCAATCTCTTTTGAGATATAAAAGAGAGAAGTGAGCAGAGACACATGGGAACCTTATACCACCAAGAAAGCAGTGCTGGGAGCAGAGCGCGTCCTTTGGACCTGAGGTTCCTGCGCAGAGAAGCTCCCAGACCAAAGGAAGACTGATGACATGGACTTTCCTCCAGAGCCGATGGAGAAAGCGTTCCCCTTGAGCTGATGCCCTGAATTTGGACTTGTAGCCTATTGGACTGTGAGAGAATAAATTTCTCTTTGTAAAGCCATCCACTTGTGGTATTTCTGTTGGAGCAGCACTAGATGACTAAGACACTGTGTCTTTCAATATTTTGCCCATAGAATCCTTCACTATTGCAACTCGAGGCTAGAATTTTTTCTTCAGTTCTTTCAGCTTGAGAAATGCCGTGCGTGTTTTTCTAACTCTAGGTCTTTCCACATGTCATTTATAATACTTTACTTTGTCTTCCTGAGCTGCCCTTTGAAATCTTCTGTTCATCTCTTAATTCATCATTTCTTTCTGTTCCCTTTAGCTACTCAACGTTCAAGAGCAAGTTTCAGAGTCTCTTCTGATATTCATTTTGATCTTTTCTTTCTTTCCTGTCTTTTTAATGACCTTTTGCTTTCTTCATGTATGATATCCTTGATGTCATTCCACAGCTCATCTGGTCTTCGGTCATTAGTGTTCAATGTGTCAAATCTATTCTTGAGATGGTCTCTAAATTCAGGTGGGATATACTCAGAGTTGTACTTTGGCTCTCATGGACTTCTTCTACATCTGAAAAATCAGCCACTGAAAACCCTATGGAGAACACTTCTACTCTGACACTCATAAGGTAGCCATGAGTTGGAATCAACTCAATGGCAATTAATTTGGTATGTTCTATAAAGTTGCCACAGACTCTGAATTATTGAATACTGAACCATTGCCCCTA
Source organism: Trichechus manatus latirostris (assembly GCF_000243295.1). Classification (NCBI taxonomy): domain Eukaryota; kingdom Metazoa; phylum Chordata; class Mammalia; order Sirenia; family Trichechidae; genus Trichechus; species Trichechus manatus. The sequence goes on from NW_004443938.1 coordinate 39,729,643, forward strand.
GCAGAAATACAGGGTTAGGTTCCTGGCAGCCTCTGGTTACATTTTTTGTCAACCAAACAATTCATAACCTTTTTTTGTGTGTGTGTTTCTGTTTAAAAACACCTTATTTAATACAAATTTTTGATTCATTAACATTGAACTTATGGCCAAAAGCATTGCAACTCCAGTCTGAATGAAACTTACCTAACACAGGCATTTTCTGCATAAGGCACATCACAGCCTTCTTGTGCTTAGGAACACCAGATAGCACTTCAGCACTATGTGTGGGGGTCATTTTAAACTGTAAAGTCACCAACACAAAGCATGTTGTTGCTGTTAGTTGTCATCGAATTGGCTCCAACTCATGGCGACCTTAAGTGTAACAGAACAAAATGTTCCCTGGTCCTTCTTGATCTTCATGATCCTTGGTATGTTTGAGTCTGTTGTTGTGGATCTTGTGTCAATTCATCTCACTGAGCATTTCCCTCATTTATGCTGACCCTCTACTTTACTAATCATGACGTCTTTTTCTAGTGATTAGTCTTTTCCTGATGACGTGTCCAAGGTAAGTGAGACAAAGTCTGGCCATCCTTCTAAGGAGCGTTCTGTTTGTATTTCTTCTAAGATTGATTTGTTTGTTCTTCTGGCAGTTCGTGGTATATTCAATATTCTTCTTCTGTCTTCCTTTTTCATTGTCCAGCTTTCATATGAATATGAAGTGACAAAAAGCATAAAAATGTGAAAAAACATTACGCTAAAGATTGTGAAAAGGATAATTATTTACAGTACGAGAAGTGAAACAAAAGCATCACCTTGTTTGACCTCAGCTGGGAATATGAGTGTCATACAACTCAAAGTTTTCACAAAATGACTGTGAAAGCACTGTGACTACTGATTTTGGGGTTACAAGTAAATTTTACTGAGTAGGCAGATTCACAAATACAAAATCTTGGAATAATGAGGATCAACTATATCTTTTTTGTAACTATGAGTTGAAGCATCACACGTCAAAGCATCTGTGCCTAACTAATACTATGAGTATCCGATAAATGTCCAAAGATTGCTTGAGTGATTACAGAGTGTCTAAATACACAGCTCTGTGCTTGGTGTGTGTGGGGGGGGGTGGGGTGGGGTGGGCAGGGATGGGGAAAAAAGGGGCACAAAAGAATTTGAATTTGCTACTCTCTAGTAACTAACCTGGTGGTGCAGTGGTTAAGAGCTTTGCTGTCAACCAAAAGGTTGGCAGTTTGACAGTTCAAATCTACCAGCTGCTCCTTGGAAACCCTGTGGGGCAGTTCTCCTCTGTCCTGCAGGGTCTACAGAGTCACTATGAGTCAGAATCTACTCGACAGCAACAGGTTTGGATTTTGGTTTTTTATTAACTGGCAAAACTAGGTACACATACACACACACACACGCGCACATACACACACACACACACACACACAAACCCAAACCTGTTCTTGTCGAGTCCATTCTGACATTTAGCAACCCCATGTGTTACAGAGTAGAACTGCTCCATGGGGTTTTATTGAGTATAATCTTTACAGAAGTAGATTATCAAGCCTTTTCTCTGTGGTGCTGCTGGTGGGTTCAAACTGCCAACCTTTAGGCTAGTAGTCATATGCAAACCATTAGCATTGCTCAGGAAAGCGGGTGCTAAAAACAAAAACAAAAACAAAACGTTATTGTTTAGGATTGTTAATAAGAAATGAAAAAGAGAAAAATTATTAAAGTGTTAATTTTGTAATAGGAGGCAGAATAAACTCAGTTTTTACTGTAAATTTGGGATTCTCTTGGCAGCATTCATTACAAAATAGCACATGAAAATCAACTACTTATTTCCTCTCTTCCCCCAGGGGAGGGAGATATCATACCTTCTGTTTTTTTAATGCCTATATATGTTCCAGAGCTGGATTATGAAATTGATGGTGTTTAGATCAGCCACATGTCCCTGGGACTTTAGAAACAGTGATTCTATTCTTCTTCTTTTTAAAATAGGCATATTTCACCCATTTTGGAAAAATTTGAAAATGCAGAAAGCACAAAGCAAAGAATAATTATAACTATGATTCAATTCTAAATAAACCTCACCATAAGACGATCTTTTTTATAGATGACCCTTCAGTGTCTAACTGGGAACTTAATACTTTCTGTATATTACACAGAAGATTACAGATCTCATTGGGCAAAATAGTCATGTAAATGAAGTCCCCTTAAAGTTTCTGTTACTTCGCATGGGTAAATAGACATGTCATTGTAACAAATGTAGCATAGATGAATATTTGCTTCTTTTATTCTGCAATTTCTAAATTAAGAAGAATATGTCCAGTCAGTGGTAAGAGCTACATGTTGTTTTATTTAACAGGAAATGAGCCTTTAAAGAATTATCTGTGTTCCTTTTGGTTGTAAAAATTTCAAAATATGTACTAAAACAAGAAATAATAAATTATTGTTGCTTATAGTTCCTTCTTCCTAGGACAGTACAGTGGAAAGCTGAGGAATTATTTATTTGGTCCAACTGATTCTTTCTTGTAAAAAAAAAAAAAAAAAATCAAATCTTCCCTTGAAAGTTGTGGTTTCTTTTATTTCAAATAACTCCAACTTGCCAGGGTAAGCCCTGGTCTACATCATCACCTAAAACTTAGGGGGAAAAACGTGTACCATGACTTTTAATTTACAGTAGATACCATTGCGTATTTTTTAAAAATAAATTATTCAAGAAAGAGTTAAAAAATCTAACTATGTATTACTGAATATTAACAGAACAATTCAAATTAGTGTGATTTTGTAGTTAATATTTGTACAAACTTTTCATAGTTATCAAGATGGCTTTTATTTGTTTTTTCTTGCCACTGACCCATAGGATATACTAAAAGAAAACGGATTAGCCTCTTTCCTGATAAGAAAAGTAACCAAGAAGACCATCTGCAAGAACTAGGTTGTGAGGAATTTCTTATAACATACACCAAAATATGTTAATGTACACTGCAGATGAGATGTGCTATTTCTTTAAGTACGTTTGAAGACATTTACATAAAGAGTTGAACAAGGCAGTTTTTTTTTTGAAAAGAATAAAAATGGAAATTCCAGAAAATTCCTGTTTTTTTTGTTTTCAACAATGAGAGTAGTTTAAGTTTTTGCAGTGTATAACAAAACACTTTAAATTTAGCATTAAACTTAACATACTCTGTTTTCTAAAATACATGAAAGAAACCTGGATTTGGGGGTTTTAAGGCAAGCCTTTGAAGTATTTTAAATCTCCTTGAGACCTAAAAGACTGTTTATAGTGATCAGTTGCTCTGTAAAAACAACATTGACAAGATGTTTTAAAATTTTTCTTGTTAAATTTTTATAAGAATATGTGGGTGGGGAAAGTGAGTATCTGTGTTGCATGATAATTTCAATTATGATTTATTAATCTCAGGAATTGCAAACAGGATGCCTAGCAGGGAAGAAGCTTATCAGTAGCTTGTATACATGAATCAAATGAAAATATGAAAAGCTCTATGAATTTTGAGTGGGCCTAATAATTTCCAAATATGAGTATAAGACTGGTGACACAGCATCTTCAACAGATTTTTCTTTTTGTTGTTAAACGAATGGAACCAAATATGGTTTTATACAACTTTGAAAGTAGACGGTGAGACTCTTTCTTGAACACATCACATCCATGAATACGTGCTTTTCTGCAAGTTTTACTTTTAAAGAGATCAGATTTTTCAGTAAAACAGATATAAGGAGGAAAGTTGTTTGGAAATAAATCTGTAATAGTACTTGGGGCTCCTGAGGGAGAGAATTTTTTTTTTTTAAGAAAAACACTTTAATATCTTGCTGTATTATTTAAGAGCTATTTCTCACATTTGTTTAATAACTCACCCACTCTTGACTATGTGTTTTTGTAACATAGTCAGTTTTCGGTCAAGGGAAGGCCCAGGAATTGAGGAAGACTCAACAAAGATATCACTTTACAAAATGTTGTTTTCTTATTTCTCAGTTATGAATTAGTCCGTTCGTCATTTATTTCACTACTTAGCAGTTTCCAGGAAAATATGGACAGAAATTTGCACCACTGGTGAATCTCAAATTTATAAAAAAAGTATGTTCATTTTAACTAGTAAGAGGTTTAGTAGAGGAAGGGGTTCAAAGCACTGGGCATTGTATTGAGTATATTATTAATACATATTTTATTGTATTTAGAAATATATTAATATGTAACAGTAATATACTTACTATATGCTAGTAAATGGATTATATTAATTATTTCTTGTGCCTATCGCATATGCATTACAACATTTTTAGAGTTGGTTGCAGTGATTCCTCTGCCTTTCCCCCACTCTCTCTAGATTCATTATTCAGACTATTAACGACTATTATGCTCCAATAATTTGTCCTGATATCTAAATGCTATCCCTCATAATGTAATGAATATATTTTGATCTGTTTTTACCACAGATTCTAGGGCTTTATTATTGCAGGGTAATAATTACAGATTTCTTAACAGTTTGAAAGTCGATCATTAAATTACTGGGTGATTTGGAGAAAGCCATATTTTTTGGGTGGGGATTGCTAGGTCTTTTTTTTTTGGTTTCTCAACACTATACTTGAGACAAATTTGGCATATTTATGGTTATGTTGAACAAAGCTAATTGAAATTAACCTTATTATAAAAATTTTGTAGAGGGTCAGAAAAAAGAGGAAGACCCTTAATGAAGTGGATTGACACGGTGGCTGCAAAAATGGACTCAAGCATAAAGAAAGGTTATGATGATGGTACTGGACTGGGCAGTGTTTCGTTCTGTTGTACATACGGTCACTTTGAGTCAGAACCATCTCGACGGCACCTAACAACAACAACATAAAAATTTTATTTATACTTCTTTAAAGAATCAGTATTTATTGAATAAATATATTAAGTAAAATAGGCAGGCTGCAAAAAGTATATTTGGGATGATGTCATTTTCTAAACAAATGTATATGTATAGAAAAAGATTTTAAAAGATCTATGGCATTGCAATTAGTTGAAAATCAACTCCACGTCACCCAGCCACAACAACAACATATCAAGGTAGTGGTGGGAATCTGAATGTCTTAAAGAAATATTCTTTTTGTTTATCTGTATTTACTATTTTTTCTATAGTGAATTTTAATGGATTTTATAAGTATAATGTGTTTCTATATTAAATAAAAAAATAATCAGTGTCATGTGAAGTAAATGCAAGTCTTACCGGGTCTTGATGGATTGAGGCACACTTGATCCTATGTTCAGTGATTAGGTCAGAAGGCTTTATCTGAGAGCTGGTACTGGATGTGGGGAGAATGGTTATAACGCAGACAGAATCAAAGAGTGTTCACCTTGCAAAGGACCCCACAGGCTATCTCTAAGACTGCCTCCTCATCCGCACTACAGATGGAGTCACTGAGGCTTGAGATATGAGGTTACTTGTTGCAAAAAACAAACAAACAAACAAAAAAAAAGGGTAAAGGGGCAAAGTCTGACCTCCTCCAACTTCAGGAGGAGGAAGGAGAATCAAGATCAACAGCACAAAGCTGATTCCTATGAGGCGGAGGTCAGACACGCCTCTTCTCTCCACCATCGTTACCAATTTTGACACTAACCATCGCTTCCACAGCACTCTCTACTGGGTTTGATAATTCATTGCAATGGCCACACAGAACTCACAGACCATACTCACAATTATGGGGTTTATTAGGGAAGTAACAGTTACAATCCAGGCTCAGGAACACTCAAGATACAGTTCTTCCATCAGAATAGCCTCTTCCCAGCTGTGCTTGCAGGCTCGCCTCTCTCTGGCCCTCAATCTCTGCCCAAAGGCACTCAACTTTTTTGCTGCATGGGCTGGGAAGCCCACAAAGCCGCCTTCTGCTGCTGGGTGTCTCCTTCCTTGGTGGTGGTGAGCCCTTCCTCTCTACTCTGGAATTGGCTCTGTTTTAAGGCAAAACTGACCAATCCCCTTGGTAGGACACAATTACCCTATCACACGATCACCTGGGTGGGAGTCACAAGCTTATGGCAGAAAGGCCACACACAAAAGTAATTAATCACACTGCACTCATCCAAGGTGATGGATGTATGGCCAAATCTAGTTTTAAGAAGTTCTTTCTATAGAGGTCACAAAATCACGAAATGTTTGTAGCTGTGTTGGGCCTGCAGGTCTATGTAATATCTAAGAAATCTGAATTAGTATCCATATTTAACACTCAGAAAGATTAAAAAAAATCAAATATCTACGTTGTCTTGAACAAAATCTTGCCATACTTAACTCTGTTTTCATTAGGTAACAGGTGGAATGGAACAGTGGCTGCTCATTTTATGAGGGGACGCAATTTTATTCTCCACCAACCTAACATGAACCATCTGGCCCTGAAAGCGTTCGAGTTTGCAGCTCCTGTATATTGGTTAACAAATAGTGAAACTGTGAGACAGTGATTCTTCATTGGTAGTAACTAGGATTACCAAACAACATTTCTCAAAAATACCACAGTTTTCCTCTTTGAACATCTACATGGCTTGGGAAACACCGCTGGGAAATGAAAAAAAGCAAATGGACCTAAACCACAGCTTGAAGTACTTAGTGTCAGACTATGGAAGGAAACACAGTTTGAGAATGTGGGTTTGTCAATTCTATGACACATATATCTTCAGGGAAGAGAAAGCATCAAAAGCAATGGTCCTGGTCCACTGAACCTTCCAAGAACAATGTGAGACAGCAGGAGAGGGTGACACCAACTTCTAAGTATCTTTTTCTCTGTACTTACAAATCTTCTACTTACAGTCATTTATACAGTTATTAATAAGTTAACAACACATCTGATGGAAACCTGAAACCAAGCACATGTTTAATATCATAATGTGAGAAATGCCTTGCTAAATCTTGACTTTTGAGTTTGATGAGGATGTTTTAATTGTGACGTCATTTCCAGAATTCTGCCTTCTAAGAGCAAATTTTCAAGATTTGTCAGAAATACCTACTCACGTACAACTTTCTAAACCTTTGCCAAGATGGAAGTGGATGAATGTCCATATAATTAAGGGCGAATGGCAGAACATTTCACTTAGAGGCAGAGGAAAACCATACATATTTAAATGGGATACCCAGCAAGGTATTTGTTTTTGCCATGCTCTATAATGCTGTTGGCAGTTCGAATCCACCAGGGGCTCCTTGGAAACTCCGTGGGGCAATTCTACTCTGTCCTATAGGGTCGCTACGAGTCAGAATCGACTTGATGGCAAAGGGTTTGGTTTGATTTTTTGGTATACTGCTGACAGAGCCCTGGGTGCAGTGGTTAAGAGCTCAGCTGCTAACCCAAAGGTCGGCAATTCAAATTCACCAGCCTCTTCTTGGAAAACCTATGGGGCAATTCTACTGTGTCCTATAGGGTCACTATGAGTCGGGATTGACTTAACGGCAATGGGTTATAATGCTGACATATACCTTAAAGGGATTACAAATTTGTATTTGTTTCATGGTTCCGTTACCCATTGTCATACAGGCTAGAACTTTTATATATGTTGTAATTAGAGATTCCAAAATATTTTTGTTTATTCAGTATTTTCCTAGAATAACTTTCATATCTTGGCTCTGAATGATCAAATATGTTACTTACAGTAGATTCATCTTTAAAACTACATCATCTGACCTGAACTAGACGACAACCAGTTTTATTCACAGGAAAACATTCATCTAAGCAGAAGCATTCAGAACATATGTGTAGAATCATTTCTCCAAGCACACATTCGTTTTACTAATTTTATTTCTCAACATCTCCCCAAGCTGCCTGTTGCACCATGTTCTTGTTAATCTAAATAGGGGAGCCCTCTTCAATCCTGCATAACTGTCTGTTTACTTAGGCCGTTGATCAATGTTTGGATTTTTAAAAGTTTGTCATGGATATTAAACCAAAAGGCAGCCCTTCACGCATAACACTTCAAACATGTTTTTACTGGTGTTACTCCTAATTTAATACTCAGAAATGCAGGACTGATTCCTAAATACATTTTGGCATAAAAATACGCAGTGTTTTTTAGTACAGTGTTTAGCCATGGCTTTCAGCCAGCGTTTATGCCTTGCATGTCGTTTGGGAATGCTTTCACATAAAAAATGTGCAGAGTTGCATTTATTTTTTTGGCCTCATAGGCAACATAAAAGCTGTTTGCATGCTTATTCTAAGCAAGTTCTGTAAAGAAATGTAATGCTACTTAAACTTTAAACACGTCAAGAGTCTCAAACAGGGCTGTGTTATGTAATCACATCTGGTTGTTCTTTGCATTCAGAAGATTATTCCCAGTGTTTTGCAATGTTCGCTACTTGGGCATCCAAAATGTCAAAAACATATCAAGACCTTAAGGGGTACAGAATCAGATATAGAGGGAAGAGATATGGAGAGTAAAGAGTAGCACTGAAATACACTTTTACCACTAAAATTGTTTTTTAAAGTTTTGGGTTCATGGATGCCTCTAAGAATCTAATGAAAGCTGCAGACTTCCCTGCAGAGAAATGCACATACGCTCACACAATTAGAATATTTAGTGAGGCTCATCCATACCTCTAGGTTCACAGATCACAGGTTAGAATCCCTGTGACAAACTGATATATTGTATTTTAAATATGACACAGAATATGTATGTATCCATGATATGCAATATACATACACGTAATTAAAAAAGTTAGAACTTTCTTGAAAATCTTCCCCAAGTACTTAAAAGAATGGACAGCTTAATTGCTTCTATGTAGTCCCATAGGATGTAAGTAGATTTGCTGACTTTTGGTGATCAGTATTTCAAAGAAATAAAAGAATATGTTAAAAACAAGCAATCAACATAAAGTTAGCTGTAACTACAGCTGCATGGGACCATCTAAACCTTCATCCCTTTAACAGGTTTTGAATTCAAATGTTCATGAGATGCCAATTTTCTGGGTGAGTTTATAAAAAATGGATGTTAAGATACTATAATAATACTTTGAAAGATTTCTCTGGAACATTTTAAACTTTTTAAAAAGGAAAACTACCTCACCATTTTGCTGATAATAAGTAGTCAGTTGCTTTAGGTAGCATGGTCTTACCGATATTTATAAAGATTTTCAACAAGATAGAAAATATTTTTCTATTTCACTTCCAGTTATAGAGTCAAATTCAAATAAAAAAGTAAGGCCATTAAGATGAAAAATTTAACCTAAACCTTAACTTGGATCATTATTTACCCAATCATCTACCGACCCTGTGCCAAGCACCGGTCTGGTGTGCTGTACCTTTTGAATATTTAAAGATGAATAGAAGCAGTCGTGTTCTCCAGATACTCCCAACATTAAAAAAAAAAAAAAAAAAAAAAACCCGCTGCTGTCCAGCTGATTCTGACTCATAGTGACTGTCTTAGTCATCTAGTGCTGCTCTAACAGAAATACCATAAGTGGATGGTTTTAACGAAGAGAAGTTTATTCTCTCATAGTCCGGTAGTCTACAAGTCCAAATTCAGGGCATCAGTTCCAGGGGAAGGCTTTCTCTCTCTGTTGGCCTTCTCATCAATGCTCCCCCAGAAAAGGAGCTTCTCCGCTCAGGGACCCAATGTTCAAAGGATATGCTCTGCTCCTGGCACTGCTTTCTTGATGGTATGAGGTCCCCTTTCTCTGCTTGCTTCCCTTTCCTTTTATCCCTTGTGAGGTAAAAGGTGGTGCAAGCCACACCCTAGGGAAACTCCCTTTACATTGGATCAGGGATGTGACCTGGGTAAGGGTGGTGTTATAATCCCACCCTAATCCTCTTTAACATAAAATTACAATCACAAAATGGAGGCCAACCACACAATTCTGGGAATCATGGCCCAGCCAAATTGATACACATATTTTGGGGGGGGGACATAATTCAAACCATAACAGTGACCCTTCAGGACAGAGTGGAACTACCCCATTGAGTTTTCAAGGAGCAGCTGGTGGATTCAAACTGCCGAACTTTTGGTTAGCAGCCATAGTTTTGTTTTTGTTTTTGTTTTTTTAATTTTTTTTTATTGTACTTTAGATGAAGGTTTACAGAACAAATAGTTTCTCATTCAACAGTCAGTACACATATTGTTTTATGACATTGGTTAACAACCCCACGACATGTCAACACTCTCCCTCCTCGACCTTGGAGGAACTTTTTTTTGGTGAAAATATACATAGCCAAAGTTACACCATTTCAAAAGTTTCTACATGTACAATTCAGTGACATTGATTACATTCTTATAGTTGTGCTGCTCTTCTCACTATCCTTTTCCAAATTATTCCATCACCATTATCTTCAACTCACTGCCCCCAGGCTTCCCATCAAAACTTTGAGTTGCTGCTGTCAATTTGATCTCACATAGATAATCTTTTTTTTTTTTTGTACCTTAGATGCAGGTTTGCAGAACAAATAGTTTCTCATTAAACAGTTAGTACACATATTGCCCTATGACGATGGTTAACAACCCCACTACAAGTCGACACTGCCCCTTCTCAACCTTGGGTTCCCTATCACCAGCTTTCCTGTCCCCTCCTGCCTTCTAGTCCTTGTTCCTGTACTGCTGTGCCTCATTAGTCCCATTTTGTTTTATGAGGCTGTCCAATCCTCAGCTGAACGGTGAACTTCAGGAGTGACTTCACCACTGAGCTGAAAGGGTGTCCGGGGCCATACTCTCAGGATTTCTCCAGTCTCTGTCAGGCCAGTAAATCAGGTCTTTTTTTGTGAGTTAGAATTTTGTTCTACATCCTTTTCCAGCTCTGTCCAGGACCCTCTATTGTGATCGCAGTCAGAGCAGTCAGTGGTGGTAGCCGGGCACCATCTAGCTGTACTGGACTCAGCCTGGTGGAGGCCGTGGTAGCTGTGGTCCTTTAGTCCTTTGGACTGATCTTTTCCTTGTGTCTTGTTCTCTTCATTCTCCCTTGCGCCCGAAGGGGTGAGACCAGTGGAATATCTTAGATGGCTGTTCACAGGCTTTTAAGACCCCAGACACTACTCACCAAGGTAGAATATAGAACACTGTCTTTTCAAACTGTGTTATGCCAATTGAGCTAGATGTTCCCCGAGACCATGGTCCCCAGAGCCCTCCGCCCAGCAATTCAGTCCCTCAGGGAGTTTGGAAGTGTCTATGGCGTGTCCGTGACTTTTTCTTGCACAAGTTGTGCTGGCTTCTCCAGTATTGTGTACTGTCTTACCCTTCACCAAAGTTACCATTTATCTATTGTCTATTTAGTACTGCCTCCACCCCTCCCACCCCTCATAACCAACAAAGATTGTTTTTTTTTGTGTGTACACTTTTACATGAGTTTTTAACAGTAGAGGTCTCATACAATATTTGTCCTTTTGTGATTGACTTATTTCACTCAGCATAAAGTCCTCCAGTTTCATCCATGTTACGAGAAGCTTCACAGATTCATCTTTGTTCTTTATCTTTACGTAATACTCCATTGTGTGTAAGTACCATAGTTTGTTTATCCACTCATCTGTTGATGGGCATCTAGGTTGTTTCCATCTTTTTGCTATTGTGAACAGTGAGCAGCCATAGTTCTTAACCACTACATCACCAGGGTTTCCACTCCTAACATAGTGCTCTAACAATGTTAACAGGTATGATGTTTTGGAAATACCCCCCCCCCCGGCCCCATTAATGCTTCCTTATTGGCTAGCTAATTTCTCCCTGCTCCTTGTCCCTCTTAATAGATCCAGGAAACAGATGAATGGAAGATATTAAGAAGGGAGGGTTGGTCTTGGCCAAAATGGAGCAAGAAGGAGAAAGTCAGCCCATACCCTCCCTGGAGGGTAAGTAAGAGGAGGAGCAGATAAAGGGTGCAAGGGAATAGGACATCTGTGCCCCAACCTTCTCTCCCTGGGTTGATATCCTAGGTTGGGTGCCTGTTGGACACGTCTGGGAAGAGCTGATAACAAGAAGGCAGTGAGCATTTCGAGTTTAGGCTCAAGAAGAGGCGCCCTTGTGGAGCACCCAGCTCTCACAGGCACCCCGTGCTGAGGCAGGAGCAGGGAGAAGCCTTGGGGTGGAATCTGCACCAGGCTGAGCCCCGCTGGGGAGCCCAGAGCCAGGAGGACCCCACGCTTCCGCTTCCATCGAGCCTCATATTCAGCAGAGGATGGAGCAGGACAAGAGGGCCAAAGGCAGCACAAAGTTCAAGATAGTCCCTTCCCTGCCAAAAACCAAACCCAAAGTCCCCACGGCTCACAGTGAGTCCCTGTAGACAGCACACCCTCTGGACCTTGCTTTAGCTAGCATAGTCTTAACAATATTTGTATACATAAATGAGACTCAAGGAAACGGAGGCCTTGCCTGGAAGGGACAAAAACAAAATCAAGAACACCTGAATATTTATCCAAAAGAGACTGCTTAAGCTAGAAGGCAGGGAGAAAGAAGCTGTGAATAGGCAAGTTAAAACTACCCCGTCCCTCCTCCCCACATCCCATCCCCAACTACCTTGCAGGGTGGAGATGTATCAGGAAGAATAGAGCAAGTCTATTCCTTACATGAGAATTAAGGGGGCCACATTTTCTTTGCAAGTGTTTTTTTTTAATCAGCCGGGAGGACAAAGGCAGCTGAAGTGTTTGTTTTCATTTCTGTTTTCCACATGTTCCTACAAGCAAGGTTAACCTTTTGCATAAAACAAAAAAGAATATATCTAGGACTAAAGTGGAGTCCCTGTATGGCACAAACGGCTAAGTGCTATACTGCTAGCAGAAGTATCGGTGGTTTGAACCCACTCAGAGAAGCACTGGAAGAAAGGCCTGGCAATCTGCTTTCCTATACACAGGGTCACCGTGAGTTGGAATCAACTCCGTGGTAACTAACAACAAAGGAAAAAAGTACCCCTAAAATCAAGATTTCTAACTGTACTCATCCTAAGGTTGTAATAAAAGGCACCTCCAATTTCTTGATGCATTGCATTTTATTATTCTAAGTACGTATGTTATTATTCTAATACTATTCTAAGTACCATTTATTATTCTATTATTATAATAATGCAAACTTGTCTAATAAAGGTATAAATGTCACTTCTCCCTGCCTTTATCTATCTCTTTTGACGGTTGGATGGTTCCCACTGAAATCAAAAGAGTATGGCTTATTTTTAGAACAACTGAGGGAAAGTAAACATCAGAAAGATGTTTACCTGTGTTTTACTGACTCTGCAAAGGCATTCAACTGTGTGGGTCATAACAAATTATGCATAACATTTTGAAGAATGGGAATTCCAGAATACTAAATTGTGCTCATGCGGAACCTGTACATAGACCGAGAGGCAGTCGTTCGAACAGAACAAGGGGATTCTTCACGGTTTAAAATCAGGAAAGGTGTGCATCAGGGTTGTGTCCTTTCACCACACTTATTCAGTCTGTAGGCTGAGCAAATAATCTAAGAAGCTGGCCTATATGAAGAAGAATGGGGCTTCAGGATTGAGGAAGACTCACTAACAACTGCAATATGCTGATGACACAACCTTACTTGCAGAAAGTGAAGAGGACTTGAAACACATACTGCAAAAGATCAAAGACTACAGCCTTCAATATGGATTACACCTCAACATAAAAGAAAACAAAAATCCTCACAACTGGACCAATAAGCAACATCATGATAAATGGAGAAAAGATTGAAGTTGTCAAGGATTTCATTTTACTTGGATCCACAATCAACACCCATGGAAGCAGCAGTCAAGAACTCAAATGATGTATTGCATTGGGCAGATCTGCTGCAAAAGACCTCTTTAAAGTGTTGAAAAGCAAAGATGTCATTTTGAGGACTATGGTGCGCCTGACCCAAGCCATGGTATTTTCAATTGCCTCATATGCATGGGAAATTTGGACAATGAATAAGGAAGACCAAAGAAGCATTGATGCCTTTGAATTATGGTGTTGGCCAAGAATACTGAATATTCCATGGACTGCCAGAAGAATGAACAAATCTGTTTTGGAAGGAGTACAGCCATAATGCTCCTTAGAAGGGAGAATGGTGAGACTTCATCTCACATACTTTGGGCATGTTATCAGGAGGGGCCAGTCCCTGGAGAAGGACATCATACCTAGTAAAGTAGAGGGTCAGTGAAAAAGAGGAAGACCTCAACAAGATGAGTTGATACAGTGGCTGCAACAATGGGCTCAAACATAGCAACGACTGCGAGGGTGGCGCAGCACTAGGCAGTGTTTCATTTGGTTGCACACAGGGTCGCTATGAGTCGGAACCAACTTGATGTCCCCCAACAATAACAACAGCAGAGGGAAAGTGAGCAAGGCAGCATTTTAGAGCACTGGCTTCGGTTGACAGAATTAGGATTAGGTTCCTCGACAGACAAACACAGGCTAAGCAGGACACCAAAATAAGTAGGTAAGGAAAGAGGAACCTAAATCATAGAGAGTCAGAAAATCTAACAAGAAGTTGTCTTAATTTCATTATACATCTAACTTTTGTACTGTTCTGAAAGATAAAATTGTATTTAAAGTTTAGCCTTATCTTTATTTTAATTATATATAAAAGGCACCATAATCTTTTCAGTCCTATGTTCTCTAAAAGTATAATGACCCTGTGCAGAATAGCACATTTAAAAAAAACTGACTATAAGATCAAGTAATTTTCCACCAGATATTAAGAGGTCACCCTTGCTTTTTCATTAGGTAAAGTTGGGATAAAAACATGAAATTTTGTCTGTCTTTTGAGAAATCGATGTGTGAAGGGCAGGAAAGAGCCAAGACTCACTCTACTGTAAGCTTCTACATTAATCTTTCTTTCCTATCTTCTTGTGATGGACTTATGATGAGCTATTAAAATCAGATTAGGATACATGGTTGAGTTTCTAAAGGGACCTATGCTTTGGGGATGTATGTGTTTCAGAGAGTGGTAGGGTAGGCATGGGGGAGGAACATAAAAACCACCTCCCTCAGACTAAGGCGGCTCAGGTCCCATAAACAAATGAGCTTTGAGCCTCATAAGGCTTGGGTAATGAAACAGGGCTGTGCAGGACCTCCAGGCCTCCAAACTCCTCAACAATGGCCAAAGGAATGTGGTCAGCCACATTGGCAAGAGTAGTTCCCAGGTCTAGTTTGTGACCAGGGAGATGACAATTCACTTTTTTTTTTTTTTTTCAGGAGGTCAATTCTTATTTTTCTAGCCGACAGCAGACATAGAAACTTTTCTCAATTAACTCTTTCCCCTCCTTAAAAAATATACATACATACATATCTAGCTATCAATCAATCTGTCAATCTACCAAGAGATGATATACACACACACATACATATATATATACATATATACACACATATACATATACAATAGGAGCCCTGGTAGTGCAGTGTTTAAGTGCTCAGCTGCTAACTGAAAGGTTGGCGGTTCGAACCCATCAACCAAAGAAAGATGTGGCAGTCTGCTTGCATAAAGATTACAGCCTTGGAAACCGTGTGAGGCAGTTCTACTCTGTCTTCTTGGGTTGCTATGAGTCAGAACCGGCTCGAGGGCAGTGAGTTTTTAATACACGTATGTATATATTTACATCTGCACACATACATATACATTTCCTTTTTACCTGGACACATACAACCTTCCAGTGTCTAGCAAAGTGCTTTATACACAGTAGCATTCACTTAATGCTAAATCAATCCTCTGAAACATCTGAAAATTATCCATAAACTTTTGCTACCCTGACTCTTTAAAAGTCAGCAGTTAAGAGCTACAGCGAGCTATGGCTGCTAATCAAAAGATAGGCAGTTTGAATCCACCAGTCGCTCCTTGGAAGCCCTATGGGGCAGTGCTACTTTGTCCTATAGGGTTGCTATAAGTCAGAATCAACTCAACAGCAACCGGCCATACTATGAAGTTTTAAAACTTTTAAAGTTACCTAAAAACTGCCAATGAGTTACTAATTGATAATGCTAGCTAATACTAGCAGATGACAGATAAGTACTCAATATGTTGACAACACGCTAAGTACTCCACATATATTATCTTGCTTGGTCTCACTAGTCTGTAGTAACATCAGCATATACTGGATTTTTCCATGTGCCAGGCACAGTGCTAAGTGTTTTTACATGTACGACCTAACTTACTTGTCATAACAATCTTGTAAAATAGGAACTACTATCAATTTTATTTTAAAAAATGAGAAAATTGAGATTTAAGAAGATTAAATAATTAGCTTAAATTCACATTGCTATTAAGAGGTGGTGTTGGAATTTGAGCAGGTAGTCTGATTTTAACCACTCTTATTATTAATCCCATTTTACAGAGGAGTTAGTTGAGGTGTTTAGAGGTAAATCAAATCATGTCACTCTTCTGATCAAAATCCTTCCCATCTGAATCAAAGTAAAATCCAAAGTTTCTACCATCATATAAAAGGCCCTCCATGATCTGGTTTCCTGTTCCTCTGATATTACTCCCTACTACTTGCTGGCTCTGCACCACTATAGCTGTCTTTTCACTGGTTCTTGAACACTCCAGGCATCTGCCTGTCTCAGGGCCTTTGCATTTGCTCGTTACTCTGCTGGAAATGCTTTTCACCCAAATATCCACATGGTTTACTCTCTCTCCAGCTCAGGGCCCTGGTCAGTTGTCACCTTTTCAAAGGTAATTCTTGATTACTTTATTCAAAATTGCCACCTTCACTCCTTCCCTCAATTCTGGCACTCTCTATTCCTCTTCCTTCATTCTTTATATTTTGTTCTTCAGTGTCTGTATTATATTTTGACTCATCTGTGGTGGTGTAGTGGTTAAGAGTTACCACTGCTAACCAAAGGCTGACAGTTTGAATCCACCAGGAGTTCCTTGGAAACCCTAAGGGGTAGTTGTACTCTGTCCTATAGGGTTGCTATGAGTCGGAATCCACTCGATGGCAGTGGGTTTGGTTTTTTTTTTTTTTGGATTTATTTATGGTAACTTCTCCTCTCTAAAATATAAGCTTCACCAAGGGCAGGTGTTTTGAGCACTTTTATTTTTTTAATTATTTCTCCCACCTTTAGAACAGAACTAGCATAGTAGCGGGAGTTCGATAACTATTTGAAAGAGCAATAGCTTAAGAAACTCACCTAAGATCACACAGTTAGTAATAGGCAAAACGAGGCTTCATTACAAATATAGAATTGAGTTTGTCTACATATCAAATGCATAAACTATTTTCCTTTGGGCTCTTCTTCCAAGTCCCTTGGTCCTTTATGATAATAGGCCGAGTGAACAAGAATAAATAAACTAAACAGGAACAAGGCAGCATTTGTTACTGTCTCTTAAAGTGGGATACTTTAAAGTGAGATCAAATCAGAGGCCAGGTCAGGGAAAGGGGACACTGGTCTTTAACAGAAAGGGAGTTAACAAGTGATGAAGTAAGGAATGTGCTGATGTTTCTGGGCTGCATGAAGGGGCAAAGTGTGGGAAGGTCCTGGATGAAGTTGGTGTTGGGTTAATTAATTAGAGTGGGATGCCTGCACATTAAGGGGAGGAAGGAACTGAGGGGATTGATTTGGAGTGGACTGGAGTCTCAAGTAGCAGTTACAAAGGATTCTGGAGGCACAGGAAGGATGCAAGAAGTGTTGGGTACAGCTCAGTTTGGCGAGTGGCCAAAGAAACTTGTCAGATATTAGTGAAAACAGGCCACAGCTGCCGCACTTTACAAGCTAAATGGAAAGCCCTTCCCTAACCACCCCTTACCCCGCCCCATCCTGTATCCTATAATAGTTATTCTCTTCTCAAGACAACCGGTCACAACTCAGCTCTCACTTGAGGGCCATGAAAGAAGGCAAGAGGACGCTCAGGCTTTATTGCTAATGGAAAAGTGTTCAGCATGTTAATGGAGATTCAACTTCTCCTGAAACTGAGAATTTGCTGTTAACGCATTGAAGTCCCACCTCTTGGATTCCCAGAATAACTTAAAAACTGGTGGTTATTTTTCTTTACTTTCCTGCTTTCTAAACTTATAATTTCTAAGACGTCTAAAATATTCAAATTTTTTTTCACTTCTTTCTTCTTCAAAATATATTTGAACATTTTATATATTTGCATGTCTCTGACCTAGAAAAGAGATTCTAGATAATTCAGAGTAAAACATATACATATATATATACATACATGTATATACATATAACACATATGAGTTGATTCTGACTCAGGGCAACCCTATGTGTGTCAGAGTAGAACTTTGCTCTAAAAGAATTATTCAGAAGTAGTTTACCAGGCTTTTCCTCCTAGGTACCTCTGGATGGACTCAAACCACAAACCTTTCAGTTAGCAGCTAAGTGAGTTTACCATATGTATATATTATATGGAGTCCTTGGGTAGTGTAAATGGTTAAGTGCTCAGCTACAGAATCGAGTCCAGAACCTACTCTATTATTTTTATTGCTATATCTTATATATATATATATATATATATATATATACTCATAGGACTTTCCAGTACCTGGTAGCGTTCTTTGCACAGAGTAGCATTTAATTAATACAAAATCAATCTTATATACACATATCTACATAATTTTACACATATACAAATACACAGAACTGCTTAAAGATGGAAAGAAGAAAAACATTTAAAGCAAATGTATTTCTACAGAAAAATAAAATTTGGTTGAACTACTTGGAAGCACCTCTCCCCCTCACTTGCCCCCCACCAACCCTAGAAAACACAGATACTGATTAAATGTGTAGACTCTGGAACCACATAACCTGGATTTGAATCCAGGCTCTGCCATTTACTAGCTGTAGAAATTGGTCCTGTGCTCCAGTTACTTACCCTTTATGGTCCTCAATTTTCCTCATCTGTAAAATGAGGCTATAAGATAATTGTTAATTTAAAGGGTTTTTGTAATGTTTAACTGAATAAATATATATAAATATTTAGAGCAGTGTTTGGTTTATAGCAAACACTCAGTAACCGTCAGGTATTATTATTGTTTACAAATAATTATAAAGATTTAAATGATTTTTGTGTGTATTTAGTGCTTTGCATTGGCTGCTCATTGGATTTTAAGTCCACAGGGGATAGGAAACACGTCTGTTAACCTGTTTTGCACAGAACTTAGAAAATAACCCATAGAGAGGTACTTAAGAAACACTTTTTGTCATGTTGAGGAAAAGACAATACGTTATCATTATAGTTTCAGCTAGTGGTTAAGAGTTTGGCTGCTTACTGTTCACAATCGCAAAAAGATGGAAACAAACTAGCTGCCCATTAACAGACAAATGGATTAACAAATTATGGTATATGCACACAGTGGAATACTACACAACAATAAAGAACAATGACGAATCCATGAAACATCTCACAACATGGATGAATCTGGAAGGCATTATGCTGAGTGTAATTAGTCAGTCACAAAAGGACAAATGTTGTATGAGACCACTATTTTAAGAACTAAAGAAAAGGTTTAAACACAGAAGAAAACACTCTTTGATGGTTACGAGGGTGGGGAGGGAGAGGGGAATTCACTAGATAGTAGACAAGAATTATCGTAGGTGAAGGGAAAGACAACACACAATACAGGAGAAGTCAGCACAACTGGACTAAATCAAAAGCTAGGAAGTTTCCTGAATACAACCGAACTCTTTGAGGGACAGAGTAGCAGAGGCAGGGGTCTGGGGACCATAGTTTGGGGGACATCTAGGTCAATTGGCATAACAAAGTCTATTAAGAAAATGTTCTGCGTCTCACTTTGGTGAGTGGCTTCTGGGGCCTTAAAAGTTTGCGAGCTGCCATCTAAGATGCACCAATTGGTCCCAACCCACCTGGAGCAAAGGAGAATGAAGAACAGCAAAGACACAAAGAAAATCTTGGCCCAAGAGACAAAAGGGCCACATAAACCAGAGACTTCATCAGCCTGAGACCAGAAGAACTAGATGGTGCCCGGCTACCCCAATCACCACCCTAACAGGGAACACAACAGAGAGTCCCTGACGGAGCAGGAGAAAAAGTGTGGTACAGAACTCAAATTCATGTAAAAAGACCAGACTTAATGGTCTGACGAGACTAGATGAACCCTCAAACATATGGTCCCTGGACTCCGTTAACCTAAGACTAAAACCATTCCCAAAGCCAACTCTTCAGACAAAGATTAGACTGGATTATAACATAAAATAATACTCTTGAAGAGTGTGCTTCTTAGTTCAAGCAGATACACAAGACTAA
This sequence comes from Trichechus manatus latirostris, assembly GCF_000243295.1. Lineage (NCBI taxonomy): Eukaryota > Metazoa > Chordata > Mammalia > Sirenia > Trichechidae > Trichechus > Trichechus manatus. The sequence continues at coordinate 39,749,756 of NW_004443938.1, forward strand.
TAAGCGGCTCCTGTCTGGAGGTAGGATGAGAAGACAGAAAGGGATAGGAGCTGGTTGGATGGACATGGGAAAACCGGGGTGGAAAAGGGGAGTGTGCTGTCACATTATAGGGATTGCAACCCGTGTCACATAACAATATGTGTGTAAGTTTTTGTATAAGAAATTAACTTGAGCTATACACTTTCACCTAAAGCACAATACAAAAAGAAAAATAGTTCAGCTGCTAACCAAAAGGTTGGCAGTTTGAATTCACTAGGTGCTCCTTGGAAACCCTATGGGGCAATTCTGCTCAGTCCTATAGGGTTGCTATGGTTGGAATCGACTCAATGACAACAGGTTTGGTTCGGTTTTTTTGTTTATTTTCAAGTTTATTCTGTGACAATGCTCAAACGCTGAGTTGTTTCTTTGAATAACACTCATATGCACACTGAAATGGTATAAGGCATAAGGTACATGACTCCCAAGAATGATACACTGTCTAGAGGTGATAGTTCACCAAACATGCCTGCTAAGAATGAAAGTTGTACTAAGTCACTTTCTTCCTCAGATTTCTTCTAATATAAATTGATACCCTGCCTACGAGGTATTGAAAATCATGGATAAAGATTGTGAAAAACATTGAAACCAAACTAAACGCTATATAAATTATCAATGAATAAATTTACCTCAAGTTGATAAATTTGGTCACTTTATTGTTTTACCAATTGTTCTATGATTACTAGATTATTTAAATTTAAAAAATTACTGAGCACTAATCAGATTCCAAGAGTCCCTGGATGGGGCAAATAGTTAAGCACTCGGCTACTAACTGAAAGGTTGGTGGTTCAGCACCACCCAGAGGTGCTTTTGAAGAAAGACCTGGAGATCTGCTTCCAAAGGTCACAGCCATGAAACCCGTGTGCAGTGCAGGTCTACTCTGAAGCACCTAGGGTCACCATGAGTCAGAGCTGAGTCAAGGCAATTAGTTTAATTAGATGCTGGACAGTGTTATAGGGCTGGATATAGAAAGTTGAATAAGGCAAGCCCTGCCCTCAGTGGAAAGCATTGTCTAATCAAAGATACAAAATTATCTTTATCTTACTATAATGTTGTTGTTAGGTGCTGTCAAGTTGATTTTCAACTCATAGCAACCTCATGTGACAGAGTAGAACTGCCCTATAGGGTTCTCTAGGCTGTAATCTTTACAGGAACAGATTGCCAGGTCTTCTCTCCTGGAGAGCGGCTGGTGGGTTCAAACTGCCAGCTATTCGATTAGCAGCCAAGTACTTAAACATTGCACCACCAGGGCTCCTATAACTATAATGTGCATGGCTATAATATAGGATCAATACAAATACATTATTAGGGGAATGCTAAAGAGAGAGGGATTATTTCTGCTGAAAGTAAGGAGGTGTGTGTGACTCTGAAAAATGAATAGAGGTAACAAAATCTCAACTCAAGGAGCAGCCAGAAGTATTGGGTGTTTCTGGTGACGGCAAGTGGTCTCTGGAAACAAGAGAATAGGCTGCATAGCTGAGGCTGTCATGATATGTGGCAGAAAAAAGGACAAAGCCTAAAACAAAGCCATGACAATGAAAATGGAGAGCAGGGATTTACTGGGGAAACATTTTGAGACACGATCAGCCAGACATGGTGACTGATGGCCATGAACGTTCAGGGTGTTAGGAGTGGAAGAGGATGGGGCTTGAAGACATGAACGGAGGTAAGGAACACAGCACAAGTTTGTTTTGTTCTTTGCTTTTGTTTAGCTATGACACGTGTATATTAACAATCAATTGACAGCTGAGAAATTTTGAGTTTGAAGTATCATGGGAAAGCTGGAGAGAGATGGCCAGGGGTAATTTGAATATTCTAGCACCATGCAATCAAAGCTACCTTTTGCCCTACTGTTTGTGGCACTCAGCTAGTCAAAGCACCCTCTTAACTAATATTTGCACTGGGCCGTGCATCTCGTGGTTTCTCTGGCTCACCTTTCCCTCTCTGCCAGAACATTGCATACCGTCTTCAGAGTTCTTGGTTTTTAACTCTAGTGACAAGCAATAGAACGGACTAGGGCTAACGGCAATAGTAACTAGAATAAAAGGAGGCCTGGAGGTGGTGGCACAGTAGTTAAGCGCTTGTTTGCTAACCAAAAGGTTGGTGGTTAAACATCACCAAGGTGCTCCACAGGAGAAAGATATGGCAGTCTGCTTCCTTAAAGATTATAGCCCTGGAAACCCTGTGGGGCAGTTCTACTCCGTCCTACAGGGTCACTATGAGTTGGAATCGACTCGATGGCAATGAGTTTTTTTTTTTTTTTGGTTTAACTAGAATAAAAGGAGCCCTGGTGGTGCAATGGTTAAGTGTGTGGCTGTTAACTGAAAGTTTGGCATTAGAATCCTCCTAGTGGCTCCATGGGAGAAAGACCTGGTAATCTGGTTTTATAGATTACAGCCTAAGTAACCCTATGGGGCAGTTCTATGCTGTCACATGGGGTTGCTACGGGTCAAATCAACTTGACGACACCTAACAACAACTCGAATAAAACCAAAACAGATCTTTCTATAATTCTAATAGAATTATAATCTAAAAAATCTAACTCATTCCTCTGAATACAGTATTCCAGGTGCCTGTTTTGGGCCTTGCAAACTTGAAAATCGCTAACAGGGCACAGATTAGCAAAGGAAAGTAAACAGCTCATTTTTAGCACACCAGGAAACGTCTATCAAGCCACAGATACATTCCTATTCATCAGTATATACAAGTAAATAACGATTAGCTAAACAGTTGGAAATACAGCTAAATAAAAGCTGGGCCTTTTAAAATTATTCAGGAATATGCACATTGTAAGCTGCTCCGCAGGCAGCTCCTGCATGTTTTTTTTAGCCCCATTTCTTAATAGTTTCTTCAAAAATCTTGTAAATCTTTAAAAACATATAAAAATGACATATTTTAAACAAAAGCATATTTTAAGGATTTTTGAAACAGATGAAGCAAAATATTCTTTTGATTTGTGTATTTATATTTAGATGGCAGTCTAAGAGTATTTTAAAGTACATATAATCGTGACTAGTGCTTGATTTTAGAGAACAGTTATCCATTTTGTGGATCCAAGAGATCAAGGGCTTTTACAAAGTTTCTGTGAAACTTCTCACTTTTGGTCATTTATCTGTGCATTCTTTTTCAAGATGAGGATAGAAAGTGAAATACAAATTAATCAATTTTTCTACTTGAATATAACTCTAGTACAAAAGTAGATGGAATTGGGGAGAAGATTTAAATTACTGCATAAACTGGAATAAAGTTTCCAATGATATATGCATTTACATTTATGGCAGTTCTCCCAATTACCGTGTATAACTAAAAAATGGATTTAAATTCTAGGAACCATATACATATTTCAATGCTAGAATGTCTTTATTGGAGAGAAAGCAATATAGAATATAATAGTTTGGTAATACACTTTCGTTATAAGTAGCTAAAAATGTATTTATTTAAAATTATCATATGCTTTAAAATATTTGACTAAGAACTCTTATTGGTTTCTATAAGAAGAGAGAGCCAGAATTGTGGGTTGTTTTGCTCATATAGCAAGAGTTCTTGTCTGGCAGTATCCGTTATCATAACTACTTTTTTTTTTTAAGCATTAAATCTAAGACTATAATAATTTCCTGAAAACAACAACAACAAAAAACCCAAAACAAAAACAAGTGTTTTTCAATAAAAAAAAAAAAGCTTAAGAAGTTAATTTTAAAAAAGTTTTGACACTTGAGTTCATTTAAAAGTAGATTTAAAAAGTAATTCATATATGACTAAAGCTCATATGTTTGAATTCCTGTTAGTTTTTAACAGTTTCATTTTCAATTCTTTTAAATTTGAAATATGTAAGTAAAAGCCATGAGACTTAATAATAAAAGTATTTAATACCGGAGCCCTGATGGCACTGTGGTTAAAAGCTCATAAGCTAAACAAAAAGGCTGGCAGTTAGAATCCACCAGCCACTCCCTGGAAACCGGTGGGGCAGTTCTTGTCTGTCCTGTAGGGTCGCTATGAGTTGGAATCAACTCGATGGCAAAGGGTTTGGTTTGGTATTATTTAATATTGGCTAAAACCTTATTTTTTTAATTGATTATTACAGTTTAATTTTTTTTTCAGTGGTTGCTACTATATGCAAAGCAATCCTACACAAGTTGTCAACAAGTCAATTTTTTCCTCATAATCATCTTCGCCTTTTCACCATGGTCAAAGACCTCATATAGTTCCTTAAATAAATAAGGCTCCCCACTGCAGAGCCTCTCCTCCCTCCCACAATGTTCTGAAGTTTTCTTTCTTTTTCCCTGTTAAAGTTACTTTTGTCTTTTCTCTTGGTCCTGATCTCTGCTCCTAGACTATCATTAAGACATTAATGGCCAATATGACTTAATAATAAGTTCTTCTTTCCAGATAAAAATCTCCCTACAATGCCAAATTGAAGGAATGTTAGAGGGAAAAATCAGGGGTGCTTTTTTCAAGGGGATCTCTTTCACCATCTCCCTAAATCATACACTTTAGGTGTATTAGGGTGTGCTTGCCTGTTTTGGTGTTGTATTTCTGTTCTAATCCCTCACTGTATTTTAGGCATCACAGCTTGAAGCCATACAGAAGTGCTAACTTCATACACCTTGTCATACTCTAGAGCAGTGGTTCTCAACTGGGGGTGATTTCTTTCTCCCTGCACCCACCCAGAGAATGTTTGTCAATGTCTGGGACATTTTTCCTTATCACAACTGGGAGATGCTACTGTGTCTAGTGGGTAGAGGTCAGGGATGCTGATCAACATTTTATAAAGCAAAGGGCAACCTCCCACAACAAAGAATTATTCAGCTCAAAATGTGAATAGTGCTGAGGTTGAAAACTCTGCTGTAGGGCAATTTTAGCCCAGGAAGCAGGTAATTAATCTACTCAAAAGGCTTTCTCATTGTCTGAAGTCAGAGGTGAAATAAATTTTGATTTTCTACCGAGAGTGGTACTCCTATTTATGAAATGGTCTATCTACTACTTCTTTCTTTGGTAGAGATAAACTTTCAAATTTGAATTTAAATTAAACAGACTATAATAAATAGGGAACTTTACAGTTTTCCCTTCATCATTAATATTATAGTTTTAGAAATAATACTTTTAGTTGGATTTTCTTCCTCAGATAATTTTATTTTCTCTAATTTGAGACAATAATTCAGCACATTTCTTGGGTTTGTGTGAATGCACTGTATTTATTTATGTATTTATTTTATTGTACTTCAGGTGAAGGCTTACAGAACAAGTAGTTTCTCATGAAACTGTAGTACACATACTGTTTTATGACATTGGTTAACAACCCCACAACATGTCAACCCTCTAACTTCTCAACCTTTATTTTTTTGATGAAAATACACAGAGCCAAAGATACACCATTTCAAAAATTTCTACATGCACAGTTCAGTGACATTGACTACGCTCTTCCAAT
>NW_004443938.1:39758275-39798762 GCF_000243295.1 Trichechus manatus latirostris
AAGGAAGATATAGAGAGATGAGAAACTGAGCAATGAAGAAAGACAAAAAGGGAAAAAGAGGGAAGAGAAAAGAAAACAAAACAAAACAAAAAAAGAACAAGAAAGGCCCCCAAAAAACAGAAGGAAAAAACCAACAAAAAAAGAAATGCTCTCAGGGATCCCACTGCACGTCTGTGTGAGCCGAGGGGGATGTCTCCTTGCCACGCAGTACTGACTGGCCAGAAAGGGCTCCCAACTCAAGAAAAGGAAAAGAAAACAAACAATTCAAAACAAACAAATGAACAAAAGCCCTGGGATCCCACCAGCGTGGTAGCCCAGACCGGAAAGCAGCTCCACACTCGAACGGAGCTCCACAGCCCCTCAGGAAGAAGCAAGGATGGTGCACGGAGCCAGGTATTTGAGCAAAAGGAGGGGGAGATGGTGAGAGGTAAGGAAGAAATGGAAAAAAAGCAACACTAGTAGCCAACAAATGGCACTCAGAGAGCCAGCTAGTGTAGGCTGGTGTTTCTTGGACAAGAGACTGTGTCTACAGGAAGCAGAGGGGACCATGTGTGGGTGAAGAAGGGTAGGGAATGGGAAAGCGTATATTGCAAATTACTGTAGCTCTGCAGCCCCTCAGGAAGAAGCAAAGATGGCGCTTGGAGCCAGGTATTTGAGCGAAAGGTGGGGGAGGTGGTGAGAGGTAAGGAAGAAATCAAAAGAAGCAGAAAAAAGCAACACCGGCAGCCAACTAATGGCACTCAGAGAGCCGGCCCGTTCCGGTGTGTGGAATCCAACCAGCCGGTGTTTCCCGGTCAAGAGATGGTGGCTGCAGGAAGCAGAGGAGGCCGAGTGGGGGTAAAGAAGGGTGGGGGGGGTGGGAAAGCGTATATCGGAAATTACCGGTTGTTTTGTCTCCTGCTGGATGCTCCGTGAGGCTGCTTTCTCATACCCCGTTTGCTGGTCTCCAGTAGGAGTTCAAGATGGCAGATCCACGCTGCATTTGCTGTTAGGGGACCTCTACATGAATCTCTCCTTGCTCTCCGTTCTCTGTCAGGTTTCTCACTCCATTTGGTGCTTGGCTGAGTTCTTTATCTCTTCACTTGATGTTTTAGGTTTTCAGGATTGTTGTATTCTCTGTTCGGCTTAGTTTTTCAGATCTTTGCTGTGGACGGATGGCTTGGTGCTTCTGCCTAGAGCACCGTTTTTTACTACTAGGTGAATGCACTGTATTTATTAATGTTTACCCTATTTTTCACCCTATCTTTAAGTTAAATCTTTCTATATTTGAGCTCCTGTAAGTTTTACAGTTTGTTTCATTCATTAATTTTTTCATTAATTAACTGTTTATTGAGTATCTATTGATCCAGACGTTGTTCTATATATTGGGGATACAGTAATGAATAAAATAGACACCTGATCTTGGTGGAGAATAAACTAGGAAGTTGTGCTAGACTAAAAAAATGCTCCCTCCTCCCCCCAAAAATATGTCCATGCCCTGGTCCCACAAATCTGTGAATGTTACCTTATTTGAGAAAGGGAACTTTTCAGATGCAATTAAGTAAAGGATCCTGAGATGGGGATATCAGTCTGGATTATACAAGTGAGCTCTAAATCCACTAACAGATGTCTTTATAAGAGACACACAGAGAAGACAGCCACACAGAGAAGAAGGATGTATAAAGATGGAGCAGAGAGAGATGTGGCCTCAAGCTGAAGAATGATCATAGCTGACAGAAGCTATAAGAAGCAAGGAACAGATTCTCACCTAGAATCTCCAGAGGGAGTATGACTCGACTGAGACCTTGATATTGGACTTTAAGCCTCCAGACCTGTGAGAATAAATTTCTGTTACGGCTGCACAAAGAAACTAATACAGAGGGCAAATGGTAGAAGCAGGGAAACCAGTCAGGAATTTACAGTTGATGATTTAGACCAGCAGAAAAGATGTTAGACTTATTGATGGACTGGATTTGAGAAAAAGAGTGGAGCCAAGAGTTTTAGCCAGAGCAACTGGAGGATGGTGTGGTAGAGTGTTTTCTTCAATGTAGTGCTCCCAACCCAACTTGGCTGGAATGTAAACTATCTCCCTATTGAATACAGGATACCATGTAACTTACTTTGGCCAATAGAAAGTGGGAAGAAGCTTTAAGAGTCAGACCTTGTTTTGCCATGTAGTTTTTCCTTCTGCCACAAAACCAGCAGTACTTCAGTTAGAGGCTGCTCTGTCAGTCTGGGTCCTGGAACAAAGACAATGTGGATTACAACTGCAGCAGACATGCAGAGAATATATAGGCAGAAATAAACCTTCATTGTTGAAAGCCAGTAACGTTTTCTAGTTGTTTATTATTGCAGCATAATGTAGCTTATCCTGACTAATACAGATGTAGTTGACGTTAACTGAGATGGAGACATCTGCTAGAAGAGCAGGTTTTGGGTGCATGTGAGGAGACCAGGAGTTCAGTTTCGGTATGTGAGATTTGAGATGCCAATTAAACATCCAAATAGAGCTGTCGAGCAGATAGCTGGGACTGGAGTTCAAGAGGTCCAGGCTAGAGATATACATTTTGAAGTTATCAGCCTGAGGTGATGCAAAATTACTAAAGGAGCGAGTAGATAGATAAGAAGTCTAGGAACTGAGCCCTGGAGTATTCCAGTAACTAACAACTAAGACTGAGAAGGAGTAGTCAGGTAGGAGGAAAACCAGGGAAGTGTGGTATCCTGGAAGCCAAGTGAACAAAGTACTTCAAGGATGATCATCTGTGTCATAGGGTCCTGATAAGTTAGGCAGAGTCAGAACTGAGACTTTACCTTGGAATGTGGCAATGCGAAGGTCACCGATGACCTTGACAGCAACAGTTTAGGTGGAGCAGTCTGGAGGAAAACGTGATTGGAATGGGTTCATTTAATGGCATGTGTACACTAGTGAGGTGCTGTTCTTTGATAGGACCACATACAGTTCATCTATAGTAATAGGAAGGAAAAAGAGTATACGGATTCAGATGTAGGTAGACAAGTAGAGACTTTGTCATTTCTGATTGCTTCTGTTTTTCTCACTAAAATTGGAAGCAAGGTCATCCATTGAGAATGAGGATGGGAAAGGAGCTGTTGGAGATTTGACATAATACTGTATTTTTCTCCATCCATGCTTAGCTGGATAGGGGGGTAGGTGTGGAGTAGCTAGAAAGAAACATTTAACCATGGTTGAGGTTTTCCCAGTAAGTTCAACAAGGCAAGGGAGGATGAGGGTTTGAGGGTACATTCAGGTGAGTGATTGCAACAATGGGCAGAGGAATTTCGGCTGGATAAGGAGAGGACCTGAGGGCTGTAGGGGACAGTGAAAAAGTGGTACTATGAATGGATTGTTGAAGTTAGGGTGTTAAAGGGAGTAAACTTCAAAAACAGAAGGTTAATTTTGAAACATCGTGGGAGCAGGTAAATTTTAAATGCATAGAAAAAGTTGGTACTAATCACTGAACTTATAAGAAAAAAGTACAAATAATTTAAAGTCATTTCTGAAATTACAGATGGGCCTTACTACTAAGTAGAAAATATGGTTACTGATCTAACCAAACTGAAGTATGTCAGTCTTTTAAATTGACATTTAATTCGTGTAAGTATCATATAATTCAAAAATTTGAATTAATTTTTTCCAGATGATTTTCACTTTACACAAATCGATTCGTATTTCCATTTTATAGTATATGTCATATAAGTTTAATTTTATGCACTGATTTTGAAGTTGTTAAAGGTCTGTGTGCAGAGACTGCTATCTATCTCCCAACCGCTCTTCTCTGCTTCCTTTTAAGTATATAAAAAAAAAACCAAACCCGTTGCCATCGAGTCGATTCCAACTCACAGTGACCCTATAGGACAGGTGAAACAATATGACTAGGCTGGGGAATTTCAGGTGGTTCTTCCTAGGAGTCTTCTTTAAAGGGAGTGTGTATGTCTTTCTCTTCTCCCTCTTTATAGCTTCCTGGAGCTCAGATGTGATGGCTGGAGCTCTAGCAGCCATATTAGATGATAAGATGAAGGCACTTAGTGGCACTAGGGTTGGGAAAGAAGAGTTGGAGGTTCCCAGGGTTGCTGAAAAGTTCATGGAATCACTGTGACAGCCTGGACAACTAATTTTCAGTTTTCTTGGCAGAAGAAAATCTTGTTTGTGTTAATCACTGTTTTCCAGGTTTCTCTTACAGCAAAATGCAATTTGTAATTAATAAAGTAAGGACCACTCATTCTCATCCCACTCATGTCTTTTAAAGAAATTTTCCTTTTCTTGACTACTCTTTCTGATACCTAATTGTTTATATATAAATTCCTAGGAAAACTAAAATAAAAAAAAAAATGTTTAGGCCATTGTTTTCATTCATAAGGTGCCTAGCCGTTTGTCTTTGTCTTCTACTTCTACGAGAGCAATCCGATCTTACGTTACTAAGGAACAGCTCAAACACTAGTTGTAAACGAGGATGAGGATGGGGGAGTTGTAGAATCAGTTTAGGGAGCTTTTTCAAACTACTCATTCCTAGCTCCATTATCTGTACAGGGATTCTGACATTCAACTCCCACCAATTTCCATTTGAGAATCACTTGTCTATCTATAGCATATCCACAACTTTTTATTTGCTTCCAATTGGTAAACTTTAAACCAATAGTTAAAAATCAACGAAGAATTTCGTGACGTGAAAAACTGTCTAGAGGGTTAGAAGGTAGTAGAAAAGAGATACTATGTTTTTCATAATTTGAAATCCACTTCGAGTCTCATAATCTTTTATTTAAACATATTTTGAATATTACATTTGTAAAATCCAGTCATGTATTGGTATGCAACTTTCTTTTTTTCTCCACTAGATTATTTTTATAGTTGTTCCTTCAGGAATATGGGGAAGAGCTTGGGGAAAGATTCTGTGCCATACATCTGTCACGTAACTGTTTTTCTTTTTACCATTACACTTTCAGTAATATTTATTAAACATTGTGGCATATGTGTTGCTGTGCTAGGCACTATTTGCACTTGCCAATGGCAAAACACAATTATCTGCTGTTTCCATCGAAAGCTCTTCCAGTTCTCTGTGGGAGGAGCCAGTGTCTTCTTTTTCCCTTTCTTGGTGGGTGGCCTGTTGATTTGGGTTGACACTGCTCAGTATGTATTCATTTCGCCAAACTGTAATTAGACTAAGACTGTGGCGTTTCTTGCTGTGTCTACGGCAAGACTGGATGATAGAGGAGATAATCAATCATATTTACTTGACATATTTGATACAGAAGTAGTATATTGGAGACAGGGAAACTGTAAATAAAACCCATTAAAATAGCAAGCAAAACAAAAACTGAAAATACAAAGATCAGGGTTAAATTTAACAAGGAAATGAATTTAGCTCAAACATCTAAAAGCAGCATTGCACATTTTAACAACCGAAAATGGAATTATGTACTGTCTTATGTTAGTACTTACTCAACTAGAGAATCAACTCTTTGAGGTCAAGATGTGAATCTTATGCTTGTTTGTATCCAGAGCAGTGTTGAGCATGGTGCCCTGTGAAAAGTATGTGCTAAGGGAGTGTCTATTAACTTATTGACTCAGTAATTTGAAAAAACAAGTAGAAATTTTGTGCTTGGGTGATACTGGAAGTTAATTTCAGTTTAACTTTGAATATGCCTTTGTTTTCTTTTTTTTTTTAAATCTTATTTGTCAAACTTATATTTAATTGCACGTAGCCTTATATCCTTTGCTAGTTAATGTAAACTCCTTGGAGTCAGCAATTTATTATTATGACATTTAGTACAGAGTAGGCCTTCAAGAAATAATTGCTGAATTGAAGAAATCCAAGGGGAAAAAAAAATCAACATTTTTCTGTAGATTTGACTTTTGTTCCCATTGCTTAAGCCTTAAGTAATGGATTTGAGAAAGTAAGTGTGGTACAGATTGTCAGAGATCGTCTCCTTCTGCTTTAGTAAAAGGACTATAGCCAGGCAAATGCCCAGCCTCCACTTCCCATTATCCCTTAGCTTATGAGTGGAAGTGGCTAGTGGCACACCTGGGCTGGGGCATTTCAGAAGAGTGTGTGTGGTCCTCCATGCTCTGGTTCAGCCTCTGCCAGCTGGATACAGATGATAATGTTTCCCTAGGGGATAGCAGAGCCACAGGATGGATGGAGGATAGAGGATGAGGAGAATGAACACCAGCCCTGGACTGTGGCCTGAATGAGAAATAAATTTCTATTGCTTTCATATCACTAAAATTTTCGGGCATATTTGTTGTAGCGGTTTAGCTTATCCTAACAAATATGGTTTTAAATTTAGTTATTTATTTACTGATAAAAATTAATGATTCAGCCAACAAAATACTATAAGTGTTTAAAGTAGAAATAGATACACTGCATACTATAGATGTACGAAGAAATGGAGGTGATTATAACTACTTTCAAAGAATGGAATCATTTTAGAAAAATTGGGTTGGAGGGCATATACACATGTCAGAGACGCATCTGAAGTAAAGATCTCAATTTTTGGTGTCCTAAGATGGTCTGAGTTCTAATCCTGATTTTACCACTCAAGTAGCTGTGTGGTCTCTGGAGCATGAGCTTTAGTTTTCTCACTATTAGACGAAGGAGGTTAGACTACCGCTACTTCTAAAGAAGCTTAATTTAGGGAAGAGATGCTGTTTTTGAAATAAGAGTTACTGTAGTTTCTTGGCCAATATGAGAATGTGATTGGTTTTTAGTTAGCTTTATTCTATTATAGCTTGCCTACTGACATATACAATGTTAGAGTTTTCTGAATTGTATGTAGGACTTCATTAGATTTCCTTAAAAAATATTAACTTACTCAGCTTTCTGTCATCACTTGCTTTCAAAAAGTTAACAGTACATTGAATAATTCTATTTATTTATACACTTAGTAGTATACTGAATAAATATATTTATTTGTATTTAGTAGCATACTGAATAAATTTAATAGTTTATTGTAGTATATTAAATAAATATATTGCGATGGTTCATTTTATGCATCAACTTGGTTAGGTTATGCTGCCCAGTTGTTTGGTCAAATACTAGTCTAGATGTTTCTATGAAGGTATTTGGTTGGTGTGATCAGTGTTTATAATCAACTGACTCTAAGTAGATTACCCTCAATAACGTGGACAGGTGTTATCCAATCAGCTGAAGGTGTTAAGAGCAAAAACAAATTTCCCAAGGAAGAAAGATTCTGCCTCAAGACTATAACGAGCTATCCAGATGAAGTTTCCAGTCTATCACCTGACCTACTGATTTCTGACATCAGACTGTCAGAGTTTTCTGTCTGCTGCCTGGCCTGCGAATTTTGGACTTGCCAGCCCTCCCCCCACCCCACACTGGGTGAACCAATCCCTTAAAATTTCTCTCTCGCTCTCTAAATATATATTTATATGTATTTTCCATTCTGTTTCTCTGGAGAACCCTAATGCGCCTGGGTCTGAGTCATAATGTCTTACCTGTAAAATGAATGAGTTGGACTACCTGTTCTCTAAGATTGTTTTCTAAAAACTAAGATGTATTCTTACAGGAGGAAGTTCATTGAAGTGGAAGCATTGGGAGAAGAAGAGGTGGATAGGCTTGTCAGCTTCATGACTTCTAAGGCTGAGAGTCTTAGTTTTCAGAGGATAATTCCTTTTTACCTAGCAGCAACACTTTTTGGATTTTTCTCTTTACTCTCAGTTCTCTCTGAAGTCTCCCTGTTCCACAGCACATGCTGGCACTTTCTCTCTAGAAGATACATTGACTCCAGGTCGCAGGTCCTGGCAAGTCTTTTCTTCACCGTGTAGGTTAAGTACTGACCTGGTCTGACAAGCTAAACGTGCAGTGCCTCACTTCTCCAGTAGGTGCTGCCTGCCACACTATGTTTGGTTTAACCTGAAAATCCCTTTGGGTCTAGGGTTTAGACTGTGGAATAAATAGTTCCTGTGTGCAGTACTCCCTAAATGTGTGTCTGTATGTATTTCATATATCTAGCTTATTTTAAACCCTTACATACCCTAACAATAATTAGCAGTTTTCATATAAACAAAGTAGTACTACTTGGGACTCTGAAGTTCTTAATTATAGAGCAAAATATTTATTTCAAGATATAGACTCTTCAGAGCAATTTTCCTAATTCTTAAGAGTTGTAGTCAACCTCGCATAAGAATTTGTTGGTGCCCTGACTAACTGTTTGGCCTGACTCTGCCAGCACCCATCTATCTTTGCCCATTTTTAAAAAGGATATTTATATTTAATGTGTTATGAATGAAGCATTTTCCTTTCTCCTTCAATTAGCAGCCGAGAGGGAAGTCCTGACATTACCATGACGTTACCCATCATACACGCAGCATCTGGCGGCCCTTTCTTCCTCTCCTGCTGCCAACTCACTTAGTATGTATAGAGTGGGATGCATAGGTATCCAAGGCTCGTTAAACGCACAGTAAAAAGTTGGAAAGGACAAAGAGGGGTCAAAATTTATGCAGTACCCTCCCAGAGAAGCTAAAAGGTGAAAAGGTCAACGATTTCTTGTATATGTTTAAATTTTTTTAAGTGAAAGAAGACACTGTTATTATGTTCTGTGTGTCCAAGTGTTAACAGGATGAGAAACACTTTTTGTTCACATTCCCTTGTAACCTTGAACTGAGAATGTTGAAGTTCTTGCCTTTCTTTTTCATTGCATCCCACAGAAAGGTTATTCCAAATTCACTTGGCAATATTCAGACAAGCTATTTCCTAATCCTCAAAATAGCTTTTGTTTTGAGTGTTTCCCAAAAGTCTTAAAACATGTTCATAAACTGTATATACACTTCATTTAGTAAGCTTTTGGATTAAAAATTCTTGAAGGAAAAAAAATTGAAGAACAAAGAGATAATAGGCTTTTAAATATTGGAAATCTAGATGAAGAATAAGGCACATTGAAAGGTCATCTTCTTACTAACATATATACACCAAAAAACTAAGCCATCTGCTGTCGAGTTGGCTTCAACTCACGGTGACCCCATGTGTATCAGAGTAGAACTGCGTTCCATAGGGCTTTCAGTGGCTGAGTTTTTTTTGAAAGTATACTGCCAGGCCTTTCTTCTGAAATGTCTCTAGGTAGACTTGATCCACCAACCTTTCAGTTAGTAGCCAAGCATATTAACTATTTGTGCCACCCAGGGACTCCATTAGTATATATAAAGCAGTACAAATTTATACTCAGAAGAGAACCTCACCAATACTTGAAAGATTAATTTTTGCTGTTCTTGTTGTGATTCAGGAAACCCTGGTGGCATAGTGGTTAAGAGCTACGACTGCTAAATAAAAGGTCAGCAGTTCGAATCCACCAGGCACTCCTTGGCGATCCTGTGGGGCAGTTCTACTCTGTCCTATAGGGTGGCTATGAGTTGGAATCGACTCGACGGCAATGGGGTTTTTTTTTTTTTTTTAGTTGGTTGTGATTCATGCTAGCTTATTGATTTTTCAACCACAGAATATTTTTATTTAAAAGAAAATTACTCATTGAGTAGCAAACAAGAAGTAGTATTATGAAATGATTCAAAATTGAAAGTCCCTTTTCAAGGAGATGCATTTTATTTTCTGAAATCGTAGGCTCATTCATTTCCCCACTTGTTGAGTGCCAGCTGGCATTGTACTAATACTGACGATATAGTAGTGGAGGAAAATGGACATTCCTGCAACAATCATACGCAGACTATACTCAGAGATCGTAGTATGTATTATGAGGTAAAAGCATAGGGAACTTGGAGAGACCTGATTCAGTATGAGGAATCAGGAAGAACGTTATGAGAAGTAAACGTTGAGCTGCGATATGAAGAATAAATAGGAGTCAACTAGATAAAGAGAGAGTGGGGACAACATGTGTGGTGATCCTGAGATGGAAAGAAGCAGAGCATTTGTGGAGACCTGAAAGAAGCCAGTGTGACCAGAGCACCGAGGGCGAGGGAAGAAGTGCCCCATGAGATAAGCTATGGCTGGATCATGCAAAGTCTAAAGACTTGCTAACAATTTCGGTCTTTGTGTGTTAAGGCCAGACTAAACTTCTTTAAGTACTTTAAGCAAAGAGGTGACAAGACCATATGGGCATTTAAAAAATCACTCTTGCTATGATTAATTAGAGGGAGGATAAGTTAGGGGGAAAGACAAGAGAGAACGAGGGAAGACCAGATAGGGGACTTTTAAAATAATTCAGGGGAGGAATTGATAATAGTAGTGTGGAGACAGAGAGAAGTGGATAGGTTCAAGGAACTTTCAGAAGATGCAATCAATAGGAAAATCTCTGGAGTTCTCTTCTAATGAACCTTAGAAACACGGGCAGAAACCTAAGTTGATGAGGTACCTAATCATTGTTGAGAGGCAGGTGGCATTTATGTGACATCAGCAGAGGTGGCTGCTGAGGAAGGTAGACAAGAATTAGGCCATCGAGTGGTAAAAGTCATAGTCAGAAACAGGAAAGCCAAAGTTATGGCAAGACAGCAGCCAAACTAAGGTCGGCAGCGACAGCTGGGAGTTCTCTTGGGAAGGCTTGCTGAGTGAAGCAACAAAGCTTGATATTCAATGCTAGTTATATATAGGGTGGCTCTTGATTTCCCAGGCAGCTCTGTTCATGCCCCAAAGTAACACAAGAAAGCAAACTCTGCCAAATCACCTTACTTACCTTGGTGGCTGTTTGATGTGTTCTGGAAACACTTTCTCCTTGTAGGGCACAACACAATAGTCAAGGTTTCATGTTCTACCCCCATTAACTGAAACTTGGTGTGCTAGAAACATCTTTGAATGGGGAATCAGAAGATCTGAGGCTAAATGCTGACTGAACTTTTTAAATGGCATAATTTTCAGAGACATAGTTTCCCTCATATTCAAAATGTGGTTAATAAAATCTACTACCTTGCAGGGTTTTTGTGAAGATTAGACATTAACATGTGCCCCACAAATAGTAGCAACAAAAATAATACAAATAATAAATAATATTTCGATCATTAATATATCCTCTACTGGCTCCTCTTTCTTTTATATAGTTTCTCTTTTGAGGTCTCTTTTTTTCACACCCATAGCTTCAACTATAGCTTTATTTGACAAATGTCACACACTTTTTAGTGCCAAACACTATACTAAGTGATGAAGACAGAGTGGAGAAGCCATGTCTTTACAAAGTTGAAACTCTAAAAGAGGAAGGCTAGGTCTACCCTGCAGCAGAAACTGCTGGCTGTTCATCAAAAATCCATGTCCTCTTTCTTGGATACATGTTAGCCTACATCTCCCAGCCTCCCTTGCAATTAGGTGTGGCCATGTGACTCACTAATGACATGTGAGCAGAAGTGATATGTCCCTTACTTTTCCAACCTTTTCTTCTACTGTTCTTACCCATGTTTATCAATAGGAACAATTTTGGCCTTTTGGGAGGGAACGTTCACTGTTGTATCATAATGTCCCAAAAAGTACAGAATATATAGTCACTCTTAGCCCATCCACTAAATGCCAAGAGAACCTTCCAGTCATTGTGACAAAAATGTGATGTAACAACAAGTGAGAACACATTTTGGAGAGTGGGCAGGACTGCGCCTGGTTGTGAACTACTATGTGTGCACCACGAACAACAACAACAAAAAATATCTACCTTTATTGAGTGCCTGCATCACTCTGTTGTTCCTTTTTTAAACTTATACAACAACTCTCTGAACTAGATGTTATTTTTCTGATTTTTATGGATGAGAAAACTCTGGCTCAAGGAAGTGAAAAGACTTACCCCAGGGTACATAGCTAGTGAGAGAAAGAGAGCTGGTTCAAATTGTATGCTTCATCCAAACTGGGCTACTTGCTGCTCCCTAGTATACCCTTGTTCTACACTGATTTTTCTCATTTTGTTTATTCTGCTGAGTATACCCCAAGTGTCTTTCTATGAAATCCTTACCTTTTCTTCAAGAATGAGTTTAGGCTCCTTCCTCTTCAGGAATTCTCTTACCATACTAACTAAGAATCGCTTCTGGATCACATTGGTGCTTTCTTCTGCTGCTCAGTCCTTTCATAGCCTGCTTAGACTGCCCTTTGTGCATATACGGTCTCTCCTACATTGGTTATCTGCTCCCTAAGGACAGGATCTTATTTCTTGTTTCCCATAATGTCAAGTACATTTCTTTGTTTGTGGCTAAATATACATGAAAATATAAATATAGAAGAAAAGAGGCGCAATGATGTGGTGTAGTGGAAAGAACATGGACATTAGAATCATTTTCATATCTGGGTTATAGACATGCTTTAAGTTGAGTAATGTAGATGTTGATTATTTCTTTCATGGTCCTAATTCCAAATTTGTGGCAGAAGAAAACTGATAGGTTCACGTTAAAGGAGCTATCTACCCCTGAGCTAATCAGCTATGACCAACAGGGTAGGACTATAAGGTGTAAATATGTGGCTGGGAGCCCAGAGAAGAATGTAGGGAAGATATCCTACTAGATGTTGACTATAGAGATTCATATCCATTGCTAGGATTAAATGGAATGTAAGGAAAGGATAAATTCTGGGATTTCAAGAAAGCTTCTTGTGTTCCATGTCCTATTTTGCTGCACGTTTATAGCATTATGTCATGTCAGGCTACATTAGAATGGGGAAGACATGTTATTCAGATACAGAGGAACCACATCTTATCTTCTCACTGATGTCTAAGTTAATTATCTTCTTGGAGCCTTTGTTAACATATTTATCAAATAGGGAAATTCCCATCTCATGATGTTGTAGTGAATGACAAATGAGATCATGTATGTGAAAACACTTCATTGAATGTTGAGCACACATTAATTTTATTTTTGGAAATAACGTATTGGCTTATTCCACAGATTTCCTAATTTTTATAGTTCAGAAAATACACTTAATGAGCCTATGCGGTGTTTTGAGCTCATAATTTGATATGGATCTAAATGTACAGATTCATTTTAACACACACACAAAATATTTTCTTAGAGAACCACAAAACTTACCCAACGACATCCTTATCAAACCAGATGACTGACTGCTTTAGTGAAGAGATGGTTAGTTAGGGATATAAAGGAACATCATTCAACAATATCTTTAAAACTTCAGAATTCTTTAACTTAACTCGTAAATGATGATTGGTCATGATATGCAAAAATCTGTGTCTTCTTAAGACGGAAGAAGTATGCTTATACAGCCATTTTCCCTTGGAAAGAACTAAGGGGCCAAAAAAGCTGGGTCTGCAGAGGTTTCCAGTCTCAGGTCCACCCTGTGCCCTGAGCCAGCCCTCCCCGCAACCTACACATATCCCAGCAGTGGGAGGCATGACCTTCACTGCAGAGGAGAAATTCCATCTTGTTACACAGAGATGAAGAAGACATACTTTTAGTAATGTGTCTCGTGGTTTAAAATGAAGCTACTTCATCTTGTTTATAATTCACAAAACTCTGTGCTATACAAACTATTATTCTTTATTACTACTCATCGTCTTACTTTCTCTTTGCAGCTGTGGTCATACAAGACTTGGGACAGCTTGGTTACATAAAGAAGATAACAAATTTGATGAAGAAACTCAGAAATGGAAAACTGACAAATAGAATAAACAAATTTATCATATTTCCAAAGGGAGAACATGAGAGGTTTGCCAAGGGGACTGTAGGATTTGCTAACTTCAGGCTATGCGAGTGTATGAAATAGCTTCTAGGAATTTTGATCATTTCCTCATATAACACTGCTAAGTTAGAGAGGCATCAGACAAGCAAAGAAAACATTTACAAACAGCTGAGAACACAGTTATGAGTCTTTGGCTTACCCACTATCTTCATGATTGCTCCTTACTTCCATTTGTTCTTTATTTCCTAACGAAAGACTATCATGTCTGTTTATCATGTAAATCAGGCAGATTTCCTCTAACAGACTATGTTCTCACATATTTTCATTGCTTTAATGGACACGGCTTTATTTCAAAGCTGCCAAAACTAAGCACAAATAACAGAATGTAAAAGACATTAATCACATTACCCCTATTTCTTAGACTTATTTGGATGAATAATTCCATGGGTAAAAACTTATTTTGATTCTAACTAAATCTGATGTAGTAAGTATCGCATCACAGTTTTTTGGGGGCACTGAAAGGCTGACAAAACATAGTGTTGTTGTTGTCATTAGTTGCTGTCTGGTCAGCTCCAACAATAAACCAAAACCAAACCCCTTGCCTTTGAGTTGGTACTGGGGTTTAATCAGCTCTTTCTGGAGTTCTTTAAAGTATTTCTAGTGTATCTCCTTTTTAACATTAATGTCAACAGCTGTAATTGAATCATGACATGCCTCATTAGTGAGACTTCTCTGATAAGTGTGAAATGAAAAATAAAAATGTAATCAACTAGGTTAAAACCAAACAAAAAAAAATCCATTGCTGTTGAGTCGATTCCAACTCGTAGCGACTATATAGGGCAGAGTAGAACTGCCCCACAGGGTTTCCAAGGCTGTAATCTTTAGTGAAGCAGACTGCCACGTCTTTCTCCTGAGGAACGGCTGGTGGGTTCAAACCAATGACCTTTCAATTAGCAGGTGAGCGCTTTAACCACTCTGCAGAAAGCTTATTTGGCTTATCCCATCTCTGCCTTGGATGTATAATACGATCCTTTTCTCAAAAGGTTTTGCATTCATTATTCGTATTATCAGTATGTCTTTTCATAAACTAGGGAGAAGCGAGTTTTCTATGCACATGATACGAATGAGTAAACTGAGGCCTGTGGTTACACACAGGACACCTTAATTTTGAACAACAATTCTTAAAAATATTATACTTTTTTGGAAGTGGGCAATCTGTCTAGGATTGGCTATGAGCAATGGAAGAGAGTAGGGAAAGTGATGTTCATGAGGCCTATAATATTTCCCTGGTGTATTTCATTTCCTCATTTCTGAGACGGCAAATTTATATCATCTCCTCTGTCACTGAATTTTCAACTCCACCTTCCCATTCTTTGCTATCAGCTGGTGACCTCACTTACTATCCCACTGAAAAAAATAGAAGCATTCAGAAGAGAATGACCTCATCTTCCCATCACCAAACTGACCAACCTTTACACATGCATGCATGTCAACTTTCCTCTGTTACAGTGATAAGCTCTGTGCTCCTAGAAGACCACTGATCTCATCCCTTCTCCCCTTCTGCAAATATCATTCCTCTCTCCTGCATCACCGTGTTATCTCTCCAAACTAGATTATTCCCATTGGGCTTCAAGTCTAACAGCCCCTGTCTTAAATAAAAAACAAATCCTCCCTTGGTCCCACACCCACCTGGAGCCCATTTCTTTGCTCTTCTTTGTTAAATTCCTAGGAAGAGTTGTGTATACTCATGATATCCTTAATATTTTGAACTCACTCAAATCAGATTTTCATCCCCACTATTCCACAGAAAGAGTCCCTGGGTGGTGCAAACAGTTAATGCATTGAGCTACTAACTGAAAGGTTAGAGGTTTGAGTTCATCCAGAAGTACCTTGGAAAAAAAGTCAGGCTATCTATTTCAGAAAAATTAACCACTGAAAACCCTATGGAGTACAGTTTTACTCTGACACACATGAGGTTGTCATGAGTCAGAACTGAGCAACTGGCTTTTACTCCACATAAACCACTCTTGTCAACGGAACCACTGGCCTCCTACTTGCCAAACCAATGGTCACTTTTCTGTCTCCACCTTGCTTGTGCTCTCAGCAGTATTTGGCACTGCTAATTGTTCTCTCCTTCTTGATACACATGATGCTTTCAGCATCCCAGACATCACTCTCTTGCTTTTTTTTTTTTTTACTGACTAACTACTTCTTCCCCTCTGTTAGCTCTTCTTTCCCAATCTGGCCGATAAATGTTGGCAAACCTCAGGTCTCAGGATTCAGCATTGTTTTTCCTTCTACTTACACACTTTTCCTAGATGACCTTACTCTGTGTAATAGTTTTAAACATTTTCAGGATGCTCAAGCTTATATTCTTCAGTCACAACTTCCCCCCTGAGATTCAAACTTGTATACGTAATTGGTTATCCTACATCTCCACTTGAATGTCTACGAGGCATCTCACACACAACATGTCCAGAACAGGACTCTTGATATTCCCACCCAAAACAGATCCTACCTTAAGCTTGTCCAATAGATTAAATAACGTTATATTTTGTTCAAGTGTTCAAACTAGGAATTATAATTGATTTCTCTCACCCTCATCTTCCACACCTAATCTATTAGCAAGTTATATTGAATCTGTCTTCCTAATATATCTTAAAACTGATCACTCCTCGTCACTGTCACTGCTCCCACCCTTGCTGGAGCAAGCCACTGTCATGCCATGCCTGAAGTACCATCATAGCCTCTTAACTGGGCTTCCTACCTCCTCTCTGCTACCCCTACAATAAACGTCCCATTGCACTGGGAATAAAATTCATTACTCTACATTATCTGGCCTTTATATAACTCTCCTACCACTTTCTTCATGACACCTTCCACCTGAGATATACTTGCCTTCTCCATGTTCTTCAAGCAATCTGTACTCCTTCCTGCCTCAGGAACTTTGCACCTTTATTCCTTCAGTATGGGATGCTCTTCTCCCATATTGCTGAATAGCCCACTCCCCCATATAATTCAGGTCTCTGCCCACCTCTTCGAAGAGAACTTCCCTGACTGCATTATCCAAAGTCTCACCATCTTCCACTCCTGTCACTCTCTTTCTTCATACCTGTTTTACTTTCTTTCTAGCCCTTATCACTATCCAAATTTGTGTTATTGATTTCTTGTTGCTTATTTTTTCTCTTTCAATAAAATGTGTATTTATTTTTATATCTGCAGGGATCAGTGATAAAAAAGGAACTGTGATATTCAAGAACAGTAACTTTCAAACTTTTAAAATAAAGTCTCCCGCCCATTTTTTTAAACAAAATTTTAAAATAGAGGAATTGAATCATAACTGAAATATACAAACCATATACAGTGGAACCTATGAGAGCTGGAACTCGAAGGGACTGCCTTGTTTTTCTGGGTCTCACAAGTTTTCTGCCTTTGACAGGGTGCAGTCTTACCACTTTTCTATCTCTCATTTTAGTGTAAGATATTTGAAGTTTCCTTCTCTGATAGGTTTCCATCTTACACAGATTCTGGCTTTCACAGGTTTTACTGTAAAATAATTACTGTCAAACACCCATGAAGCTGGGTCTACCTCCCATTCCACCAGAAATACTTTTAAAAACATTTTGTCATAAACCAGTGTGTTGTCCAATGGGATGATCATCAAAATCATCTGTAGGGCTCTTTAAAAAGAAATATTTCTGGGCCACACTGCAGAGATCTCTGTTGTTGTATTAACTTGTTTCTTCAAATATTTATTGAACACCTAACTATGTTCTAGGCCTTGTGGTAAGCGTTATGGACACATTGGAGGAGACAACAGTCAGCATCTCTGTCCTCATGGACCTCATAGTTAACTGGAGTTGATGGACCTTACATAAGTAACAAAAATCTAATTAAAAATCATGGAGAGAATGATGGAAGAAATAAACTAAAGTGAAAAAATAACTGGAGAGGGTTCAGCCTGGTCAGGAACAGTCTCTCCGAAGAGAGGATATTTAAAGCCTGGAATGAGATTCATTCTAGAATATATATTTTGAAGAACCTCCTCAAGCAATTCTGATTATTAACCAGGTTTGGGTTTAACTAAAAGTTTAACTAACTATTGCCCATCCTCACCATTCTAGAAAAATTTGACAAACTCATCTTCTGTCCTTTGTATTATGAAAGCAATATAAAATCTTAGAACAATATGAAAATAATGAATATGCTTTTCTATATTACAAATGTCCCTTCAAGATTTTTCCATCTCACCTCTTGGCTGAAAATCTGAAAATCTATTAATCTTCCAAATACAATTATGGCACATTTCACAGGCACCAAGAAAGTACATTAAGGGCCAAGTAAGGTTGTAGTGTGTGAAAGAAACGTGACCTAAGACCACATGTCTTAATTCCCAGTCTGTGACAGACCACAGATGTCATCACATGTCCCCAACACTTAATATCAAAAATGAAGCATCTTTGTTTCTTTCATAGAATTACTTAAATCTGTCACAGTATAATTAATGGTGGCTGTGGCAAATCGGTCAATTTGGGGGTAGCGATTTATTTTAATACCAAAAAGCTGTGGGAGAAGGTATGGTTTCTCAAAATGTCTAACAAAACCTCAAATTCATGTCTTAATTTATTCCTTCTGTTTTATGACTTTTCTCATCATATCTCAACAACTGTAAGAGAACGTGAAATAATTGGATCTGAAAGCCTTCACTTAGGAGACCAGTTGCAACCTCGTGTGTGTCAGAGTAGCTCTGGAGGGTTTTCAATGGATGATTTTTTTGGAAGTAGATTGTCAGGACTTTCTTTTAAGGCACCTCTGCGTGGACTTGAATCTCCAGACTTTAGGTTAGCAGCCAGCCATGTTAACTGTTGGTACCACCCAAGATCTCTTTACTCATGAAAGCTAGGAATGATTAAGGAAAAATTATGAATCTCTTCCTTTAAAACTGGTTGAAGCAGAATAACGTCAACCTGGATAAGGTTATTATGTAGAATTCAGGAGAAGACAGGAAATCAACATTCTCTGAGTCTCAGGCTTGTCACTGTGAATGGACCAGAAACAGGGCACACATCCCTTTCTGTGTCCCATACTACAATGGGGCAGACGGGAGTTGATCCTCTTTCTTGTTCCCTAGCTCTTTTTGTTCATTTTATTTTACTTTTTTAGCTAAAACTATACTTGGAAATCCAATTTTTAAATTCTGCTTTCAATCTTTATAGCATTTGATACACTACAAAAAAAAAAAAAAAAAAAAAGATATTAGGGGTTTACCAGTGCTCTCCCTCTTTGGTAACCCGGTACTCCATTTTTTCCCTCACTCTGTGAATGTGTTAAAGCCTTTGCTCAGATTCGCAGACCTCTGATGGTCTCATTTCAGAGTTACCTGATGTCCCTAAAGGAATGGTAATTAAAATGCTAGGCTCAACTCTCTGGGTTTCTTTCTTCTTTTGGATCTTGGAGACAGAATTAGTGAAATGGAAGAAGGAGCTGAAGAAATTACCTAGAATGCACTCAAGAAAAAAAATACTCATAGAAAATATAAATATTGATTTAGATTCCTGAAACATAGAAGAGGAAGATCTAATAGATACCTCATTAGAGCTCCAGAAATACAGAGAATGGTAGAAAGGCAATATTCAAGCAGAATAAGACTAAGAACCTTCCAAATTACTGACAGACATGGATCACCAGGCCATCTCCCAAAAGGATACATTTTAAAAAAACAAAAATCAACTTCTAAATACATTCTGTTGGAGAAATGGAGTAATGGAAAAAAAACCTCAATAAGACCAAAATAAAGCAAAAACAAGAAGAAAAAGAGAGAACTATTGCAAAATCAGGGGATGTAGCACAAAACAAAAAAATAAATTTTTATCTATCAGTAATAGTAATTATTGTAAATTCAATAGACTTGACAGTTAAAAGTCACATATTGCCAAAATGGATAAAAAGAAACACCTAAAATATGAGTACACAGAAAGGTCAAAAGTAAAAGAATGGGAAAAGATATAGTAAACCAAAGAAAGAGTATATACAGTATATATATATACAGAGAGAGAATACACACACGTATATGTCAAAGTAGTCTTTTTTTTTTTGGTTTTAACGAAGAGAAGTTTATTTCCTCACAGTCAAAGTAGGCTAAAAATCCAAATTCAGGGTGTCAGCTCCAGGGGAAGTCTTTCTCTCTCTGTTGGCCTTCTCATCAGTGTTCCCCCGGACTAGGAGCTTCTCGGCGCAGGGACCCTGGTCCAAAGGATGCACTCTGCTCCCGGCACTGCTTTCTTGTTGCTATGAGGTCCCCAACTCTCTGCTTGCTTCTCTCTCCTTTTATCTCTTGAGAGATAAAAGGTGGTGCAGGTCACACCCCAGGGAAATTCCCTTTACATTGGATGTGACCTGGGTAAAGGTGGTGTTACGATCCCACCCTAATCCTCTTTAACATAAAGTTACAATCACAAAATGGAGGCCAACCATACAATTCTGGGAATCATGGCCCAGCCAAATTGATACACACATTTTTTGGGGGACATAATTCAAACCACGACATTCTACCCTTTGGCCCCCCAAAATCACATCCTTGCAACATGGAAAACATATTCACCCCATCATATCATAGCAAAAGTCTTAAGTCCAAGTCCAAAATCCAAAAATTCTTCTTCATCTGTGAAATCTAGAATACAAGTTATTTGCTTCCAAAGGTACAATGGCAGAACAGACACAAGCTAGACATTTCCAGCACAAATGGGAGAAATTGCAGGGAAAGAAGGCATAACAGGCACCAAGCAAGTCAGCAGAACACATTACATTAGCCCTCAAGGCTTTGAAAATAATCCTCTGTTCTCTGAGACAATTTACACAATGGCTCTGCCCTCCAGACTCTAGGTATTGGCCTCAGTCTCTGGATTTTGAGTGGAGGCCCCTCGGCCCTGGGCTTCAGCTCTGCCTTCCAGGCCCACTGGGGCAGCAACTCTGCTCCCTTGGCTTTAGGCGCACCGTTCTCCCAGTCCATCTGAGTGTTAACTCCACCCTTAGGAGCATCAGAGGCCATTGCTCCACCCTTTGAAACCCCTGAGGTCATAGCCATACCTTTTGAGACTGAGGCAGCTCGGCTTCTTGTGTCCCTTGTCTCTTCAGCTTCTGCTTCTGTTTCCTGTGACCTCTTGGCCCTCGGGCCTCATGCCCGCATCTGCCCTGCTGGAGCAAGTGTTCCAAAGCCTCGTAGCTCCACCAGTAAGTGCCTGGAGGCACCCCACTCCTCCAGGAAGCCTGCTGCGCACAGGCACTCAGCTCTCTCGCTCCGTGGGTCGGCTCCAGTGCCGTCTCACTCTCGTCTCCTGGTTCTGCTGCTGTTGGTTCTCTGCCAGTGTCGCTTCTCTGCCACTGCAGATTCTCTGCTGTTGCTGGTCCTTTGTTGCTGCCACTGCTCTATCCATTGACAGTTTCAAAACCGCTTCCACATTTTAGGTGTCTGTTAGAGCAGCACCCCGCTCTCTCGGTGCCAAATTCTGTCTTAGTCATCTAGTGCTGCTGTAACAGAAATACCATAAGTGGATGGTTTTAACGAAGAGAAGTTTATTTCCTCACAGTCAAAGTAGGCTAAAAGTCCAAATTCAGGGTGTCAGCTCCAGGGGAAGTCTTTCTCTCTCTGTTGGCCTTCTCATCAGTGTTCCCCCCGGGCTAGGAGCTTCTCAGTGCAGGGACCCCGGTCCAAAGGACGCACTTTGCTCCCTGCACTGCTTTCTTGATGGTATGAGGTCTTCCCAAAATAGTCTTTTTAAGACACAAAAGTTATAATGCATAAAGAGTATTGCCACATGACGATAAAAATTTAATTTATCAAATATAATCTGAGTAAATTTTTTAACATAACTTCAAAATGTATAAGGCAACAATGGACAACTCTGCAATAACAGTGGAAGAATTTATAAACTTCTCTCAGTAATTGATGAACCAAGCAATAAAAACTTTTATAAGTATATGAAAAACTTGGATAACATCATTAATAAGCTTGACATAAAAGATAAATAAACCCAAATGAGGGAAAGCATGTTATTCTCAATCACACATGAAGCAATTCTCAAAACTGACTTCATCCTGAACCATAGAATTTTTAGTAACCCAATCATTTTCCAATCAGTTAGAAACCAATAGTACATAGGTATGTAGAAAAATCCATGCCTATAAAAATTAATCTAAAAAATCTTTCTAGATAACTCATAGATAAAGGTGAATAACAACAAATATATTGCATGTCCATACTTGTGAGATACAACTGAAGCATACTTTGTAGTGAATTTATAGTTCTAAATGCTTATACTAGAAAAGAAGAAAGCTGAAAATAAATGAGCTAAGCAACTTAAGAAGTAAGAACAACAAAATAAACATAAAGAAAGTAGAAGGAAGGAAACTATAAAGATAAGAGTGAAAATTAATCAAATGGAAAACAAATATACAGTAGAGAGAATCAACTAAGGCAAAAGTTCATTTTTGAAAAAACTAACAAGATAGACATTTTTAGACTCCAAGAGAAGAAGAAACAGCACAAATAAACAATATTACAAGTAAAAGAAGACATCTATAGATATTCAGATATTAAAAAGTTTAGAGAAAACTGTGAAATAAACTTCTTCCAAAACATTGAAAAACTTAGGTAAAAAGGAATTTTTTTCCAAAAATTACAACATAATAAGTGAATCAAGAAGAAATAAAACACTTATATTTTCTGTTATCCATTAAAAGCATTTGATTAAGATTAGACATTTAGTCATAAAAAGCCAGGTCCAGATCGTTTTACAAGTCATTTAAATTAGAGCCAAGGAACATATATATTCACTTTTATACAATTTTTTCCCTATAGAGTAAAAAAAGAGGAACGATTCATGAATCTAATATATTCTTGAGACCTAAATCAGAAAAAGAAAATACTAGAAGTAAAAATTATCGGCTAGTCTCACTTATGATCCTAGATGTAAAATCTTAAACAAAATATCAAATGAATCAAACATTAGATCAAATTTCAATTGAGTTTGCTTCAGAATAAAGGATGAATTAACATTAAAGCATCTCTTAGTTTAATTCTTCACATTAGAAGATGACAGTAGAAAAGCAATGACAAAAGACTAAAGTGTTAAACACTTCATGATAACAATGTAAAACACCTCTGAATACTCTGGAACTAGAAGGTGTCCGATGCCTAGTGGGATCAGTCCCTGGAGAGGGACATTATGCTTGGTCAAGTAGAGGGTCAGTGAAAAAGAGGAAGACACTCAACGAGATGGATTGCCACAGTGTCTGCAACAGTGGGCTCAAACATAGGAACAATTGTGAGGATGGTGCAGAACTGAGCCGTGTTTTGTTCTATTGTACATAGGGTTGCCATGAGTTGGAAACAACTTAACGGCATCTAACAACAACAACAGAAGGTGTCCTAGTTTGGGTTCTCCTGGCAGGTTGCTATGAGTCAGAATTGACTCAATGGCAACAGGTTTGGTTTTGGGTTTAGCAGCAGACATCGAGGTAGAGATTCCACTGAAGTAGCATATTTGGAAGGTCATCCAGGAAACATGGATGAATTTCACAGACACAGGCTTGAGCAACACAGCATACATATGTATGTACCATTCATACAAACTTTACAAAATGGTACTATACACTGCTTAAAGACATACAGTATAAATGAATGCAAGGGAATGAAGCACGTGAGATTCAGAACAGTGCTCACATCTGATGTTAGTTGTATAGGAGATATTGAGGAGGAGTAAATAGGGGTCTGAACTGTATTTATATAGTATTCTTTCTTAAACTGGGTTGTGATATAAGTGTGTCCATATTATTATTCTTTATGCTTTCCTAAATAACACCTTAAAAAAGGAAACAAAGAAGAAAACTATGCCGAAGATAGGTGTAAATGTTAAGGAAATAGAGCACAAAAGCAGTAATAAACAATGTTGTTGCTATTAGCTGCCATCCAGTTAGGCTGGACACATGGCTGCCCCACGCACAACTGAACCAAATGCTGCCTGGTTCCTGCCTGTTCCTGGGCCATCGCCATGATGGTTTGCAGATCAAACCATTGTGATCCATAGGGTTTTCACTGACTGATTTTTGGAAGTAATCCGTAGGTCATGTGGGAGACCCCTGTTCAGCCTCACAGCAACATACGAGCCTCCACTAACAGACAGGTGGTGGCTTCACATGAGGTTCATTGACTGGAAGTCGAGCAGGGGTCTCCTACATGAAAGGGGAAGTTCAGAATCCGAATAATATCAGGGTGGGTGAGGATATGGGGAAAACAGTATTCTTTTGTACTGTGGCAGTAGTACTCACCACTCTGGAGAGTAATTTGGCAGTTTATGGTAAAATTGAAAATATTCATACTGTATGACCCAGCAATTGTATATCTAGGTTTATCCTCTAGAAAAACATTCATACCTGTCTGCAAGGTAATATGTGGAAAGATAAACATTGCAGCCTTGTTTGTAAACCTGAAAACCTGAAATATGTATATTGTTAATTAAATTGTGTTGTATTCAGACACAGTTTGTTCAGCAATTAAAATAAATGACATCTATTTATATATATCAACATACAACTCTAAACCATGTTGAATAGCAAAGCAATTTGTCAAATGATATTAGGCATGTTATTTGTATGATACTTGTTCAATCTGTATGCTGAGCGAATAATCCAAGAAGCTGGACTATATGAAGAAGAATGGGGCATCAGGATGGGAGGAAGACTCATTAACAACCTGTGATATACAGATGACACAACTATGACTGCTGAAAGTGAAGAGAACTTGAAGCACTTACTGATGAAGATCAAGGATCACAGCCTTCAGTATGGATTGAACCTTAACATAAAGAAAACAAAAATCCTCACAACTGGACCAACAAACAACAACATGATAAATGGAGAAAATATTGAAGTTGTACAAGATTTCATTTTTATTGGATCCATAATTAACACCCATGAAAGTTATTGCTGTTGTTGTTATTAGGTGCCATAGAGTCGGTTCTAACTCATAGCGACCCTATGTACAACAGAACGAAATACTGCCTGGTACTGCACCAGCCTCACAATCAGTGTTATGCTTGAGCCTATAGTTGCAGCCACTGTGTCAAGCCATTTAATTGAGGGTCTTCCTCTTTTTCACTGACCTGCTTTACCAAGCATGATGTCCTTTGCCAGAGACTGATCCCTCCTGATAACATGTCCAAAATACATGAGACCTAGTCTTGCCATCCTTGCTTCTAAGGAGCATTACGGCTGTACTTCTTCCAAGACAGATTTGTTCATTCTTTGGCAGTCCATGGTATATTCAGTATTCTTTGCCAACACCACAATTCAAAGACATCAATTCTTCTTGGGTCTTCCTTATTCATTGTCTATCTTTCGCATGCGTATGAGGCAATTGAAAACACCATGGCTTGGATCAGAAGCTTCTGTCTTAGTCATCTAGTGCTGCTCTAACAGAGATACCACAAGTGGATGGCTTTAACAAAGAGAAGTTTATTCTCTCACAGTCCAGTAGGTTATAAGTCCAAATTCAGGGTGTCAGCTCCAGGATAAGGCTTTCTCTCTCCATCTACTCTGGAGGAGGGTCCTGGTGATACATCAGTCTTCCCTTTGTCTAGGAGCATCTCAGCGCAGGAACCTCAGGTCCAAAGGATGCGCTCTGCTTCCGGCACTGCTTTCTAGGTAGTGTGAGGTTCTCACGTGTCTCTGCTTGATTCTCTTTTATATCTCAAAAAAGATTGCATTAAGACGCTATCTCATCTTGTCAACCTCATCAACATAACTTCATCACAATGACAGAATTTACGACACATAAGAAGATCACATATAATCTCATCATAGTGATAGAGTTTACAACACATAAGGAAATCACATCAGATTACACAATCATACAACACTGGGAATCATGATCCAGCCAAACTGACAGATATTTTTGGGAGGCACAACTCAATCCATGACATGCACCTTAGTTTTCAAGGTGACATCTTTGCTTTTTAACCTTTAAAAAGGTCTTCTGCAGCAGATTTGCCCAATACAATGCGTCTTTTGATTTCTTGACTGCTGCTTTCATGGGTGCTGGTTGTGGATTCAAGCAGAATGAAATCATTGACAACTTCAATCTTTTCTCCATTTATCATGATGCTGCTTATTGGTCCAGTTGTGAGGATTTTTGTTTTCTTTACGTTGAGGTGAAATCATACCGAAGTATGGTCTTTGATCTTCATCAGTAAGTGCTTCAAGTCCTCTTCACTTTCAGCAATCAAGGCTGTATCATCTGTATATCGCAGGTCGTTAATAAGTCTTCCTTCAATCTTGATGCTGCTTTCTTCTTCATATAGTTCAGCTTCTAGGATTATTTGCTCAGCATGCAGATTGAATAAGTATGGTGAAAGGATACAACCCTGACACACATTCTTCCTGACTTTAAACCACACAGTAACCCGTTGTTCTGTTTGAATGACTGCCTCTTGATCTATGTACAGGTTCCTAGTGAGCACAATTAAGTGTTCTGGAATTCCCGTTCTTTGCGATGTTACCCATAATTTATTATGATCCACATAGTCAAACGCCTTTACATAGTCCATAAAACACAGGTAAACATCTTTCTGGTATTCTCTGCTTTCAGCCAGAATCCATGTGACATCAGCAATGATATCCCTTGTTCCACATCCTCTTCTGAATCTGGCTTGAATTTCTGGCAACTCCCTTGTCGGTGTACTGCTGCAGCTGCTTTTGAATGATCGTCAGTAAAATTTTACTTACATATGATATTAACGATATTGTTCAATAATTTTCGAATTCAGTTTGTTCACCTTTCTTTGGAATGGGCATGAATATGAATCTCTTCTAGTCGGTTGGCCAGGTAACTGTTTTCCAAATTTCTTGGCAAAGAAGAGTGAGCACCTCCAGTGCCACATTGTTTTGTTGAAACATCTCAATTGGTATTCTGTCAATTCCTGGAGCCTTGTTTTTTGTCTATGCTTTCAGTGCAGCTTGGACTTCTTCCTTCAGTACCATCAGTTCTTGATCATATGCTACCTCCTGAAATGGTTGAACATCGACCAATTCTTTTTGGTATAGTAACTCTGTGTATTTCTTCCATTTTCTTTTCATATTTCCTGCTCATTTAATATTTTATCTGTGGAATCCTTTAAAATTGCAGCTCGAGGCTTGAATTTTTTCTTCAGTTCTTTCAGCTTGAGAAATTCAGAGTGTGTTCTTCCCCTTTGGGTTTCTAATTCCAGGTCTTTGCACATGTCATTATAATACTTTACTTTTTCTTCTCGAGCAGCTCTTTGAAATCTTCTGTTCAGCTCTTTTACTTCATCATTTCTTCCATTTACTTGAGCTACTTGACATTCAAGAGCAACTTTCAGAGTCTCTTCTGACATCCATTTTGGTCTTTTCTTTCTTTCCTGCCTTTTTAATGACTTCTTGCTTTCTTCATGTATGATGTTGTTGATGTCCTTGCACAACTTGTCTGGTGTTTGATCATTCTTGAGATGGTCTCTAAATTCAGGTGGAATATACTCAAGGTTGAACTTTGACTCTCATGGATTTGTTCTAATTTTCTTCAGCTTTACCTTGAACTTGCATATGAGCAAATGATGGTCTGTTCCACAGTCAACCCCTAGCCTTGTTCTGACTGTTGCTATTAGCATTTCAATTGTCTCTTTCCACAGATGTAGTTGATTTGATTCCTGCAAGGATGGCAAGACTTCATCTGTAGTACTTTGGACATGTTATCAGGAGTGACCAGTCTCTGGAGAAGGATATCATGCTTGGTAAAGTAGAAGGTCAGTGAAAAAGAGGAGGACCCTCAACAAGATGTGTTGACACAGTGGCTGCAACAATGGGCTCAAGTATAATGATTGTGAGGATGGAGCAGGACCAGGCGATGTTTTGTTCTGTTGTACATAGGGTCACTATGAGTTGGAACCAACTCAACAGCACCTTACAACATTAGTATGATGGAATAAATAACAACCATAAAACTATAGAATAGACTAGAAGGATACACATCAAATACATGACAATGGACACTTTTGGACAGGGGAGACTGAGGTGATGAGATGACAATTTTGGTCAAAGGGGTCTCTTTTTTAAATGACAATACATTTATTGGAAAAGAGTTAGTGGATTGAGACAAAGTTCCATTTGTCAAATAATACTTGAATTGCAACTGTAGTTTAGCTATAGACACAGAGCACAACAAAAATCAACAAAAACATTCTGTGAGACCTGACAGAGACCGGAGAAACCCCAAGAGTATGGCCCCTGGACATCCTTTTAGCTCAGTAATGAAGTCACTCCCGAGGTTCACCCTTCAGCCAAAGATTAGACAGGCCCACAAAACAAAATGAGATTAATAGGGCACAACAGCCCAGGATAAGGACTAGAAAGCAGGAGGGGACAGGAAAGCTGGTAATAGGGAATCCAAGGTCGAGAAGGGAGAGTGTTGACATGTCGTGGGGTTGTTAACCAATGTCATAAAACAATATGTGTACTAACTGATGAGAAACTGTTCTGTAAACCTTCATCTAAAGTACAATAAAAAAAAATTTTGAAAAAAGCATTCTATGAGAATCAATTGGCTATACGGCATTTACAATAAAGAATATTGGATATTTAATTATTGTTTATGAATTATGTGCTACACATTCTTTATATCACTAAAGTTTACAATAAATTTATATGTGCATTCATGTTGTTAGGTGCCATCGAGTCGGTTCCAACTCATAGTGACCCTATGTACAACAGAACAAAACACTTCCTGGTCCTGGGCCATCCTCACAATTGTGGCTATGTTTCAGCCCATTGCTGCAGCCACTGTGCCCATCCATCTAGTTGAGTGTCTTCCTCTTTTTCACTGACCCTCCACTTCACCAAGCATGATGTCCTTCTCCAGTGACTCGTCCCTCCTGATAACATGCCCAATGTACATGAGACGAAATTTCATCATCCTTGCTTCCAAAGAGCATTCTGGCTGTGCTTCTTCCAAGACAGACTTATTTATTCTTCTGGCATTCCATGATATATTCACTATTCTTTGCCAATACCGTAATTCAAAGGCATCAGTTCTTCTGTGGTCTTCCTTACTCATAGTCCAGCTTTCGCATGCGTATAAGGCGATTGAAAATATCATGGCTCGGGTCAGGTGCACCTTAGTCCTCAAAGTGACGTCTTTGATTTTTAACACTTTAAAGAGGTCCTTTGCAGCAGATTTGCCCAATGCAGTACATAGTTCGATTTCTTTTTTATTGTGCTTTATGTGAAAGTTTACAGAACAAATTAGTTTTTCATTAAACAACACACAAATTGTTTTGTGACGTTTGTTGCCAACCCCATGATGTGTCAACACTGTCCCCTTCTCAACCTCAATTTCCCCATTTCCATTTGTCCAATTTTCCTATCCCTTTCTGCCTTCTCATCTTTGCTTTTAAACTGGTGTGCCCATTTAGTCTGGTATACATGGTTGAACTATATGTGTTATTGTTTGTTTTATACGCCTGTCTAATCTTTGGCTGAACGGTGACCTTCAAGAGTGACTTCAGTACTGAGTTAAAAGGATCTCCGGGGGTCATACTCTCAGGATTTCTCCAGTCTCTGTCAGACCAGTAAGTCTGGTCTTTTTTTGTGAGTTTGAATTTTGTTCTACATTTTTCTGTTATTCTGTCCAAGACCCTCTATTGTGATCCCCGGCAGAGCAGTCGATGTTAGTAGTTGGGCACCATCTAGTTGATCTGGACTCAGTCTGGTGGAGGCTATGGTATTTTTGGTCCATTAGTCCTTTGGACTAATCTTTCCCTTGTGTTTTTGGTTTTCTTCATTCTCCTTTACTCCTATTGGGGTGGGACTAGTAGATATATCTTAGATGGCCGTTTACAAGCTTTTAAGACTCCAGATGCTACTCACCAGACTAGGATGTAAAACATTTTCTTTAGAAACTGTGCTATGCCAATTGAGCTAGATGTCCCACTTGACCTTGGTCCCCTGTCCTCAGCCCAGTAACTCAGTACCTCAGGGTGTTTGAATGTGTCAATGAAAACAAAAATCCTCACAGCTGGACCAATAAGCAACATTATGATAAATAAGAGAAAATATTGAAGTTGTCAAGGATTTCATTTGGCTTCTATCCACAATCAATGCCCATGGAAGCAGCACTCAAGAAATCAGACGACATATTGCAGTGGGCAAATCTCATGCAAGAGATCTCTTTATAAAGTGTTAAAAAGCAAAGGTGTCACTTTCAGGACTAAGATGTGCCTGATCCAAGCCATGGTATTTTCAGTAACCTCCTATGTATGTGAAAGCTGTACAATGAATAAGGAAGCCCCAAGAAAAATTGATGCCTTTGAATTATGCTGTTGGCAAAGAATATTGAATACATCATGGACTGTCAGAAAAATGCACAAATCTGTCTTGGAAGAAGTACAGCCAGAATGCTCTTTAGAAGCAAGGATGGGAAGACTTCATCTCACGTACTTTGGACATGTTATCAGAAGGGAGCAGTCCCTGGAGAAGGACATCATACCTGGGAAAGTACAGCATCAGTGAAAAAGAGAAAGACCCTCAACAAGATGGATTGACACAGTGACTGCAACAATGGGCTCAAACACAGCCACAATTATTGTGAGGATGGCACAGGACATTGGGGTGTTTTTTCCTGTTGTACATAGGGTAGATTTGAGTCAGAATTGACTTGACAGCATCTAACAACACCAACAACATGAAGCTGACTTCCCCAGTATTGTGTACTGTCTTACCCTTCACCAAAGTTACCACTTGTCTGTTGTCTAGTTGGAGCCCTGGTGGCACAGTGGTGAAGTTTGGCTGTTAATCAAAAAGATAAGCAGTTTGAATCCACCAGCCTCTCCTTGAAAACCCTATGGGGCAGTTCTGGTCTGTCCTATAGGGTGGCGATGAGTTGGAATCGACTCGACAGCAAAGGATTTTGATTGTCTAGTTAGGGTTTTTCCCTTCCCACCCCTTTCCTCCTTAGCAACTGTCAAAGATGGTTTCTTTCTCTGTGTAAACCTTTTCATGAGTTTCTATAATAGTGGTCTCATACGTATTTGTCCTTTTGTGATGGACTTATTTCACTCAGCATAATGCCCTCCAGATTCATCCATGCTGTGAGATGTTTCCTAGATTCATCATTGTTCTTTATCATTGCTTAGCATTCCTTCGTGTGTATGTACTATAGTTTGTTTATCCATTCATCTGTTGATGGGCATTTAGCTTCCTCTTTTTGCTATTGTGAATAATGCTTCAGTGAACATGAGCATGCATATGTCTATTCATGTGACGGCTGTTATTTCTGTAGCATATAATCCTAGAAGTGGGATTGATGGATAGTATGGTATTTCTATTTCTAGTCTTTTAAGGAAACACCGTATCTTTTTCCAAAATGGTTGTACCATTTTGCATTCCCACCAGCAGTGCATAAGAGTTCCAGTCTCTCCACAGCCTCTCCAACATTCCTTATTTGCTGTTTTTTTTTTTTTTGATTTGTGCCCATAATGTCAGAATGAGATGGTATCTCATTGTAGTTTTGATTTGCATTTCTCTAATGGCTAGTGACTGGGAGCATTTCCTCATTTGTCTGTTAGCCACCTGAACATCTTCTTTGGTGAAGTGTCTGTTCATATACTTTGCCCATTTTTAAATTGGATAATTTGTCTTTTTGTTGTAGAGCTGGTGGATTTTCCCGTAGATTTTAATGATTAAACCTTTGTCTGATAGGTCATAGCCAAAATTTTTTCCCAGTCTGTAGGTTCTCTTTTTACTTTTCTGGTGAAGTATTTTGATGAGCTTAAGTATTTAATTTTTAGAAGATCCCAGTTACCTAGCTTATCTTCTGGTGCTTGTGTATTGTTAGTTATAGTTTTTATCCTATTTATGCTGTATGTTAGGACCACGAGCATTGACCCTATTTTTTCTTCCATGGTCTTTATTGTTTTATGTTTTATATTTAGGCCTTTGATCCATTTTGAGTTAGTTTCTGTGTATGGTGTGAGGTATGGGTCCTGTTTCATTTTTTTACAGATGGATATCCAGTTTTGCCAGCACCATTTGTTAAAAAGACTGCCTTTTTCTCAATTAATGAGTGGACTTTGGGCCTCTGTCAAAGATCAGGTGACTGTAGGTGGATGGATTTACATCTGGGTTCTTTATTCTGTTCTGTTGGTCAATGTGTCTGTTCTTGTACCAATACCAGGCTGTTTTGACTACCGTAGCTGTATAGTAGGTTCTGAAATCAGGTAGTGTAAGGCCTCCTACTTTGTTTTTCTTCTTTAATAATGCTTTGCTTATCTGAGGCCTCTTTCCTTTCTGTATAAAGTTAATGATTAGGCTTTACTTCTCATTAAAGAATGCTGTTGGTACTTGGATCGGGATTGGGTTGTATTTGTAGATTGCTTTGGGTAGAATTGGTATTTTCACAGTATTAAGTCTAACTATCATGATCATGGTATGTTTTTTTCATTTATGTAGGTCTCTTTTAGTTTCTTTTAGTAGTGTTTTGTAGTTTTCTTTGTATGGGTTGTTTAGGTCCCTGGAAAGAGTTATTTCTAAGTATTTTATTTTTTTAGGGGCTATGATAAATGATACTGCTTTCCTGATTTCCTTTTCATGGCTCTCTTTGTTGGTGTATAGGAATCCAACTGATTTTTGTATGTTGGTCTTGTATCCTGCTACCTTGCTGAATCTACTCATTCCAGTAGTTTTCTTGTGGAGTCTTTAGGGTTCTCTATGTGTAGTATCTTATCATCCACAGATAGGGATAGTTTTTCTTCTTCCTTACCAATTTGTATTCCCTTTTTCTTGCTTTGTTATTCTAGCTAGGACTTCCAGCACAATATTAAATAGGAGTGATGTTAAAGGGCATCCTTGTCTTATTCCTGTTCTCAGGGGGAATGTTTTTAGCCTCTTTCCTTTGACAATGATGTTGGCTATTGGTTTTGTATTAAACACACACACACACACAGACACACAAAACCTGTTGCTGTCGAGTTGATTTCGACTCATAATGACCCTATAGGACAGAGTAGAACTGCGCTATAAGGTTTCCAAGGAGCGGCTGGTAGATATGAACTGCCAGCTCTTTGGTTAGCAGCTGTACTCTTAACCACTGCTCCATCAGGGCCCTGAGGTTTTATATAGATGTCCTTTATTATGTTGAGGAATTTCCCTTCTATCCCTATTTTATTGAGAGTTTTTATCAGGAATGGGTGTCAGAGTTTATCAAATGCCTTTTCTTTGTCAATTGAGATGATCACGTGATTCTTTTGTTTTATTTGTGTGGTAGATTATGTTGACTGATTTTCTAATGTTGAACCATCCTTGCATACCTGATATGAATCCCATTTGGTCATGATGTATTTTTTTTTTATATGATGCTGAATTCTATCGGTTAGAATTTTGTTCAGAAATAATGCATCTATATTCATGAGAGATATTGGTCTGTAATTTTCTTTTTTTGTCATGTCTTTTGCCTGGTTTTTGCTTCATGGTTATGCTGGCTTGATAGAATGAATTAGGAAGTATCGCTTCCTTTTCTATGTTCTGAAATAGTTTGAGTAGTACTGGTGTGAGCTCTTCTCTGAATGTTTGGTAGAACTCTCCAGTGAGCCCTCTGGGCCAAGCCTTTTTTTAGGGGGGGATTTTTTTTATTATTATCTTTTCAATCTCTTCTCTAGTTATGGGTCTGTTCGGATTTCCTACCTCAGTTTGTATTAGTTTTGGTAAGTAATGTGTTTCTAGAAATTTGTCCATTTCCTCTAGGCTTTTGAATTTATTGGAGTATAGTTTTTCATAATACTTTTTATTTCAGTTGGGTCTGTTGTAATGTTTCCCATTTCATTTCTTATTTGGGTTATTTGCTTCCTCTCCTGCTTTTCTTTTGTCAGTTTGGCTAATGGTTTGTCAATTTTATTGATCCTTTCAAAGAACCAACTTTTGGTTTTGTTGATTCTTCCTATTGTTTTTCTATTCTCTATTTCATTTATTTCTGCTGTGATCTTTATTATTTCCTTTCTTCTGGTGGTCGTGTGCTTCTTTTGTTTTCTCTTTCTATTTGTTTGAGTTGTAAAGTTAACATTTTTATTTTATCCCTTTCTTCTTTTTTGATTTGTGCATCTATTGCTATAAATTGACATCTGAGCACTGCCTTTGATGTGTCCCAAATGTTTTGGTATGATGCGTTTTCATTCT
The DNA here is from genome assembly GCF_000243295.1 of Trichechus manatus latirostris. Classification (NCBI taxonomy): domain Eukaryota; kingdom Metazoa; phylum Chordata; class Mammalia; order Sirenia; family Trichechidae; genus Trichechus; species Trichechus manatus. The sequence continues at coordinate 39,792,064 of NW_004443938.1, forward strand.
CATTTGATTCCAGGAATTTTTTTATTCCATCTTTGATTTCTTCTATTACCCACTGTTTTTTAAGCAAGATGTTATTTTCCATGTATTTGATTTTTTCCCTTGCTCTTCCTGTTATTAATTTCTACTTTTATGGATAAGGATCAGAGAAGATGCTTTGTATTATCTCAATGTTTTGGCATCATTTGATTTCTTGACTGTTGCTTCCGTGGGTATTGATTGTGGATCCAAGTAAAATGAAATCCTTGACAATTTCAATGTTGTCTCCATTATCATGATGTTGCTTACTGGTCCAGCTGTGAGGATTTATGTTTAGATGCAATCCACACTGAAGGCTGTAATTTTTGATCTTCATTAGTCAGTGTTTCAAGTCCTTTTCAGCAAGCAAGTTTGTTTCATCTGCATATCACAGGTTGTTAATGAATCGTCCACCAGTCCTGATGTTGCATTGTTCTTCATGTAGTCCAGTTTGTTAGATTATTTGCTCAGCATATGAACTAAGTGTGGTGAAAGGATACAACCCTGACACACACCTGTCCTGATTTTAAACCACACAGTATCCTCTTGTTCTGTTCCAACTACTGCCTCTTGCTCTACGTATAGGTTCCGCAAGAGCACGATTAAGTGTTCTGGAATTCCTATTCTTCACAATGCTATCCATAATTTATTATGATCCACACAGTCAAATTTCTTTGCATAGTTAATAAAACACAGGTAAACATCGTTCTGGCATTCTCTGCTGTCAGCCAAGATCCGTCTGACATCAGCAACTCCTTCCACCTTCTCTTCTGAATCTAGCTTGAATTTCTGGCAGTTCCTTGTCGATTTACTGCTGCAACTGCTTTTGAATGATCTTCAGCAAAAATTTATTTGCATGTGATATTAACGATATTGTTTGATAATTTCAGCATTCTGTTGGACCGCCTTTCTTTGGAGTGGGCACAAATATGGCTCTCTTCCAGTCGGTCAGCCAGGTAGTTGTCTACCAAATTTCTTGGCACAGACAAGTGAACACTTCCAGCAGTACATCTGTTTTTTGAAACATCTCAATCGATATTCCGTCACATCCTGGAGCCTTGTTTTTCTCCAATATCTTCAGGGTAGCCTGAACTTCTTCCTTCAGTACCATTGGTTCTTGATCATATGCTACCTCCTAAAATGGTTCAACATTGACCAATTCTTTTTGTTATAGTGACTCTGTGTATTTCTTCCATCTTCTTTTCATGTTTCCTGTGTTGTTTAATATTTTGCCCACAGAATCCTTCAAAATTGCATCTTGAAGCCTGAATTTTTTTCTTCAGTTCTTTCAGCTTGAGAAATGCCAAATGTATTCTTCCCTTTTGGTTTTCTAACTCCAGGTCTTTGAACATTTCATTACAATACTTAACTTTGTCTTCTCGAGCCGCCCTTTGAAATCTTCTGTTCAGTTGATTCACATTAGTTTTTATACACATAAATGTATGCATTCATATACATACTTTTTTTTCTGGAGAATCAGTTGTTAAACATTTACAAGCACCCCTCTGAATGAGGTGTCTTCAAATTTATACCTCAGGAGGGGTTTTATTCTCAGTCAAAGGGGTCTTTACTTTTATCTATAAATCTTTAACTTTAGCTCTTTGTCTTTGGGTTTCTTTGCCCACCCTCCCTCCCTCTTTTTTTCCCCCTCCTTATTCTCTTTCTGCTTTCTTCTTCCGGTTATTTCCTTCTTCCTCTTCCTTCTCCTTCTTCTTCTCTCCCCCTCTCCTTCCCTCTCACCTAGCTCTTCTCTCCTTTCCTTCCGATAAGAGCTTATATTACGGATATATGATTAAAGTACAAAAGTAAAAATAATTCTGGCAGTAAATGTAACCAAATGTCAACAGTTTTTAATTCTAAGTGATGGGAATTTCTTATATTATTCTTTTTACTTTTCTGTGTTTTAAATGTTATCCTTTGATATAAAGTTTAAATAACAAAGGCTAAATTAGCAGATCATCTTGATGAACTGCCTTACTTGAATTTCTAGGATCAGTGTGAATTTAGGCATCACTGTTAATTAGGAAAGTTTTATTGTGATTATCTAGAATTTTTCAATTGCATCATAAGAACTTTCCATTTTTTAGATTAATCAGCATCATGGATTAAGCACTGGCTTTCTCAGCACAGAATTCAGTTATTATAAAAGAAAAGAAAAACTAAATGAGGAAAACATGTAGTTTGATGTGGAAAGTTTCACTTCTGAATACCAGAAGTAAGTTCACATTCTCTGGGACGGAAGGAATGAATCCAGAATCCTTAAAAGGAGTCTTTAACTTGCCTTGAAATAAATTTGTATACATCAGTTCTCTCATAAAAATTAATTTCCCAGAACTGACGACTTTTCCCACAGTCATGGACAGTACTATTTATATTCAATGCCTGGATGATCTCCTCGTGGCCTGTATCAGAGTGGCAAAACAATTCCACCAGAGAATATCTTGAGGCAGTAGTGACAGCATCATTTTCTCTTGAAGAAAGGCAGCAGCTCTCATGTACAGCATTGCCTGTTGTTGAAAAGAATATTCATGATGTGATGTGACTTCAAAAATGACCAATGTTAAAACTGGTTTTACTTTTCCTAAAAACTGCAAAATGTCCATTTGACTCTGATTTCCAAAAACAGTTGGGCACTGATCATTCCAGTGACTGATGAAAAACAATTGCTTGAGTTTATTTGGGTAGTTGACCTACACCTGGATTCCTTCAAGCGAAGTGCTTATGGATGGTACCCCTGCCACAAGAGGAAGAGCACTGGTGAGATTCTGAATGTCTTAGGGCCAGGTGAACCAGAGATGGGCCTAAAATTTATCTGGGTTTGTAGCAGCGTGGCTAACACATAGTGCACAGGCTTTGGATCTAGAAGACGGCCTAGGCTGAGATTCTGGCTGTGCCATTTAATCTTCTCTGAGCCTCCTTGACTTCTTTTGTGGAACATGGATAATTATATGCTTTCTCAAGGTTGTGATTGATGAGAAGATTAATGAAGTAGTGAACGTAAAGTTCTAATTGCTTTTATGGGGTGTTCCTTGGCTTGATGGTTTCAAGATGTTTTGTCATTCTCATCCTCTTCTCTCTTCCTCGAGCACTTATTTCTGTTCTATTCATTTGAAATTTATTATGTTTTAGCTTGTATAATTTCTTACTATATTATAAGTATTGCTCTATTATTAGCATTCTGTCTCTCAAATCCTTTGGGAATTTAAATAAAATTCTATTTTTTATTTATTAATAGCTAAATTTATGTGTCTTAGATCCCTTTCAAACAAGACTGAGTATGGGCAAATTAAACTAAAGAATTCAATGGATCATAAATATATGTGCCAGTTTCCCGAAACAGATATAGAATTTCTAGAAGAAAGAATCATCTTTCATGTAATATAATTTCCTACAGTATACATATTAGTGACATGATACATTCCAAATTCGGATGTTCAACAACCACAAACCAGTTACATTTAATTGCTTTAGTAATAAAACCTATTGGTCTCCAATCTATTACTTGTCTGTATGATATTTTATAAAATAATGTGTGATATATTTGTAAATATTTCTACTAGGCATTATTATACTTTTTTTGTAGGCTTTGAATTTATATTTTTAATCTCTAACCAAATCTTTCATTTTTCTGGAGATAGCTTTTGATATTACAAGAAAATCCCAGAACAAGTCCATTACCATTGAGTCAATTCCGACTCATGGTGACCCCATGTATTATAGACTAGAACTGCTGCATAGGGGTTTCTTAACAGGAAGAAATCTTTTTGGAAGCCAATTGCCATGCCTTTCTTCCATGGTGCCACTGGGTGAATTCAAACTGCCAGTCTTCAGGTTAGTAAAACCAAAAAAACCCAAACCCGTTGCCATCAAGTCAATTCTGACTCATAGGGACACTATAGGACAGAGTAGAACTGCCCCCATAGAGTTTCCAAGGAGCACCTGGCAGATTCGAACTGCTGACCCTTTTTAGCAGCCACAGTGCTTAACCACTATGCCACCAAGGTTTCCAAAAGGTTAGTAGTTGAGCAGAAATCATTTGCCCCGCCCAGGGACTTATTTGGACACTGCGCTATAGGTAAAAAGTACAATAAAAATAAATGTTATAGTTATGTTACACTCCAGCTCTGCATTTGAGGTAGACAAGGAATGCCAAAAATCCGAACAATGTTTTTCATTACTTAGTTTAAGTGCTATTGTTAAACAATCAATTGTAAAAATATATGGTTTGATATTACTGCAAACCTCAGTTAGTTCTAATATAGATCTTGTTTTCAAGCACTCTTTGCTTTTGAATAATGTTTTTTGTCTAGCTGCATTCCACTGTGTAATAGTGAAAGGTGAATTCTGAAGAAAGTATGGGTCAAATATTCACATTAATTTTAGCTAAAAAAGAGTGAAAAGTAATTTGTATGAACAAATTGAATAGCTGAAAAAAATGTAGTTTCATATGGGTGTAGAGATAGACATTTTCAGTGTGCTTGCAATTTTAAATCAAGTGTAAGTCATTGAGATTTGCCAAGATTGAAACTTAGGGTTCTGTAAGGCCCTGGACATTTGGACATTTTCCTCTCCCCCATTTGAGTCATGCTAGTTCACATGTCCAAATTAGAAACGACTTTTAGTTACTGATTTTTTTCCCACTCTCTTTCAGACTTTAGCTTAGTCCAAATTGGCTTGAAACCAAACTCAGTGAAGTTGAAAAATAGACTTAAAAATAGAAAATATTTTTCACCTTCAATAATTTTTTAAACATGTGGAATTTCAAGTTTTAGGTTTGACTTTTTTTTTTAACTTTGAAATTTGGGTTTACATCTCCAAATTTTGACATGCACTTCTGTCTATGGTCTCCATTTTTTTCATTAAAAAAACCGTAGTAAATGTTAAGAACAAATTTTCAATAGAAGGAATTGACCTAAATTTTCCATTATATACTGTATAGTGAGAGAGTTTGAAAGTGAAGAGAACATTGCCTTCAATAATAAGAAAAGAGACATGTGACAAGGGATGGCAACATATGTAGAAAGTGTTTATGAAGAGCTGTCATTTTGATGAATGGTATGCCTTGATGGCAACAATCTCTTATTTCAAAGTCCAAATCAAGTTGTGGCAATGGACGCATCATTGAATACTGCCTGAATGGTAAAGGCTAATGATACCTTATTAAGACAATTCCACTGCAAAAAATTTTTAAATTTTTATTGTTCAAGAGAAAGCAGAGCATTGCAGTTAAACTATTTGCAATGTTGTTCCTGCTATGATTGTTTTTATTTCTAAAATTATTTTAAAAGTTTTTCCTTATATTAAAGTAATAGAAGTATTTCATTATACAAAAATCAGAATGAAACAAGGAATAGAAATTCCAACTCCTTCACCTCTCATCTCATTTTCTAGGAAGGCTTCATTAACATTGAGGCACATGCTCTGATTATTTTTGAATGCAATAACACATATTATAAAAATATGCATTAATATGCTCTTTCTCTCATGGACTATGAAAGGACAGAATAGTCAAAATAAGTAGTTCCTCTCTGGCTTGGCTAGTTCTGCCTCTGTTTGTATGAAACTTGCTAAAATGATTTGATGATGATTTCCCTAAAGAGTTTTGCCTACTTATTTATTCTACCAAGTTTTACTATTTTCTATAGTGTAAAGGGGAATTCTGAAATAAATATTTTGGATGATGCATATCATAGACATGTTTTGGAAGAGAAAATTTTAATGGACAAGAGCTTTACTATACTTAAAATTTCCACCTGAAAAGTTTAGTAAATTAACATATATGGACAAATCAGTTTCCACTGGAGTGTATGTGATTCCAAAATAGATTAAATGTTAAGTATAAACGTACACCAGTATTTACCACTAGAGAAAAAAGAAAAAAACAAAAGAAAACCTGTGCTGCCTAGAAAATAGTGAAAATATTTTAACCAAATTTATTGTTGAGCAGAAGTTAATATGAAATTTCTAAGGGAAAGTAGTAATGATCTCTCTTGTTGTCCAATTTTTGGGTACCTAAGCAGAATCCAGCTCCTCCTTCTGGAAAACACAGTCAAGCTCTTCTGAAGGGTTTCCAAGTCTTGGAAAATGCTGCTTCTTAATCTATTGTAACTCACCTCGCTCAGCCTTTGAGTTTCTTGTTTGTAGGCTGGCCACTAATTAAACACAGTTAAACCATCAAACCCTACCTGCTCCAAGTAATCCACAAATAACATGATCTAAGAGGCAGTCTTTTGAACAGAACAAGAGGATACTGCGGGATTTAAAGTCAAGAAAGCTATGCATCAAGGTTGTATCCATTCACCATGCTTATTCAATCTGTAGGTTGAGCAAATAATTCGAGAAGCTGGACTATATGAAGAAGAGTGCAGCATCAAGACTGGAGGAAGATTCACTAATAACCTGCATTATGCAGATGACACAACCTGGCTGGCTGAAAGTGAGGAGCACTTACTGATGAAAATCAAAGACTACAACCTTCAGTATGGATTGTACTTCAACGTAAAGAAAGCAAAAATCCTCACAACTGGACCAATAAGCAACATCATGATCAATGGAGAAAATATTGAAGTTGTCAAAGATTTCATTTTACTTGTTTTTTTTTCATTTATAATAATTTATAATATAGGCTTGTTAAACAGTGCTTTTGAACATATTCCATAGATGATAATCTATAATTTACTAGTT
>NW_004443938.1:39799197-39830952 GCF_000243295.1 Trichechus manatus latirostris
GAAGTGACTTCACCACTGAGCTAAAAGGCTGTCTGGGGGCCATACTCTTGGGGTTTCTCCAGTCTCTTTCAGGCTAGTAAATCAGGTCTTTTTTTTTTTTTTTTTTGCATTAGAATTTTATTCTACATCCTTCTCCAGCTCTGTCCAATGCCCTCTGTTGTGATCCTGGTCGAAACAGTCAGTGGTGGTAGCCGGGCACCATCTAGCTGTAGTGGACTCAGTATGGTGGAGGCCTTGGTAGCTGTGGTCCATTACTCCTTTGGACTAATCTTTTCCTTGCATCCTGTTCTCTTCATTCTCCCTTGCTCCCAAAGGGGTGAGACCAGTGGAGTATCTTAGACAGCTGCAGATTTCATTTTACTTGGATCCACAATCAACACCCATGGAAGCAGCAGTCAAGAAATCAAACGATATATCTCATTGGGCAAATCTGTTGCAAAAGACCTCTTTAAGTGTCAAAAAGCAAAGCTATCACTTTGAGGACTAAAATACCAAGCCGTGGTATTTGTAATTGCCTCATTTGCATGAGAAAGCTGGACAATGAATAAGGAATACTGAAGAAGAATAGATGTCTTTGAATTGTGGTGTTGGTGAAGAATATTGAATATATCATGGACTGCCAGAAGAATGAACAAATCTGTCTTGGTAGAAGTACAGCTAGAATGCTCCTTAGAAGCAAGGATGGTGAGACTTAGTCTCACGTCCTTTGGATATGTTATCAGGAGGGACCAGTCTCTGGAGAAGGACATCATGCTTGGTAAGGTAGAGGGTCAGCAAAAAAGAGGAAGACCCTCAACAAGATGGATTGACAAAGTGGCTGCAACAATGGGCTCAAACGTAGCAACAATTGAGAGGATGGCACGGAAACTGACAGTGTTTCATTCTGTTGTACACTGGGCTTCTATGAGTCAGAACCGACTTGACGGCACCTAACAACAACGTAACAACATACCATATAACCATGCTTGCTCTGACTAATCCACAAATAACATGATTCGGAAGCTCTATGACTGAGATAACACTTGAACTCAGTTATCAAGGACTTTTTGTGGCTAGTAGCCCATGGCATTTCCTTCTCTGACTTCTTGATTGCGCTATTGGCCTTGTCCCTGCTCTAGTACCTCATGCTATCTTTTATAGATTTCCTTACTCTTGACTATCTGCCCAGCTTTTGTTCAATAGTCCTATCTTGTTCTTCAGTATTTGTATTCTTCTGACTCCTGGTTGCTTTTGTTATTCACTTTGGCACCTGGATCTCTGTGTTCCTCAATTCGCCATCATTCTATTAGTGTCTGCTGCTTGGACTACGGTTTCTCCTGGGCTTAGCCAGTTTCACACCTGCACCTCAATATCCTCTTCATTTTACCATGGCTGTCTTTGTTCAGTATCTGTTTTCCTCTTTTAATCTTGATGACTGCCATAATAATGCTGTCATTCATAGTCTGTGGTTTCCATGTCCCAATATGAAGAAGTTTGTGTATACGTATATGAATAATTTAATGTATGTAAATATATATGTATATATAATTTATACAGATTCATAAATGTTTGATCATATATTACTTTTATGGATTGAACTGTATCCCCCAAAAATGTGTGTCAACTTGGCTAGGCCATGATTCCCAGTATTGTGTGATAGTCCACCATTTTGTCATCTGATATGATTTTTCTATGTGTTGTAAATCCTACCTCTATGATGTTAACGAGGCAGGATTTGAGGAAGTTATGTTAATGAGGCAGGACTCAATCTACAAGATTAGGTCGTGTCTTAAATCAATCTCTTTTGAGATATAAAAGAGAGAAGCAAGCAGAGAGACATGGGGGACCTCATATCACCAAGAAAGCAGTGTCCGGAGCAGAGCATGTCCTTTGGACCTGGGGTTCCTGAGCTGAGAAGCTCCTAGGCCGGGGGAAGATTGATGACAAGCACCTTCCTCCCGAGCCAACAAAAAGAAAAATCCTTCCCCTGGAGCTGGTGTCCTGAATTCAGACTTCTAGCCTACTAGACTGTGAGAGAATAAATTTGTTTGTTGAAGCCACACACTTGTGACATTTCTGTTATAGCAGCACTAGATTGGAGCCCTAGTGGTGTAGTGGTTAGGAGCTCTGCTGCTAACCAAAAGGTCAGCAGTTCAAATCCACCAGCTGCTCCTTGGAAATCCTAGGGGGCAGTTATACTCTGTCCTATAGGGTAGCTATGAGTCAGAATTGATTCGACGGCACGTAACAACAACAACAAGCACTAGATTACTAAGACTATTACTAATGGAGTTATGCTTTTTTTCCCCTTTTTGCTTGGCTTCCTTTTCTTCTTCTCTTTCTTCTCCTTCTGTGTTAGCCTTACTTACCAAACCCCTGCCAACCACCTGCAGGGTAGCCTTTTGGCAACCTAGTTTGTATCCTTCCATCCATGATTAAAAACCACACTCATAGACACACATAAATACACACACATACATACAGAACACATATACAGAAAATAATATCTCTCCTCCCCACACAGAAATACACACAAATACATTCTCAAATGTATATATACACACGTAAGTGAGGAGAGATATTTAACATGTTTTTCATTTTGCTTTTCTCATTTAACTTTACCTCATAGAAAACTTTCAAGTCAAGTGATACAGCCCTAAATTTTCATTTAATAGTTCCCAAATATTCTGTATGGTAAACATACCATTATTTACCCATTCCTTTATTAATACATTTTTGCCTTGCCCAGCTTTTATCTCTGGCTTTCAAGTAGTCTCCTGTTTTACGGTTTATGCCAAACTCCTTCTCCCTGGCCTAGCCAATCAGAACAGATTTTTCATCCCGGTAAGAAGTGTTTATCATTGAAAAATATTTCTAGGTGTTTCACTTATTATTGCCACATAACAAATTATCCCAAAACTTAGTGGCTTAAAACAACCATTTATTTTGCTCAATATTTTGAGGCTTAGGGATTCAGGAAGGGATAACCTGGGCAGATGTCACATAAGATCACTCAGGAGGTTGCAGTCAGATATTGGCTGGAGCTGTAGTCCCAGCCCAGATTTGACTGGGCTGGATGTCCAAGATAAATCACTCACATAGCTGACATTTGATGGCAGGGTGGTTGACTGGAGCACCTATATTTGGGCTTTCCAGTATGACAGTCTCATGGTAGTTGGACAATTTTTACATAGTTGCTAGCTTCCCTCAGGGTGAGCATTCCAAGAGTACTAGGCAGAAGTTTCATGGATTTTCTGATCTAGACTCAGAAGTTACATAGCATTAGTTCTCCCATACTCTACTGGTTGAAACAGTCATAAGTCCATCCACATAGACTTCACCTCTTGATGGGAAGAATGTAAAAAAAAAGGGGGGGGCATGTTTTAAATCACCACTGCTTATGATCTGGTCATAAATTGCTTTCATTCCTTCCTCATGCAACGTAGACTGAGCCCTCATAAATCTCGTCCCATTATAACATCAGGCTCAGATTTGAGATCCAGGTTCTTGCTTTAGTTTCTTAGTGCTGCTGTAACAGAAATACCACAAGTGGGTGGCTTTGAAGAAGAGAGATATATTTTCTCACTGTTCAGGAAGCTGGAAGTCTGAATTCAGGGCACCAGCTATAGGGGAAGGTGCTCTTTCTCTGTTGGCTCTGTGGGAAGACCTTTGTCTTTTTCAGCTTCTGTTCCTCGGTTTTTGCCTTGGCAATATCCACATGACATCCTTCTGCCCTGTTTGTGCTTGCTTTTCTCTGTGTCTATGCTGCTCCTTATATCACTCAGAAGTGATTAGGTTTAGGACACATCCCAAACCAAGATGGCTTTATTAACACAACAAAGAAAACTCTATTCCCAAATAGGATTACACCCACAGGAACAAGCGGCAGGATTCTAATACATATTTTGGGGGGACACAATTCATTCCATAACAGATCTTATCATCTCAATCAGTTCCAGGTAAGTTGAGTCTCTTCGGATATATCATCTTGGGTTCAGCTCCATGAGTACCATTCTTCTCTATCTGAAGAGCTGTAACCCAAAGAAACAAGTCATCTGCTCCCACACACTCACTATAAAAGGGTGGGATAAACATTGGATGTCTGCCAGACACTCCCATTCAAAAAGTATAGTTTCCCTGTGAGGCTGCCATGAGACAATGCTCTTATGATTCTTATGGGCCATATTGTTTAACAGAGGGGATTGCAAGCGTGTTGTTTAGATACTTAAAAGGCTTTTTGTTATTTGAAAATGTCCTTGAGACACCGTCTGAAATAAGTTTACCCAGTGTCAAAGGGATGGAACATATACTTCACCTTTTCATGGGGGATTATCAAAGAACTTCGGGGCCATGTGTTAAAATCACCACATTAGGATAAACATATCAACAACTTACCTTGCTAATCTTTTTATTTACTTGAAAAAAGAGAGAACGTCTCACTTGAACAATGCCCTTCAAGCAAGGTTGATTAAACATAAATAAATAAACAAATAAACCAAACTTGTTGCTGTCTAGTCAATTCCAACTCATACTGACCCTATTGGACAGAGCAGAACTGCCCCACAGGACTTCCAAGGAGCAGATGATGGATTCAAACTGCTGACCTTTTGGTTAGCAGCCGAGCTCTTAACCACTGTGCCACCAGGGGCTCCTCTTCTAAGCACAGGCCTGCTGAAAAAGCTGGCTGTAAAATATTAGACTCAGCATCTTGGCAAGAGAAAATAGGGTCCTCAAGAAGGCATATCTGGTGACAAAAACAATTTTCAGAACTTTTATCTTTCAATGTAGACATGTGGTTTATCCAATCTTTTTCTTGATTTCTTTGAATAACTGCAAGGGGCACACCTAGACTCTACCAGCGTTTTTAATGTAGTGATGATGGAGTTTCAGGAGGCTCCTGTTTGATAACATTTTGACTTGGGTAGTAAGCACAGCCCTATATGTATTTTACAAAGATAAGCGACTAAATGATAAGAATGCAAATACGGATTTTCTTTGCTGGGAAAATGACCAGGATCCACCATAATCAGCTATCTATGTAGCATATCAAGGCTGTCATTAAATCCAGAGGTGACACTTGAGAAGCTTGAAGGGGAACTAACTAGTGATATCGATCTGAAAGGGAAAAGTTTTTGAAAATTTGCCCCAACTTTCCTATGTTTTCTCATTATGGTGGTTGGCATCACTGTTGCTTAGATTGGCACACTGCCTTGCTACACAGGGTAGAATTGAAGAATAGCCACAGTATGAAATTATTAAGTTAATATGATAACAGAAAGGAATGTGAAGTGCTGAAAATTATTTCACTTAAGACAAAGATAAAAAGAAATCAGACTCCCCTCATCGTTAATCCTTTCATACTCTTATCTCCATCCAGGTCAGTTCTTATCCTTTCCCGGTGGTCCCTTCTCTGCCTGCTGGCTCCCCCTCAATCATTTCCTTTGGAATATTGGATCTTCTAGTTCTTCCCTATGATTTTAAACTTTCTATAGAGTGTCACCTCTGCTTTCTTAACTGAAACATTAATTTGCTCCAATGAAACTCTTTTCCTCCCATTTGGAAGGGCGGCTGTACAATCTCCCCTCTCCCTTAATCCTGGTGTTAGAAGATTGATCCAGCCTTCTCTTAAATCTCTTACTTGACCTCTCTAGGATATTGGCACAAAATTTTAATTCCTTCTTGGACTTTCTGTTCTCTTGGCTTCCACTGCATTACTCTGATAAGTCTTTCTTCACAGACTTTCTGTATTGGTTCCTTTCCTTTCCTTTGCCTTCTCAGGATTAGTATTCTCTTGGGTTTCTCCTTGTCTAAAACCATGTCCATACTCTCCAGCTTTCTCTATTTCCTCACCTCCTGCCTCCCCAATATACATACTCTTTTTCTGCAGTCCTTATTTTTGTTTATAGTATATCCATCCACTTGACTATCTAACTGAAAACCTCAGGGTCAACCCCTACCCTCAGGTTCAGTTGGTGACCATATATAGTGGACGTTACCTCTAAAAATGGCACTCAGTAACTGCCATTGTCTTAGTTCAGATATCATCTTCTCTAACCTGATTTCAAGAGTCTCTTGCCTGATTTAACTTGTTATGGATTGAATCATGTCCTCCCGAAATATATGTTGGAGTCCTAAACCCTGTTTTTGTAAATATGACCCTGATTGGAAATAGGATTTTTCTTTTGTTATGTTAATGAGATCATACTGGAGCAGGGTGGGTCCTAAGCTTAATCTCCTCTGAGTGGTATCTTATAAAAAGGGAAAACAGACACATAGAGACACACACACAGAGAATACAGATGTCATGTGAAGCCAAGGAATGTCACAGAATGTCCGGGGCTTCTGACAAAGAAGAACCTTGTCAATGCCAATGCCGTGATTTGAATTTCTAGCCTCCAAAACTGTGAGACAATAAATTCTCGTTCTTTAAGGCTACTTGCTTGTGGTTTTTGTGTTAGGACAGTACTAGGTAACTAACACAACTCCATTCAGGGTCTTGCTCCACCAATCCATTCTCCATATTGAAGCTATGATGATCTTCCTACTACAGAAGTACACGCATGTTACTTCCTTGTTTTCAAAGTCTTCTTGGTTCTCTGTTTGCTGCAGGATTACATCCATTACCCCAGCCCAGCTTTCCAGACTCATACACAGGTTTTTCTTTCTAGCTTTATGGAACAGCTTTCCTCTTCTTTAACATAGAACATGACATGCTCTTTCACATGTGTCTATGTACAGACTGGGTATTACCAATCTGGAATTTTGTCCATTCTCCTTCCTCCAAGGAGCAATCCTTCTCAAGGCATAGCTCAAAAATTATATTCTTTGTTGAGTTTTCTCCATTATAGCTGTGTCTTAGTTATCTGATGCTGCTATAACAGAAATACCACAAGTGGATGGCTTTAACAAAGATAAATTTATTCTCTCACAGTTTAGGAGGCTAGAAGTCCAAATTCAGGGTGCCAGCTCCAGTGGAAGGCTTTCTCTCTCTGTTGGCTCTGGGGGAAGGTCCTTGTCATCAATCTTCTCCTGATGGAGGAGCTTCTCAGCACAGGGACCCCAGATCCAAAGGATGCATTATTCTCCTGGCTCTTGTTTCTTGTGATATGAGGTCCCCATGTCTCTCTGCTCGATTCTCTCTTTTATATTTTGAAAGAGATTGACTCAAGACACAGCCTAAGCTTGTAGCTTACGTTCTGCCTCATTAACATAACCGCCTCTGATCTTGCCTCATTACCATCATAGAGGTAGGATTTACAACACATAGGAAAATCACACTATATGACAAAATGGTGGACGATCACACAATACTGGGAATCATGGACTAGCCAAGTTGACACATAGTTTTTTGGGGGACACAATTCAATTCATAACAAACTGCTAGGGAATAGAGTGGAATAAACAGTATTTATTGAGTGTTAGGTATTTGCCCAAGCATTTTGCCAAGTATTTTAAGATTGTTGCTTCATTTAATGCTCACAATTGCCTTGTGCAGTAATTATGATGAGTCTATTTTACAGATGAAAAAACTGGGCCTTTGAGGGGATGGGTAACTTCTTGTGATTGTGAGTTTACTATTGGCAGGGATTGTGTATGCTTAGTTCAGCACCTAACTCACTGACTTAAAATACTAAGAACACATTATTTATTGAAGGAAGAAGACTGGAAGGCTATTACATAGAGCATGAGGTACAAGGAGGCGAAAATCTGTAAGAGAGAGGTTCTTAAGATAATGGGGGTTATTGGGACATGGGTTAGGAAATAGGAATAGAGGCAGAGGGGAGGCATTTTTTTTTTTTTCCAAAAAGGAACTGCAAAGTACTCATAAAACTTAAAGGGAAACCAGTGGTTTTTATCACTCAGGACAAATTTTATATTTTCTTGTAGGTTAGCTTTATACTTGATCAAGAACTCCTAAAATTTTAGAGTAGGGCTTTGAGAACATTCTAGTTCAAACTTCTAGTTATAAAGTGACCAAAGTGAAATACAGAAGGGTAGAAGGGTAAGTGTTTAATTAGAGTGGTGGGAGAAACAGGATTAGAGCCAGTGATTTCAATCACCCAATACATTTCCAAGTCCTTGATTTCTCTTCATTTATTGCTATTGACTTCAAAGTGAAATAAATGCTCCATTATTAATGGAGGGACGAAAACATCTAGCTGATGACATCAGAGCATGGACAACTGGTGTGGTTTGTTCCCTAGAACAGGCCCCATGAGGACTGACACTGCAGAGTTAAAGTCGTAAAATATCATAAATACCCTGAAAATATGGTTGGAGGCTCTAACATGGGGAGTTACAAGAAACATTACTTAGAAAGAGGCAATTAGGAAGGATGTGCTTATCTTAGGTTTTCCCAGATTATATATAACCTTGCATTTTAGTATAAAACTGCCAGAGCCAGTAATGCTTTGGTTTATTTTTGGGGAGGGGAGGGAGGGTGAACATTTAGACAAGCAAATTAAGGAAGAAATTCTTGCTTAAAAATTATCTTTATGGCTTGTAATTGTAAACCATTCTATATTCCCTATTTATTAAATAAAACTTTTATTCATGGACTATTCACCACATTTCATGCTCTAGTCTTCAGTTTTACTCCAAAGGGCAGAGGATCTGCTTTTGCTCAGGTTTTTGAAGATTTCCAGAACCAGGATCCTTGCATTTCTCCCACTAGTACTTATCCGAAGCTGGGGTATCCGGCGCAGGGCTTTTTGAAAGAAAGCTCTTTGATTGTCCTGCAATTTGGCCAGCTTCCAACTTCACTGCACGATGATTAAGTGTGCTTTTACCCAAAAACGTTCAGAAAAGTTTGAATTATTCTTGAAAAACAGAAAGTGTTATCAGACTTTATACACAATTTAAAGTCCAGATAATGAGCAGCTTTTCTTACCTCTGGACAGACACTGCTACAAAGAGACCAATCTACTGCACGGAAGAGATAGAGATCTAAAACACGTAAGCGAACATGCAGCAGCGATGCCTTCACCACATACGTTGTGCTCCTCTATCTAGCGCCACTTCCTGCCCTCTCCTCTGACTTTTCCAAATAGTGAGATATTTATGTGAATTTTCACTAAGTCAAATGTGGAGTCTTATACTTTCCTTGCAAAGGGAAGGTAGCAATATCATTCAGCCCTGTCTGCCACTTTACTCAAACCAGAGTTCAGAGTACATGGACTCTGGGGAAAAAAAAAAAAACCACCAAAAGATTCTGACATACATAGAATTAAATAAAGTTGAGGTGCGAAGTGGAGGATAGAGAAAAAAGAATTCAATCTGGGAGATGATAAAACTAGACTCTTACATTTCTTGGAAGTATATATTATTTTATGGAGTAAATTATAAATTATGATCTATCATATTGCTTATAAGAGGGTAGCTTAGTATTAGGCATTTTCTTACAGTAGAGAACTAAAACTCAGTTTCTTATATTTCTCAAATCTTCCAAATCAGATACTGTAATTTCCTTATAGCTTTTTCACTCCTCCACCCCCAAGTTGGCCCAACCTTTGAATTGACACGTTTTTATTTGTATAACTCTGACATTAAAGCTCCAGTTGTGAAGAGACCCTTCCCCTGCCCTGAATGGACACTTAATTCCTTGGCCTCCACTGGACTACACAGCCAGATCCAGGTAGACAAAACACTAGGCAGTCCCAAGCCTGAATTTTCTTGAGACCTACTCAATCAAAGCTGAAATTTCCTAGCAGTTTGGTCATGGACTTGGTAGCTAAACCTCATTTGACTCATTCACTGTTATTTATGAATATTTTATCTACCTTCGATATTGGCCCAGAGTCAGTAATATTCATTGAGTCATTCATTTACTCCTCTGATTTATGCCAGGTGTTAAGGGATATAAAGTGAGTAAGATGGGTGCAGTCCTGCTCTTTGGAACTTACAGTCTAGTTGGGAATACACATAACAGGCAAGTACACAGCTCTAAGTGCTGGTATAGGGGAAGAACAATGTGTTATGCAGTCTCCTACAGAGAATGCATAATTCAGTTGCGAAGGTCAGGGAAGGTTTCCCAGAATATAGGATGAGTTGGAGTTAGCCAAGTGAAACTTGGAGAATTGAGTGCCTCAGACAGAGAAAACAGCATGAGCAAAAGTCTAGAGAGGAAAGAGAATGGCACACCCCAAAAAAGGAAAGGAATTCAATATTACTGGATCACAGTTTGTGTGTGTTCTGTAGTGGGGAGTGGATCTGGCAGGTGGGGTGGGAAACAGACTAAGTAGAGGCTGGAGAGGGCCTCATGAATCACAAGAATCAGTTCCAGCTTTATTGTAAGAGCGCTGGAAAGCCACAGGAAGAACCACATGATTGCATTTGTGTTTTTGACGAGATCATGCTGGCTAAAGTAAGGAGAATGGACTGTCAGCATACAGTTAGGGGGCTGCTGTTTTAGCCCAACCGCAGAGACCTTTCCTAAGTTAGTGGCAGTGAGATTGGAGAGAAGTGAGTGGATAGGAGAGAAGCTTAGGAGATAGAATTGATGGGCTTGGTGATAGATGAGATGTAGGGAAAAAGGGAATAAATGGAGGTATGCATGATACTTCGATTTCTGGGTTGAACAGCTGGGTGAAAAATATTGCCTATTTCTGAGTTAGCAGAGGAAAAACATTTTGGTTTTCTAAGTTCCCTATCATCAGCCATTTTTTCTCTCTTATTGCCGTATGTAGTCTTGCCTTTTCCCCATTTCCTTGTCATCCTTCAGGTTGTGGCCAAGCTTAACTTTAACAGTCCCTAACCTTGTCTCATTTTAGAGTTGTTTAACTTTTCACATACGAAAAACCTTGCCTCATGAAGTCCATGCATTTGTACCTCTTTACTTCTCTGTTGGAAATGTCCTCCAACTGTTATTTTTCAGGCAAACTCTTGCCAGTCAACTTAGGCCCAGATCAATTATCACCTTCTCCATGAAGCCATTCTCAACTCCCACAGGTGAACTTAACAGTTCCACCCCTGTTCTCCAATATCCCTTTGTTCCTATCTCTATAATAGGATTTACTGCCCATTGTAATGTCTCTCCTTTCCTCTCACCTGCCACCATCCCATCACCTCACATCAATCTATTGTTGGCTCCTTAAAGGCAGCTATTATACTTGTCTTATTCACATTCCTACTATTAGCATCAAAGGGAGGGGCTTGCACATATTAGGTGTTAAATAAGAGTGTAAATATGAATGAACTGTGTACATGCTTTCTTTAACAATTGCTTTCAAAGTCCACGTCCCTCAAAAAACTTTTCTCAGGTATCCTATCCATTAGCTAACTTACCAGTACATACTTGAGTCTTGTAATAATTGCCCTTTTACATGAATAATGAAGCCAACCCCATGGCTCTCACGAGTTATGAAATGCTAAGCTTCCTAAGAACTGATTAGTGTTGTGTGTGTACAATGCTGACCACACCAATTCTGTAACATACTGCACAATGTTTAAGAAATATGGGCTTAGCCGTGAGATCTTAGACAAGTTACTTAATATTTCTAAGTCTTGGTTTTCTCTGATATCAAATGGTAATAGTCTCTATCACACTATTTTTTTTATGGGAATTAAATAAGAAAATGCATTTAGAGCACTTAGCACAGTGCCTGGCACGCATTAAAAATGCTCCAGCAATGCCAACTATTCTTAATCTCTACTCTTCTTATAATTATTTAAACTTTATATGTTTTTATGGCTTCTGATTATTTTTTCAGTGTTAACAGACTAGTGAGTATGTGTTTGTGTACATGCATGCATTTAATAGACGTTGATGGATCCATTTTTAAAGAAAGCAGTGAGTATTAAGTACGTTACATTGATCAGGAGAGCTCTCGTGGTCTATACTTTTGCCTTTAGCTATAAGCTTGTGAAATCTCATTTTGCTGTTAAATTGTCATCTAATTTTTTGCTTATAAATTTCTTCTTGCTGTAGTGAGAACTGTATCTTCTGTTTCTTTGAATCCGTATAGTGCCAAATACTAGGTTTTGTGCTTATTAGGCATTCAGTAAATGTACAAACAACTCTAACCTTGCTCCCTTGACCTGGAAACATGGGAGAAACTGTTCAATCTCCCTAGTTATGTCTACAAAGAGCTATGAGCCTCGGGAGGGAAAGAGAAAGAAAAAGGTCAAGAGTGATTATTTCCCATTATTGCAGAATGCTTTGAGAATCCTCTCAGCTGTTCCTCTGCAGCTGTATGGAGTTCTTTTTCATTTCACCAGTGTCTTATGTTGTAGGACTGAAAGCACTTGAGGAACTAAGAGAAGATGAGAGCTAATCACGGTTTCTGCACCAGCCTCCATGGCTGCAGGATTCAGAGATCAAGCATCTGGGTTCAGAAATGGTGAAGTGCTTCAGTGAGCCATATGGTTAACGTCACTGGGTTGTGTTTTCTTTCATGCAATCCACAGACTTCTAGAAGTACCAGTTGAAAAAGGGCCAACCATGTGCTGTCTCTCTTCCTTCCTTCCTTCCTACCTTCTGCCCTCCTTCCCTCTCTTCCTCCCCTCCTTCCCTTCCTTCCTTCCAACTGTCTTTCCTCCCTTCTTCCTTCTGTCTTTCCTCACTTTTCGAATTTTTTTTTTACAATTTTTGTAAAAACAAGGCATGCTTATTACAAAAAATTTAGGCAATGTAGTAAATGTATAGTCATTTCTTTTAGAATGAATCCTTTATTTTTATTAGGTTCACACTTTTAGGTCTAGGAAGTAAGGTCTTATTTCTATGGTTCCTGCATGCACTATAAACGATGACACTTAGAATATGCAGGCTGGTTTCAGAGGCTTCTATACACGACAGTGTTTTCTATGCTGGGTCTTGTTATTGCTAGCTTTTGTTAACGCTTCTGTTCAGTGCTTTAAGAGTCATAGTTAAGCTTTGGACACCCTCAATATCTCTCCTTCTCTTCACTGGGAGAAATTTACCCAGATGTGAGGTGGTTAAGCTATGACATATATTGATCCCCTGAGCTGATATGGCTGGTCTCACTTCTTCCTCTTCATGCCGTGTGTCCCCCAGAGACTGTGTGCTGGTACGAACTTCCTGAGGAAATCACAAATTGTCATTCCAAGTTATATGAGTGGATGTGGTCCCCTTGACCAAATTCCTAAGCCATCTTTAAAAAGTTAGTTTTAAGTAAGCCTTGAAAGTTTCATGTACTCGCATAAATGCCGTTTCTTCTTTTCTTTTAAAACCCACATACTTATCCTAAATCAAATAAAGTGCTTTCTTAAGTTTAATTACGCAAATACCCAGGCATACCTTAGAAATTTAGATCTCAAAGTATTGTTAACTTTTTCCTAGGATGGATTACGTCCCAGAAAATATCATCAATAGATGTCCTGGAAGCTTTAGAGTCTTTTGCTATGTTAAGCTTATATATATGGTATCTGACTGGAAAAGGCAGAAATGTACAACAGCATTCCACATAATAGACAAACAATAAATACTGTTGCTGGACATTGGAGCCAGGTCAGCACTTGGCTCTTTAGAAAATGGGTGATTTGGTTAGCTTTCTTCTTCACAGAATCTTTTAATATCAGACAATTTCAAGACCAGGAAGGTCTTTGAAGTTTTTGGTAACCTCTCTAAACATTTCAAATATTTGAAAATGTTCCCAGTTGGCCTTCTCTCCACAAGTGCTCCCTTAGGAAGATTTTCTCATATGTTGGCTTTCCCCATCTGACTCTTTTCCAAATAAACTTTGCTTTCATATTCATCTTCCTCCTGCCCTCGGTTCGAGATCTGCTTGATTGTGACGCCACAATCGCCACCCTCCTGTTCAGCAAAAAAGACAATGAGAAATGCAGGTGTGGTGGGATAACTGCTCACTGACTGCTGTGGTATACACTGTACTGCATTCATGGATCTTGAACTGATCTGATCTTATGAAAGGGAGAGTCTAATGAGATAACCTGTCTCACACATTTTGTTGGAATTCAGTCACCACATATTGTATGTTTACCCAGATGTCACTTTAAGGACTAAGGTGCACCTGACCCAAGTCATAGTGTTTTCAATCACCTCATATGCATGCAAAATCTGGACAATGAAAAAGGAAGACAGAAGAAGAATTGATGTCTTTGAATTGTGGTGTTGGTAAAGAATATTGAATATACCACGGACTGCCAAAAGAATGAACAAGTCTGTCTTGAAAGAAATACAGCCAGAATGCTCCTTAGAAGCAAGTACTTTGGACATGTTATCGGGAGAAACCAGTCCCTGGAGAAGGACATCACACTTGGTAAAGTAGAGGGTCAGTGAAAAAGAGGAAGACCTTCAATGAGATGGATTGACACCGTGCTGCAACAATGGGCTCAAGCACAACAACACTTGTGAGAAAGGCTCAGGACCTGGCAGTGTTTTGTTCTGTTGTACATAGGCTTGCTATGATGATTCAAACTGACTCGACGCACCTAACAACAACACCCTAGACCAGGTACTGCACTAGACACAGGGGTGAACAAGATAGACATGGTCCCTGCATTCGTGGCTCTAATTTAATGCGGGAAGAGAACACTGTTGTAAAAGGGAGATTTTGCACAAGTATAGCTGAGGATCATAACCTAGTCTCTGGGGCAAAAGTCTTCTTGGAGTGCCGACTCAAATGGAACAGTTCTTTTCAAACCTCAGTTGTCATTGTTAGTGTTGTTCCTCGTGTTGGAAGACTCAAGATACAACCCTGAAACACAACCACAACCAATGGATTGCAGTTTCAACTGCCAGTTATTCAAGAGTTCAAGAGAAGGCCACGCTGCTGTGAAAGTACAAATGTTATCTGAAAGGTAGAAAACCTTGATGTTATTTATTAATAGTATTATTCTTATTATTAAATAAATTATTAAAGGATTAATTTAGGAACACGAAGTTATTAACCCCTGAATTATTTTATAGTCCAACTCCATCATCATAAGGAAGCTGAGAAAACAGAACTAAAAAAGGGTAAGTCTGTCACAGAGCTTTGCTTACAGTATATGCTCACTAAACATTTGGTGAACAAGTAAGTGAATACTTGAATGCATTGACCACCCTACATGTATCTCCTAAGATGTCTCTCAATTTATTCTGATGCTTCTTACAAATTTTTTTCTCAATAATTTCTCTAGTTTCTTTAGCTTTGAAAGTGAGACTAGAATGTGTGTACTTCTGAGAAAGGAGCCCTGATGGCACCATGGTTAAGTGCTCAGCTGTTAACCGAAAGGTCGGTGGTTCAAACCCACCAGGTGCTCTACAGGAGAAATATGTTCAGTCTGTTTCCATAAAAATTTCAGCCTTTAAAACCCTATGGGACAGTTTTACCCTGTCCTATAGGAGCCCTGGTGGTGCAGTGGTTAAGTGTTTGGCTGCTAACTAAAAGGTCGGCAGTTCAAATCCACCAGCCACTCCTTGGAAAACCTTTGAATCAGTTGTACTCTGTCCTGTAGGGTCGCAATGAGGTGAAAGTGACTCCACAGCAACAGGTTTGGTTTTGGTTTTGGTTTTTTACTTCTCAGAAAAGCTATGGTAACCACTTCATTTTATCAACAGTATTATTGGATTATTATTATTTCATAGTATTTAGTGAGCAATGGCATTAAATCCTGTTGTTGTTAGCTGTTCCGAGTTGGCCCCAACTCACAGGGACCCCACGCACAAAGCAATGAGTTGCTGCTGCCGGTCCTGGGCCATTCCCATGATTTGTTGCAGATTGGAGAGTTATAGAATATCATTTCATTAACTAATTTTCAGAAATAGATATACAGGCCTTTCCTCTTAGTCCATCTTAGTCTGGAAGCTCTGCTGAAACCTGCTTAGCATCACAGCAACATGCAAGCCTCCACTGATAGATGGGTGGTGGCTATGCATGAGGTATATTGTCAGAATTGAACCCAGTCTCCCATATGGAAGGTGAGAATTTTCTCATGGCAATCCTATATGTGTCGGAGTAGAACTGTGCTCTGACAGCATTTTCACTGGCTGATTTTTCAGGAGTAGATCACCAGGCCTTTCTTCTGAGGTGCTTCTGGGTGGACTCCAACCCCCAACCATTTAATTAGCAGCTGAATGTGCTAACCATTTGCACCACCCAGGAATCCCATGGGAACCACAAGCAGGAAGGCAAATTTTGAAAATCATCAGCCATAAAACACTAATATTTTGAAAGCTTTTTATATTCTGCTAAAAAAATGGTGTGCATGAAGAGGTTTTTTATGTTTTATGGTTCACCCATTTCACAGAATAAAAAAGATGAAATTTGGAAACTTGCTTGGTTTTTAGATAGAAAATTAGTGGCAGACGAAAGGTAGAGACCCAGAAATTCTGCTGTTCATCCTGTGCTTAACCAATTGGAGACAGGCCGTCTCCAGACCTTATTTTCTTTTAAATAGCTATAAAGTGAATGAACTCACAGAACAGTCTAGTGTCCTGCTGGGATTGATATGAAAAAGGAGAGGGGAGGAAAAGATTCCTCATTAATGGATTTATATTCTAGTGATAGGGCTTAGGGGTGGAAAGGTCATTTTGAAAAGTACAGTGAAATATAGAGCAGGCAGAAAAATTATCTTGTTATCTCACTCCTAGACATGAGGCTGCACGTTATCCTCTGTTCGTTTATTTTTTCTCCTAGTTTTCCTTTTATTTTTAGATAAATGTGATTCAGACAGATGAGACAAGAGTAATTTTTAGAAACTCTTCCTTTGCAGGCTTTTGGGAGCAGAGTTTGCTCTTTTTATCTGTCTGATTGGAAGTGCTATTTGATTTGAAAGGAAAAAGATCTAGGAGCAAGGAATTCAGTCAGAATTTGGGATAAATTGGCAAACAACTAAAAAAATCATTGAACATTGAGTTTACTCTTCTATTCAGTGCTATAGGCCATAATCAGATAAAATTTGAAACCTGCTTTAAAAATTGAAATTAAAACTCTCTCCAGATTACAAAAAAGGAAAAAGACATTGTAACAGGGAGAATGGGATTAGAAGACAACCATTTTGGTGCTCACGTGCTTAGCGACAGTCCGTTATCAATGCCTTATATAAACAACTTTATCTAATCTTTAATAATTATTTGGCCAGGGAAGTTTTATTAAAATGACATATGTAGATGAAGAACTTCAGGTACAAAGAGTCTAAACGCATTGTCCAAAGTCTCAATTAAAGAACAGTTGCCATTGCGTGTGAGCCTGGGAGCATCCGGAGGGGTGCTGCGAGAGTGAGTTAGGTTGATGCTAAAACATGGAGGACTGGGTCTTTGCCATACATGGGGTAAGCAGGATTAAAAACAGAATTATTCTACAAAATGAATATCTATTTTCCTATGGCTATGGTTATTGATGCCACTTACCAGTTAAAACTGGTATGTTCCTTAAAAGCAAGGATGGTGAAACTTTGTCTGGATTACTTTGGACATGTCATCAGCAAAGACCAATCCCTAGAAAAGGACATCATGTCTGCTAAATTAGAGAGTCAGAAAAAACAAGGGAAACCCTCAATGAGATGGATTGACACACAGCCACAAGAATGGACTCAAACTTACCAATGATCATGAAGATAGTGCGAGACTGGGCAATGTTTCATTTTTCAAGGTTTTGACTCATAAGTTTGCCATGAGTCAAAGCCAATTCAATAGCAAATAACAACAGCAATGATCAGTTAAAAACAATAAGTAACTGAACAAAGTATTGTCTCTACATGAAAACGATTTTTATGTTCAAAGAGTCATAACAAAATGGTTTACAACAAACTTTCAAATAAACTACTAGTGTCTGATATTGTTCTTTTCTGCTAAAAGAAATGTGTGAGAAAAGAAGAAAATGCTTGGGTTGGAAAAGGGAAAACTAAATAAAACGAACAAGATAAAAGATAGATATAATACATATATGGTATATATGTGTTCCATGCTTAATTTTTAAGTGAAGCCAAAAAAAAAAAAAACCATGGAATTATATTATCGCTGTGTAAATCCTGTCTAAACTAAACCAATGATATTCTGCTCTGACTCAGTAGCATGGAATTCTTTCCAGAGCCACAGAGGAAGGTACTGCATGGGGACAATTTGGTACCACCCTCAGCATGACAGTAAGCATTTTATACTTATTTAAATTTTTTAAGGATATGATTCTTTAAAAAGATGTTTTTATACTTTATTTTTGTTTAATGATGCCCAATACATCTGTGGTGTTAGATGTTGTAGCATATCTCCTACATTTGTGGTATTGATCAATGAGGAAATATCTAAATGTTTCAGTATAACGTTTAGAAAATTAAATGGTTTGTGAGAGCAGTGACTGCATACCAATTTAGATTTTTCTCTCCCTCCTCATTAAATGTGTGACTGGGCTTTTATTTACTTCTTTCCTTGCTCCAGAAAGGATTTAAGGCAGCTCGTAAATATATGCTACATTTATCACTCCCACACATGTGGTGGCTCAAGCACTTTGATAACTGCACATTTTAAGGTAAATGCAAATGTAACTGTTTGAAAGACTTCTTTCTCTATGATTTGTGTGTGTGTGTGTGTGTGTACTTTTGGGAGAGTTATGGTAACCATTACATTTTACCAACAATATTATTTTATTTTTATTATTTCATAGTACTTCATAGAACAATGGCATTAAATCCTATAGGAACCACAGTTAAGAAAACATATTTGGAAAATTATTTGCTATAAAAATTCTATTTGACTTGGAGAATTCACCTCAGTTTCATTTTTATTTAATGAGGTATTTCTTGCCCTTTGCTTGGTTAAGCCTTTCTTCATTCTAGATGAAGTGGTTGTTGTCATGTGCTATTGAGTCGATTTTGACTCATAGCATCCCTACAGGACAGAGTAGAAGCTTCCCCATAGGGTTTCCTAGGCTGTAATCTTTACAGAAGCAGATCACCAGGTCTTTTCTCCCACGGAACCGCTGGTAGGCTCTAACTGCTGACCTTTCGGTTAGCAGCCGAGTGCTTAAACCACTGAGCCACTAGGGCTCCTTATTTGAGGATAAGAAAACACAAAAATCTAACTGTGGGAAACACAATCTAAATTACATCATCAACAACTCTTCTCTAAAGACAAAACAAGTAACCAAAAGGAGATGTTGGTCATATTGTATGATGTTGACTCGTTATGCTTCTCTGGATTATTTTTATCTTGGTAGGCATGGTATTATTATTCATTAAAAATATAGTGCTACTAGTAATCAAGGATACGAGT
Source organism: Trichechus manatus latirostris (assembly GCF_000243295.1). Classification (NCBI taxonomy): domain Eukaryota; kingdom Metazoa; phylum Chordata; class Mammalia; order Sirenia; family Trichechidae; genus Trichechus; species Trichechus manatus. The sequence continues at coordinate 39,818,345 of NW_004443938.1, forward strand.
TCATAAAGAGTAAGTAAATATTTAAATCAGTCTGAGACCTCGCTTTACCTGAGGAAGGATTTAAACTTCGGCAAGAATGATTTAGGGGTTAGGATATCTTTTTCAGGGAAAGTTTAAAATATTGGAATGAGTTGCCTTTCCAATGTTTTTTTTCACAGATTTTGCATTATCTTGTCAAATGAAGCTGTGACGTTTACTGAATCTGATGATCCCAACACAAGGCTTCAAATGAGCTTCACAAGCTGGACACATGGTTGATTCTCACAGGATGAAGTTTAAAAGTTCTTTACTTGGATTCAGAAAACCAATTGGAAAAATAGTTAATATTGAAAATGGTGAAAAATAATGGTTTAGGGCTTTTAGACAATAGTGAGTTCATTATGAGTTAACAGAGAGATGGGGCTGTCATTTAAGTCTAATAGGGTTTAGAGTCAATTTTGGAGCAAATTTTCTAGGCTAAGGAAGATGTGCTAAACCTCATTTTGCATTCAACAGTAGTCAAAATTTTTTCTTAATCCCTTCCTTTTTTTTTTTTTTCCAATCCTGAGATCATGTCTAGATACTATATTTTAAGAGAATGTGTTTTCAAAAGCAAGAAATGTACTTGGTCAGGGGATAAAAAATCATCTCGAAAGAAAAAATAACTACAGGAACAGAGATGTTTTACCTGGATGAAAGAAGAGTTTTATTGTCAAAAAGGAAAAATCTTCTTTCTGATGTCAAATGTATACAAGGGCTTATAGAAGTTTCCATATAAGGATGGTCATACTAATAGTCAATCCTTTGCAGATAGAATGGGCTGCTTTAGGAGGTCAGCATCTCTCACCTATTGGAGAAGCTGGAAAAAGATCCTTAACCCACTGAATCTGGTTCTAAACCTTTGTAGTCCCTTTCAAATCTGGGATTTTACGATTCTAAGGATATTTAGAGTATTCACATGTTTTCTGGTATGCATACCTTCAAAAACAATCAGTTATTTCAGGAACTTTAGCGACATCAAAAAACTAGCTTTTGCTATCACATAGAAAAAACAACAGGTTGGTTGACTGGAAATTTCAATTTTGATGCTCTAGAAAATGTAGTTTGTTTTTGTGATTATTGGTTCATCTTGTCTACCTACCTACATGCCTTTTCAATATGATTTTCAATATGTTGTTTTTATTGTTAGGTGCTGTTAAGTCAGTTCTGACTCGTAGCAACCCTATGTACGAGAGAATGAAACCCTGCCCAGTCCTGAGCCATCCTCACAATTGTTGTTATTCTTGAGCCCATTGATGCAGCCACTGTGTCAATCCATCTAGTTGAGGGGCTTCCTCTTTTTTGCTGACCCTCTACTTTACCAAGCATGATGTCCTTCTCCAGGGACTGGTCCCTCCTGATAACATGTCCAAAGTATGTGAGACGAAGTCTCATCATCCTTGCTTCTAATGAGCATTCTGGCAGTACTTCTTCCAAGATAGATTTGTTTGTTCTTCTGGCAGTCCATGATATATTCAATATTCTTCACCAACACCATAATTCAAAGGCATCTGTTCCTCTTTGAGCTTCCTTATTCATTGTCCAGTTTTCACATGCATATGAGACGATTGAAAACACCATGGCTTGGTCAGGCACACTTTAGTCCTTACAGTGACATCTTTGCTTTTTAATACTTTAAAGAGGTCTTTTGCAGCAGATTTGCCCAGTGCAATACATCATCTGATTTCTTGACTGCTGGGTCCATAGGTCCGTTTTACCTGTGGATTCAGGTAAAATGAAATTCTTGACAACTTCAATCTTTTCTCCATTTATCATGATGTTGCTTATTGGTCCAGTTGTGAGGATTTTTGTTTTCTTTATGTTGAAGTGTAAACCATAGGGAAGGCTATAGTCTTTGATCTTCATCAGTAAGTGCTTCGATATAAACAGACCAAAATGAGTTACAACAAATATACATAAAACTCTGAACAGTTTCCAAGGTACACTAGCTGTAAAATTTCATTACAACCAGAAATATTTGTTGGTTGCATTTATGTACCATTGTCTCTTCCAAGTCTCTTGATATACTATGAAAAATCTCTAGATAAATTCTTATCAAGTCCCAGTCAATGGTCCACTTGTGTCCAGGAATATTTGATATTCTAAGATACCCATATGACAAAAGAATTAAGTCAGTCCCTTGGAGTTTGTTTTAATAAGATTAATAAAATCAATTCTATGATTCTTTTTTCCTATCAACACCCCCTCTATTTGATTTTTGCTAACCACCAGCTGGCTTCTTTTTTTCTACCGCAAAATGACTCTAATCTGCAAGATAATTATACAGAAAGATATTTGCTCCAAAAGTTACACAGAGCCAACTATGTCAGCAATGGAAAGAACTAGTACATTTTGTTTTGAAAATAAAAAAAATCCTACATCTGGCAATTTGCCTACTTAACCCCCAATACTTTTGACTTCAGAATTCCAAATGAAGAAGCTTGTCTTTTTCATTTATTTCTAAAACAATGACGTAAAGTTTTGGGACATCTTTAAATAGCATCCTTTTAAAGTACTGTAGAATATTACATCATATTACAATGTATAATATTATAATGTATATAATGTAGTAGTCAGCTAAATTCAGTGGTTAGATGCTTAGGATGCTATGTACGTGTTGAACTTTTCATAACTAGGAGTTAAAATCATGATAAGAGTTTTGAGATACTCGTTAGTTAAAACTGCTAGTATTAAATTCCATTAGTATCTTGTTTCATTTCCTTTCTTGATATCTCAGTATTATTACAAGGTACACTTAGTTCCAGAATTTAAACTCAATTACAAACACTCAAACCAGTCTTGTCTAGCCAGGGTCACCTCAAATTGTCTTTTAGAAAATAAATATTTAGGCAGGAAAGCAGATTGCATGCTGCTGTCACAATCCTATCTTCTTAATAAATACAATCGAATTCAATCCATTGTTTTCCAGGTAAAATGCTTAGTAAGAGCTGAATGTCTGAGGATATTCTGCTCTAGCCTTTTGTCCTAAGATGCAAACTCTCAGGGGCATCTTGGAATACATGAGGATTAAACAACCATGTTGAAATAACTTCTAGATCTTTAGCTCTCCAGGAGACTAAAATGGAGGCTGACCTGTTTGTTATCCTGTGTTCTGAAAATCTCCTACCATAGTAAGGGCTCATTCTAAAAGTAAGTATTTCAGTGCTTATTGTTTTGTCTAATTGAAGAGCAAATATGTACATTAAAGGCATATTTTTTTGAAAAACAAAGCACAGCTCAAATATTAGGTCTTGTGGCTACATATCATTTTTATAGATCTCCGTATTAAACACCATAGCCTTTAATTGATGAAAGTGCTTAGAGCCTGCTTGTTGCATTGGATTAAGTTTTATCCTAATTGCTTTCTCAGAGAAGCCCGTGGAAAATTAGATGCATCCCACCAGGCAATAAATACATCACACTAAACAAAATTTAAACTAGAGAACAATCAACCCCTTTCCTTTGTTCTTTCAAAGGAGAAGTGAATTAGACCTTTAAAAAAAAAAGATCAAGAGGATTTTATGGGAAATTCAGGGGGGAAAAACTATTTGGACTGAAATCAAGACGTTATGACTAGTACTTCCTAAGTAATGACACATATCAGCAGTATTTGTAACCATAAGAACAATGTGATAAATTTTAATCACTTGGGACTCCAGCTCTGTGGGAAGTGCTTCTACACAGACATCATTTATAGGTTTCCAGTTATGACCTACGTCTAAAAGACATTTTAATGATAACTGGAGAAAGTAGATAGATTGTCTTCCTAGAGTGTTGAAGTTCCTGCTTGTTGTCATCCTCAGCTCTATTAAAGAGCAGAGGCTTTCAAAGGTACTCTGCAGTCCAGCAATCAGGGTGCAAGACCAAAGGGATGGAACTATCTAAGATAAAATATGCCAGAAACGTACACTCCTCAGGATTTCCTGTGGGAGTCTGACCAAAATAAAGCAATATTAATAAATATAAATTCTGGAACATTATTATCTACAGAAACAGGGTCTTGAAATGCACCCTTGAAATTCTTCTCGTTTCCTCCGGCAGGTCAACTATTTCAGTGTAACTGTGCAAAATGTTAGACCTCCTCAAAGGGACAATTGCTTTAAATTATATTGAAAGCTCAAAGACCCTAACAGACATGCTAAAGGAAGGAGTTTAATTTGGTGGACGCTCTAAATCTTTGAGCTCACTCAGGGTCCTAGAGCTGTTTGACCTTGAAAACATTTTTGGGGGAAAATAATGTAGTTTCAAAGCATCTCAACATCAAAAAAAATATGTAATTATTCAGTTTGCTTTTTATTTTTTCCCTGTCCTTACTGTATTTTTTGGAGAGAAAGGAGGCTCAGGTGGTGCAGATGGAATAAAAGAAAGATGAACTAAACAACAAAGGGGGAGAAGACTTGCATATTTAAACCGTAAAGAATTCTTATGCTTCTTCAGATTTCATCCCAATAATTTGGAAAAAAAAAATCTATTCCATTAGTTCAAAGTCAAGCAGGATTTTCTGATCCAGGATTTCTCACAAGGCAGGATTTTGCAGAACTTGAGTGTTTGTCTTCTTTCAGCTTCCATACCATCCTGAGCAAATCAATCACCTCCCACAGACAGGAAGGGTCCTACTTCTAACTGTTCTCTCTTTACATCATTTGGTCATCAACAATGCAGAGGAATAAAATGACTTCATTTTATTCTCTTTTCTTTGTCATTGTGTTCTGCTTCCAAAGTATTTTCTACCCATGGAATATCACTTTCCTTAGTAGAGTTAAGGAAACCATAACATAGGAACCCTTCTCAAATCTAGCAATTTTATATCCAATTTTGGGTAAAATCTCTTGTTTTATGAAGTTCTTTGCTCAATAAGACCAGTCATGAATGTACTTGATTTCTCCAGTGTTACACAAAATCAGAAGTGAACTAAAATAAGAGTACTAAAAGTAGAAGACAGGTAATCACTACCTTCTCCTTAAAGAGTAATTAAAATCCACATAAATCTAAACCAACCAACCAACAAACAAAACCTGTTGTCAAATATATTTTCTTTTTTAAAATGTTTATTGCTGAATAATTCACATAAAATATAATTCACTAATTTCAAGTGTCATCACCCATCTGTAAGTTTGTTGTACTGTGGTGGTTTGTGTGTTGCTGTGATCCTGGAAGCTATGCCTCTGATATTTCAAATACCGGCAGGGTCACCCAGGATGGAGAGGTTTCAGTGGAGCTTCCAGACTAAGACAGACTAGGAAGAAAGGCCTGGTGATGTACTGCTGAAAATCAGCCAATGAAAACCTTATGGATCACAACAGAACATTATCTGACTCACTTAGCTTTGGACACGTCATCAAGAAAGACCAGTTGCTGGAGGCGGACATTGTGTTTGGTGAAGTACTGGGCCAAGGAGGGCAAGTGAACCCTCAGTGAGATGAACTGGTGCAATAGTCACAATGATGGGCTCAAACATGCCAGCTATTGTGAGGATGACTCAGGCCTGGGCAGCATTTCATTCCGTTGTATGTAATGTCATCACGCGTGAGAGTTGAATCGACAGCCATTAATAAGAACAGTAATGTTAACTGAGCACTGATTTTTTTTCCCCATTCCCCCCTCACCTCATCCCCTGGTAAATACCAGTCTTCTTTTCTCTCAATGGATTTACCTATTCCAGATATTTCCTATAAGTGGGATCATGCAATATTTGTCCTTTTCTGCCTGGCTTATTTTTTTTACCATAATGCTTTCAAGATTCAGAGACCTCTATTTTCTAGTTGGTCATATTCCAAAATTTATTGTTTTGAAAAATAACTTCTTAAAAGGTATGAGTGATCAAAGTGATAGCATATCAAAGATAGTGGAATCATCAAACATGTCACAGAAGCCATAGTTTAGACCTCCAAGGACTCTCGATGTTACTATCTTTTTTATTGTTTCCATGTTAAAATATAAGACCTGGTGTTAAGTCGACAAAATAAAGTACTCAAAATCAAGTTTGTTATTGAACACAGTGAAGCACTAGGGTTTGTGTTATGTGTTATTTGTTACTTCCAATGATGAGGCTAGAGTCCAGTTGTTTTGACTAGCTAATGCACTGCTCTGGCTCAGCTCACTAAACAACTGTGCTCAAGGAATCATGGCTCTTCCTTAAACGGGCTGAACTGAAAGCACCAACAATAACTCTGTCCCAAATGAAGGGTCTCTAGTTAACTGAAGACATGTAAGTCATAGAGTTTTCTAGTTTTAAGTGACCTTAACCATCTAGACCTTCCTTTCTGCCCCACTAATCTGTTCTTTAATGATCTGCTTAGAGCCACTCATGGCCCACTCTCCCAACCCAGGTCTCAGAACCGATGGCGTATTTCTTGTCTTTTGCTGCTAGAAACTCACAACCATGGTTGTTTTGTTGTTATTGTTTCTTTCTTTTTCTATTCTTTTTTTTTTCTTTTTATTCTTAAAGAATTCCTTAACATAATGGAAAACTATGTCAGTGGAAATGTTTTTCTAAATGCCTTTTCTTTTCTCAATACACGCTAAGAATGCTTATCTCATGAGAAAGGACCTTGTCATGAACGGAGTGTTTGTGAAAGCTGTTGAAAATACTGAATGATTACAATACAGCAGAAGAATGATACCCAACACCAACTTCCCAGTTAGGTTAACTGGTCACATTTTCTCTGATTAATAAACTACCTTACAGATTGGCAGTGAAAACTAGTTATTTAACCATAGCTATGGACTGCCTGGTAGCGCAGTGGTGAAGAGCTTGGCTGCTAACCAAAAGGTTGGCAGTTCAAATCCACCAGCTGTTCCTTGGAAACCCTATGGGGCAGTTTTGCTCTATCTTATAAGGTCACTGTGAGTTGGAATAGACTCGATGGCAGCAGGTATGGACTAGATAGATGTAATAGGCTTTCTACTGAAGAAGTCTCTGAACTGTAGAATATATTTAGTATTTTGGTTTCAACTGAAACACCACAGTTCTAGCTCTTTCTCTGTTCCCTATTTTTGGCTGTGTATAAAGTTTAGACAAAGGAGAGCTTCAATTATGTGTCTAATTCAAAGTCTCTGTGGATTAGGAAAATTCCAGTTCATGACAAATTGTGTGGCTATTTCAGTTCACAAGACCTTTATTGCAGATCCTGGAGTTCAGGCTAACAAAGATGTAATGATAATACTCAGCTATCATACAGGATAAGAGGAAATGAGTAGAAGGAAGAAGATACATTATGGGTGATGGATAAATGATGTCTCGTAAATGACAATGCTTCATATCCAATTCTTAGGACTAGCATATTTATTGGTTGCTTTAGACTCTCTCATTCACAAGGGATGTTTATTGTTGAACAGTCAATCCAAACCACACTGTACTTTTGAACTTTCCATTCTAACGGGAAGACTTTGTCAGAGAGAAATCTGAATTTGCCCAGATTTGAGAAATAATGTAAGATACCACATACTGTGTTTTACAGTCTTTGAAGCTCAAACCCTCCCTGCATATAACACACACATCATTCTAACACTCAAAAAGCTTGGCTGTGATGAGCAACTCCACTGAGACTGAAATTATTCAACCAATGTCCTGTTCTCTGCCTTACCAAAAGCCTCCTCTATGAAGTGGTTCCTTTGAAAACCTCTGGGTTCTGAGGAAAGATGTGTCCACATGAAGTGTCAAAAATTAGTCTAGCTCTGGTTATCCACATTTCCTGGGAACTGGGCCCAAAAGTCCTTCTAACCACACCCGGGCACAATGATTAGTTTTCATAGCCCATGAAACCAATTGTCCTCATGTCGACTCTGACTCATGATGACCTATGTGCATCAAAGTAGAACTGTGCTCCATAGGATTTTCAATGGCTGATTTTTTGGAAGTAGATCACCAGGATTTTCTTCTGAGGTGCCTCTGGGTGGACTCAAACATCCAACCTCTTGATTAGCAGCTAAGTATGTTAACCATTTACACCACCCAGGGACTCCTAGGTTTCATAACTTTTATCCTTAATTGAGGGGCATCTTTGCTTTAGTTTTCTTCATTTTGTATCCTCATTAAAACAACATCTGATAACTTTGAACAGGGAATTTAAGATATATCTGCAGGTCACCTTTCAGCCAAATAATAAATTAGCTTAAAAAATAAACAGTATCACCCATGAGTAATGTGCTGCCTTAAACAATGACCTATATGAGACCAAATGGTTAACATTTACCCAAAAGCAAAGGTGAGAAGGCAAGAAGAGGAAGGGAAGCTACTAGACCAACGGAAACAGAACAAACAGAATGGAAATAATGAGAATGCTGACACATTATAAAAATTGTAACGAATGGCAGGGAACAATTTGTATAAAAATTGTTAAAGGGGAACCTAATCTGCTGTGTAAACTTTCACCTAAAACACAATAAAACATTATTAAAAAACCAAACAGCAAGAACAAAAAACATCTGACTTGGTTAAGGTTCTGTTTATCATAGATCGCCATGTGAAATAAAATTTCAGTCATTAAAAAATAAAAAGCATTTATAAGATATCTATCCCCAAATTCCTATTCTTTCAATTTGTTTAGTCTGTCAAAAACAAGGCATGGCTTAACCAGGGGCCAAAGGGACTCCACTTTGGAAATGAAGTCTTCCCTTCTTTATCATAAGGATATCTTTACTCTTTTAGCTGTTAACCTTAGTTTTCATGAAACAGTCACTAATTGACCCCTGATTTCTGTTTTAAAAAAACATAATAGAATGCGAAAGATTTTCCTTATTGTCAGAGTGGAAAGATTGCTATACTCAAAACACACAATTTCATTTTCAAGGAAAACAGTTTCAACTCTCTATTATTAATGACTGGAATTTAAAAAACAACAACAACAAACCACTCAGATATTTTTCCAGGACTCACAATCTGAAGGCTTCCCGTTTAGCCAAACCTCCCACTAGACAAGTAGGAAAGATAAACAAAGCAACAAACCCTTGGGTTGTACACATTGACAAGATTGCAGGCTTTAGGATTAGAATGTTTCATCTCCATATCCAATGTCTCCCAGAAGGACATCTAGTAGGAGGAAAGAGGAAGCATGAGGTTAGGAACTTAAAGAGATTAGACAGATACTCAAAACGCCGGATAGATGAGGCGGCCTGTAACTCAGTACAGGCAGCAGAACGTCTCCCAGGGGTCCTTGCAAACATTCGACAGCAGGCAAAGGAAGCAGAAGCCTTCCGACAGTCCACACGTAGCATAATGCCTGTACCTAATGCTGGCCAGCCAGGGTGTTGCTCAAGGTATGTTGAGGAAAGTCCAGGACATGCTAAAGGTGTAAAACCTTAAATTAATGTTTGCTAAAGAGAAGACATGGAGAAAAACATTATGCCATGACTGTTTTCACGCAGCAGGCAGAGTGAGAAAGGGACGGGAAGAAAATATGTATTGTGACATTTCAAGCAGCATTTTGAGCTGATCAGATGAGTAAAAGACTGCTTAGCAGCACAAGGTACCAGAGGCATGCTTTAAAACTGTGAAGGATAAAGCTCTGTGTATGTATTTGTTAAAAATAGTAAAATAAACATCTAATTATGCACTGGACACATCTGAGTACCAGATTCTTTAAACATCAGCAGGATAATGGAAGGTTTGATCTAAAAAAGTCTCAGGGATCATCTCATTCAGTAGTTCTCAACCCTATTAGTACCAGGGCCTCCTTTTAATTATCTATGTGAATAGATAGGTAACATTGTGTGAAATAGATATACTATGTGTGTGTACATTTATATATAAATATATATAATTTATATTTTCCCACCTACACACATCATTTCAAACACTTCAATAGATGCTGTAACTATCAGAAGAAGAAGCGAAAGTAATTTGTAATCAAACCATGTGCCTTTCAAAATGTGACAACTTGAACATAACCACACTAGAAGATACTATGTAGTAGTGTGAGGCTTCCATCTACTTACAATGAATAAGTCTGGACTTCAATGGTGACAATAGTCAAGCACATATTGTCAGTACTTTCTTCTATATTGGTATTTTGAAATATGGGCAAAATAGTTATATTCTTATAAATACTTAGACTCAGCATAAATGTAAAGTATAAAATGCAGTGATATAAGTGTATTTTATTGGCAACTCAATTACCACGTGAAGCTTTACATTTCTAGAACAAAATTGCTATATTAAAATTTGCATAAGATACTTCGTATACAAAACAGAATTGCTTTTAGGGTCAGATAAAGATAAATAGTGAATGTCTGGGGGACATTTGAAAGTTGTGTGGACATTTTCAGTTGAGTGGGACTGTCCCATGTGTAACAGAATATGAGCCATTCTTGGCCAGGTCCACTAGATGCCAGGTGGTCCGTACTGTCTCCAATCTTTGTGAGAGTCATAGTTGCCCTCAAAACTTCTGAAACATTCCTACACCTAGATATTGAGAACTACTTTTCCATTCTAATCTTCTCAATCTACAGATTAAAAACTTGAAACCCCTAAAGGTTGAATCCTTTGTTCAATATCACACAACTAGGAGGCAGGGCCAAGATGGCGGAGTAATCAGATGCTTCCAGTGGACCCTCTTACAACAAAGACCCAAAAAAACAGGTGATTCGATTATATATGGGAATCTGGGAGCCCTGAACATCAAAGGCAGAGTTGAGGAACTGGACTGAGTGGCAGGGGGAGGGAGAGACAGTTCAGAAGCAGCAGAGGAGTTACCAGAACTGACCCGGCAAGAGCCTGGGCCCTTCAGCCCTGAGCAGCTCATGGATGAGTGGTGAGTCAGGCAAGCAGCTGTGTTCAGGAGGTGTGTTTTCCGCACCGGGAGAGACCCAGCGCCAGAGAGTCTACTCAACCACCCAGAACCAGTGAGAAGCAGTCCTCGACCAAAGACAAGTACTTGCGTACAGCCTACTGCGCAGATCAAAAACACCCCTCTTAGGGAAAAAACTCTCTCCCATTTACCCTCCCACTCCCTGCTCTGTACTGGGTCCTGGACCAGCTTCAGCAATTGCCAAGTGCCTTGGTAAGGGAGTAGGATCCATCATAAGCCTGGAGCCATTCTCTCTGCCTTGGAGTGTGAACAAATTAACAAACGGGAAAACAATAAACTGCCAGCTCCTCTAAGCCAGGAACCCAAGGTAGGCACAGCTCCTTTGCCTAGGCACAGGCATAAGGGATCCACGGACTTTGAGTGCCTTTTCCCCTGCGTAGACTTGTGTGGACCCATCTCAACAGCACAGGCCCTCATTACCATAGTACAACAGGGTATGTACTGGAACACTAACTTCAACTGTTTCAGCTATGAAGTGGCAGTTTCTTGACATTTGACACTACTCTGCCCATAAGCAGGGTCTACATCTACCACCACATCAGGGGCCTGAGGACTGGTGGCTCCACCTATGTCACCTAGCCACCTGCAATAGGGGCCCCTGAATAAGTGGTGCCCCCCAGTCCTTACAGCCAGCAGCATTAGGTACTCATAGTCCAGCTGCAAAACCCACCTACCTACGCACTGTAGGGAACAGGAACACGCCTTTCTCCTGGAAACTCAGGGGAAGTTGTCAGCCCCCTGCCTTGCTCAGAGTGTGTTCCTCTACTACAGCCAGATGCCTGTGCCTACATCAATCGCCATGCCTGTCTAGGACTGTAAGTGAAAGCCTACACCACACACTTGGTGGCTATCTACCTAGGCACTTGAGCTGAATCCATACAGGAGGAGTGGGTGGACTCCTGAGCTCACATATCTAGTAACAGATCTAAACAACTGGTGACAGGGCATTAGAGCATCAAAGGTGCCAATAATCAAACTAGCTCATACGAGAGGCCTATTTGGGCATATCAAAACAAAACAAGAAGCTATGACACAGTGAGCAAACATAAAATAAATAAATACAATAACTTATTGATGGCTCAGAGATAACAGTCAATGTCAAATCTCATAAAGAGGCAATCCATGATGGCTTCAGCAAGCTCCCAAAATAAAGAATCTAGAAATTTTCCAGAGAAGGAAAATTTCTTGGAATTACCGGAGGCAGAATACAAAAGATTAATATACAGAACTCTTCAAGAAATTAGGAAGGAAATTAAGCAAAACACAGAATGTGCAATAGAGGAAATTAAAAAGATTAGAGAAAAGCATAATGACAAATTTAACAGGCTGCAAGAATCCACAGAGAGACAGCAATCAGAAATCAGGAAGATTAACAATAAAATTTCAGAATTACACAGCTCAATAGAAAGCCATAAGAGCAGAATTGAGGCAATGAAAGTCAGAAGTAGTGAGAATGAAGATAAAGCACTTAACACCAACTTATTTTAGGAAAAATCAGATAAAAGGATTTAAAAAAAGGAAGAAAACCTAAGAATTATGTGGCACTGTATCCAGAGGAATAACCTATGAGCGATTGGAGTATCAGAATGGGGGGGATAACAGAAAATACAGAGAGAATTCTTGAAGCTTTATTGGCAGAAAACTTCCCTGATATCGTGAAAGATGACAAGATATCTATCCAAGATGCTCATCGAACCCCACATAAGGTAGATCCCAAAAGAAAGTCACCAAGACATATTATAATCAAACTTGCCAAAACCAAAGATAAAGAGAGAATTTTAA
>NW_004443938.1:39831052-39880910 GCF_000243295.1 Trichechus manatus latirostris
AAATCACCAAATCAATACCATTTACAATAGCCCTCAAGAAGATAAAATACTTAGGAATAAATCTAACCAGAGTCGTAAAAGATCTATACAATGAAAACTACAAGACACTACTGCAAGAAACCAAAAGAGGCCTGCATAAGTGGAAAAACATACCATGCTCTTGGATAGGTAGACTCAACATTGTGATAATGTCAATTCTACCCAAAGTGATGTACAGGTAGAATGCAATCCCAATCTAAATTCCACTGGCATTTTTTAATGAGATGGAGAGACAAATTACCAACTTCATATGGAAAGGGAAGAGGCCCCAAATAAGTAAAAATTACTGAAGAAGAAGAACAAAGTGGGAGGCCTCACACTACTTGATTTTAGAATCTAGTATACCGCCATGGTAGTCAAAACAGCCTGGTACTGGTACAACAACAGACACGTAGACCAATAGAACAGAATTGAGAATCCAGACATAAATTCATCCGCCTATGAGCTGCTGATATTTGACAAAGGCCCAGAGTCCATTAACTGGGGAAAAGACAGTCTCTTTAACAAATGGTGCTGGCATAACTGGGTATCTATCTGCAAAATACGAAACAAGACCCATACCTCACACTATGCAAAAAAACTAACTCAAAATGGATCAAAGACTTAAATACAAAATTGAAAATGATAAAGATCATGGAAGAAAAAATAGGGACAATGCTAGGAGCCCTGATACATGTCATAAACACAGGACGAACCATAAGTAACAATGCAGAAGCACCAGAAGAGAGACTAGATAAATGGGAGCTCCTAAAAATCAAACACTTATGCTCATCAAAAGACATCACCAAAAGAGTAAAAAGACAATATACAGACTGGGAAATAATTTTTGGCTACGACAAATCCGATCAGCATCTAATCTCTAAATCTACAAGATACTGAAAAACCTCAACAACAAAAAGAAAGACATAACCCAATTAAAAAATGGGCAAAGGAGATGAACAGGCACTTCACCAAAGAAGATATTCAGGCAGCTAAAAGATACATGAAGAAATGCTCACAATCACTAGCCATTAGAGAAATGCAGATAAAAACTACAGTGAGATATCTTCTCACCCCAACAAGGCTAGCATTAATCCAAAAAACACAAAACAATAAATGCTGGAGAGGTTGTGGAGAGACTAGAACACTTATACACTGTTGATGGGAATGTAAAATGGTACAACCACTTTGGAAATTGATTTGGCACTTCCTTAAAAAGCTAGAAATAGAAGTACCACACGATCCAGAAATCTTGCTCCTTGGAATATATCCTAGAGAAATAAGAGCTATCACATGAATAGATACATGCACACTCACGTTCATCACAGCACTGTTCACGGTAGCAAAAAGATGGAAACAACCTAGGTGCCCATCAAAGGACGAATGGATAAACAAATTGTGGTGTATCCACACAATGATATACTATGCAAGGATAAAGAACAACAATTAAGCCATCAAACATAACATGGAGGAAGCTGGAGGTCAGTATGCTGAGTGAATTTAGTCAGTCACAGAAGGACAAATATTGCAGAAGACCACTATTATAAGAACTGAAGAAAAGGTTTAAACACAGAAGAAAACATTCTTTGATGGTTACAAGGGTTTGGAGGGAAGGGGACAGTTATTTACTAACTAAACAGTAATAAGAATTGTCTTAGGTGAAGGAAAGGACAGCACTCACTACAGGGGAAGTCAGTACAACTGGACTAAACCAAAGCTAAGAAGTTTTCTGAATACAATCAAATACTTTGTGGGACAGAGTAGCAGGGGTAGGGGTCTGGGGACCATGCTTTCAGGGGACATCTAGTTCAACTGGCATAACAAAGCTTATTAAGAAAATGTTCTGCATCCTACTTTGGTGAGTGGTATCTGTGGTCTTAAAATCTTGCAAGCAGCCATCTAAGATGCCTCAATTGGTCCCAACCACATGGAATAAAGGAAAATGAAGAACAACAAAGACACAAGGGAAGTAGTAGCCCAAGAGACAGAAAGGGCCACATAAACCAGACTTCATCAGCCTGAGACCAGAAGAACTAGATGGTGCCTGGCTACCACCAATGACCACTCTGACAGGGAACACAACAGACAGTCCCAGATGGAGCAAGAGAAAGGTGGGGTGCAGAACTCAAATTCTAGTAAGAAGACCAGACTTAATGGTCTGACTGAGACTGGAGGAACCCTGGAAAGCATGGCCCCTGGATTCTCTATCAGCCCAGAACTAAAACAATTTCTGAGGCCAATTCTTCAGACAGGGATGGACTGGACTGGGGGACATAAAATGATACTTGTGAGGAGTGTGCCTCTTAGGTCAAGTAGATACAAGAGACTAAATGGGCAGCTTCTATTTAGAGGTGAGATGGGAAGGCAGAGAGGGTTAGGAGCTAGTTGAATGGACATGGGGAATCAGGGGTGAAAAGGAGGAGTATGCTGTCACAGTATGGGGAGAGCAATCAGAGTCACATAACAATGTATGTATAACTTTTTGTATGGGAAAAAATAAAAGAAAAATATCACACAACTAGCTTGTGTCACCATCAGGACTACTCGTCAGGTTGTATAGATTTATTGATGTTTAATTTTCTCAAAGCTTCTATGAAGTCTCTTTAATGGTTTAAACCCTTAAATCCAGCTCCATTTACTTTCTTACATCCCATATTCTTCCTCTTGGGCCAAACCAGTATTTGTTACTGTTGTTGTTAGCTGCTGTTGAGTTGGTCCCTGACTCATGATAACTCCACGTGTTACAGAGTAGAACTGCTCAATAGGGTTTTCTTGTCTGTACGTTTTATGGAAGCAGTTTGTTAGGCCTTTCTTCCACGGAACCACGGCTGGGTTCCAACCACCAACCTTTGAATTAGCAGTTGACTGCAATACCCCTTGTGCCACCCAGGCTCCTCCTATATATTTATTATCCCTGAAACATGATGTCACTTTGCCACTTTGGTATTGTTTTTTCACATTTCTCATGATCAAAGTGTCCTCTATGATCATCTTTCTGCAAATATACTCCCTTCTGTGAAAGGTTCCCTCACACTGAAACCTGAAATGGTCTCTCCCTCTAGTTAATTTGCATAGAAGTCCTTGTCCAGTTACTTGTCCTGTCGAGCACTGATGAGCACCATTTCAAGAGTGTATCTCCACTGTTACCACCTCAAGGCAAAGTCTAAGCCTCAGACTTGTTTATGTTCTACCCACCACTTAGCACAGGGACTTTACCCATAGTAGGTACTTAGTATGTTGCTGTTGTTAGGTACCCTCAAATCGGTTCTTACTCATAGCAACCCTATGTACAACAGAATGAAACACTGCTGGCTCCTGCACCATCATCACAATTGTTGCTATTTTTGAGCCCATTGTTGCTTCCACTGTGTCAGTCCATCTTGGTGAGGGTCTTCCTCTTTTTTGCTGCCTGTCTACTTTACCAAGCATGATATCCTTCTCCTAAAACATGTCTGAAGTATGAAAGACAAAGTCTCGCCATCCTTGCCTTCTAAGGAGCATTCTGGCTGTACTTCTTCCAAGACAGATCTGTTCATTCTCCTGACAGTCCATGGTATATTTAATGTTCTTCACCAACACTGTAATTCAAAGGCATCGATTCTTTCTTCAGTCTTCTTTATTATTGTTCAGCTTTCGCACGCAGAGTGTAGGTTCTAAATTTTTATTTGTTAAATCATTACAGTGCATACAGTCCTCAACCAAAGAGATACCAATCATCCCAGTTAATACGTATTGGTCATGGGAGGATGAGGCAAAGCACAGTTTGAAGCAACATGGCTGTACTGGGGAACATCTGGGAAAGAACAACAGAGACGTCAGTCTGGCTTGCAGTGGCCAGGAAATGAAGTGGTTCATTCCTAGCAACGGCCCATTTTGTATTTTGGAGGCAGAGATATAAACAATGAGAGGCTCTGTTAAAAACAGCTGCAGTCACAAATCTCCCAACAAGCTTCATATACGCAAACTACAGGAAGAACTCCTGGTACCATATTGGGCTTCTCAGTCACACGTGGAGAGTGGAGCAATCACTGTCAGTAGTGTCATCTTTGAACACGATGTAGAACAACGTGTCCATATCCCCACTTGCCATGTGAGTGAAGGTGGAGGAGAAATGGGGTAGGGTCACTGACACCAGCTTGTCATTTTTTAGGCTGTTTATAAACCCACTGCAAAATCTGACTAGAAATTTCATCCTTGAACAATTATTTTTAATGTTTAAGTAGAAAAACAGGCTTTAGATTAAATCTGCACCAATTTTATAGATTATATCTAACTTCGGGTCTTATTTTTTCCAAGTGTTCGCTGATTTGTTGTCAGGTTGTTTGGGTTATCACCTTCTCATCTGAACGTTTTATTGTGAAAGTACAAGATGTGAGATATAACGTGATGTATTAGGCATATAAGTAATCAGGGAAAAATGTAGTTAAGCCCACGTATTCTTTGGAATTATGCATAAATACACAGATTATATGGTTAAATCCAACTTTTTTTTGGTAAATGAAATACATCCCACTTTTTGTAAATGCGAAAAATCAAATTCTGGAAAGCAGTAGGGGACATGAAAGCATAAAAAACTGGGAAAATTGATTCACAGCCCAAACAAAGCAATGCCACATAATTTTCATAACTTCTCTCACTCTAACATCCTTTAGACTAAAATGTCTGAAATGTGTCTTTTTATACTAGTAAGTGATTTTGTAAGAATTTTAATAATAAGCTGTGCATCTGGACAGAGGGATCTGAAGTCAATGTTTTCTTAAATGGTAAAGACACTATTCATCATATATCTGGTGTCTTGATTTGTAATTCATGGTTCATTATCCCGAATTTACTAACAGCTTAATTTCAGATCTATTTTCTTATTCTTCCTAGTAAATTTGCCTTAATACACAATTTGCCTCGATACACAAAGTAGAATTTGTCTATACATCAGCAGTAAATGCAACGACTTGCAGTGAAACAGATGACAATACTTTCATTATTCACTGCTTTCTGTGATTTGGTTAATAGCAAATTCTATTTGGAAGAGATACTTTTAATTTAGAAAGGATTTTTTTAAGTCATTATCTGGGACTACTATATAAGCTTTAGTTAGCATATTAAATTAACCAACCAATCATATAAAACACTAGAGAAAATACCACAAAGAACGAGTAAGCTTTGATTGAGGGTGTGGTAAGAAGGAACATTATTTCAAGATTATGAAGGATGATCTATATAAATAATGAGAAATCATTATTTTGCTTTATTAGAAGCTAAACATAAAACGTGATTGTTGATGGTAATGTTTTCCACTTTATCAGTGGACACACAATAATTATTCGGGGGGGACTCATTTACACTCATAAATGTCAGTAAACTGAAGGGATACACCTGTAACATCAAATTATAATCTTGCACAATAATACAAAACCATTGCGCCTGTCTTATCACACAGAGCTGCCTGTATAAAGGGAGAGCACGCGGTAGTTTCACTTGGAAAATTATTAAGAATATTCTACAAAGGTAGATATGTACTATTTAGACTATTTGGATTGAATCAGTTGGTTCAATGAAAACAGGCAAATAGACATTATGTGTAATTAAAAAAAAATTGCTTCTTTGACCTGAAATAACTGGAAATTTTAGTTAAGAGAGGCCCACTGTACATATACATATATAGAGACAAAGAATCAAAGAAGTGGGTGTTGCATTCTAAAGGGAGAATATACAGGGATCCATGGAGATGGGTTCCTGTGGATCTGGAGCTGCATGATTTATGTTTCCACCAGTTCTTTTGTCTCGTGGCAGTTAGGTCCTGGACCTCTGGGCCTGGAATTACTTGCAAGGGTGACATATACACACTCCAGAGAAAAGTATCTTAACAAGACTCTTATGTAGAGTTAAAAAGAAAAAAACAAAGGGCATCAATTCTAATTTCTTATTTACCGTAATATTAACTAGAGCAAAGAAATTGGTTAGTTCACATGCCTATGACCTAGATTATCAATATCCATCTTCAAAACTGAATCTGTGGACAGAAAATATATCGAAAAGAGTTAGTGATAATACTTTTGTATGCATAAAAAATCACCTGGGTCAGTTTCTAAACTTTCTAATGCACGAAACCCTACTAAGAATCCCAGGCTCAAAGCCCTTTACAGAGCTGCAGGCACAGGACCCATGCCTGAAAGTGAAGACACGTTTCAGATTCCTCATTAGAACAGAGAAGCCCATTTACGGTTTTTATCCAAGCCTACCTTTCAGCTTCATATCTAACTCATACAATTGTATGTACACCAGCTGTCAACTCAAACTGGACTCATTTCCTCTCTCAAACAAACTGAAGTTTCCTGCCTATCCCAACTATTCCACGCAAAATTCTACTCATTCTTTAAGGTTTATCTCAAATATTACCACTTTCAGCTACATTAATTTTTCTCTAATATGTTCATGTTTCATGTAATCAATGAGTATAGAGGCATGTTGGGGAAAAAAGAAGGGGAAAATAAATCACTAAAATTTTATCATGTATTCAAGATTTTTAACAGTACTTAAAATAACTTTTATTTCTCGTTTATACTATATTAATAATACATATTCATTAAAAATGAAAACAACAGTAATTCTGCTAATAATTTAGTGTATATTGTTCCATTACCTTTTTCTATATGTCTCTGTGTGTATGTATATATATACATTTAAAATTTTTTTACAGAAATGAGATCTCATGCTACAACTCTTTTTTAAACTGTTTTTCATTTATTAATATATAGTTTACATGGTTCTACATTTTAAATTAAAAAAATTCAATTGCTAAATAGTATTTCGTTGTATGGAGATAGCAAAGCTTATTTAACTAATGTCTTATTCTGGGACATTTTTATTCTTTTCCATTTTTTGCTATTGTAAGCATCCTTGGAAACCCTGATGGCATAGTGGTTAAGCACTACGGCTGCTAACCAAAAGGCTGGCAGTTCAAATCCACCAGGCATTCCTTGGAAACTCTATTGGGCAGTTCTACTCTGTCCCGTAGGGTCACTATGAGTCGGAATTGACTCAACAGCAACATGTTTGGCTTTTTTTTTTGGTTTTATGGCAAAAATGTCTTTACACATTCATTCAAAAATATTTATTGAGCGTCTGTTTTGTCCTGGGCATACTGTGATAGGCATTCCACTGTTACTTTCGCAGGATAAATTGGTAAAATTTTAAAACTCTGGGTCCAAGTATATGAACACATTCTAGTATAGATTTCCCAATATCCTCTTCAGATTAAGATATGTGTTTTTGCATCTCTGCCAACTGGTTGGGGGAACCATTTTACATTTATTTGATTTACAATGGGAGTTCACTTTTAAAAAATGTGTTTTGGCAAATTTCTTTCTTTTGTTCCTACTTTTGTGAATTATTAGGCATTAGCCTTTGTCCATTTAAAATAGCAGGTGTTCATCTCTTTGTTATTGGTTTAGAAAGATTTTTTATATATTAAACAGATTAATCATTTGTCTATCACTATATTGCAAATATTTCCTCCTCATTTTTCTATTTTTTGCTTAAATTTTATAATTTTTTTCAAACAGACTTAAAAAGAAACTTTTATGAAATAACAGTCTATCAGCCTCTCCTTTACATTTTTTACTTTTGGTGTTTATGCTTAGAAAATTATTTTGTACGCTCACAGACCTACCATAGATGTTATTTTTGAAAGACTTATGACTGTGGTGAATTTGTAATGTGTCAACTTACCTAACTTGCAAGTACATTTCACAAAATTTCATTCCCTGTGAAGTTTCAAGCTAGCTTGACCCAGAAGAGGCATTTTGTGCAGGATTTGGAAGGTAGAAATAAAACAGGGGACATAAGCCTTTTATGCTTAGAAGGTTGGTGCAAGGTCACTAGGTGCTATTGCAGCTTAGACAGGTCATCATGTATCTGCTAGTTAACCTGGTTGGTGTGGGCAGCAGCCAGACTCGCAGTTGTTCCAACTCTTGCCATTCTTCCTTCAGCTTCTCCATTTTTTAGACACATCACAAAGATCCCCAGCCTTTACTGCAGGATACCTGCATCATTAAATTTGGAGGCTCAGGGTTGAGCTAAACTTGAAAAGTAATTTTGTAGCATAACTATCTTTAAAATAATGTCTGTAATCATGCTGTAGTTTTTTTAATACAAATCATTTTCATTTTAAAACACACAAGTAATTTATATATATTTTTGTTGTTTTGACCTTTCTTTCTATGTGTGTATATATACATATATATTTGTATAATTTTAATTATTCAAATTTAGGTATATGAGTCAGAAACGACTTAAGGGCAACAGGTTTGGATTTTGGGATAGAAGAGTGCTAATATTTTTTTCTTGCTATAATCAGCTCACAGTCAAGCACCTTTCTGAAATGTTAATTGTTCTAATAGTTTTTCAAACGATTCTTTTGAGTTTTCTAGTACAGAAGCATTTTTTGTACAAATAATGATGTATCTTTTTCTTTTACAATATTTGTAAATGTTTGTATTTTCCATATTTTAGAGGTAATCTAAAATATACAAATGATACTAATCTGCTTGAGATTTTTAGCAATACATTTTTTAAAAATACTTAAATAGTAGCATGAACAAATTATGCTTTCTGATAAACTTACGTAATTGGAGCCCTGGGGTCGCAATCCTTGCATGCTCTGCTGCTAATCGAAAGGTTGGCAGTTTGAACTCACTAGCCCCTCTGTGGGAGGAGAGACCTGGTGAGTTGCTCCCATAAAGATTACAGCCTAGGAAATTCTTTGGGGCAGTTCTACCCTGTCCTATAGGGGCTTTATGAGTTGGAATCAACTTGACAGCCAACAACAATTGGAGCTCGGGCCAATTAGCAATTGTAATTAAAGCCAAATATAATTAGTTATATAATCCTTGGATTTTTCTAATCATTTGCATTTAAACTGCATGATGAAGTCTGTGTGATCAGATGAAACAGGCATCATAAAGCAGTGATAGAAGAGAAATAGGCATAAATGAAAACTCCAGCTGGTTTTGTCTCACAGGTAAGAGGAGAATCTGGTACCCTGGCCCTGGAGGGTTTGGAAGCCAGATTTTCATGCGGGAAAAGGTGAGGTTGTTCCAGCACAGAGGGTGAGAGATAGAGGAGAAATTGATTCAGGGTTTCTGGAGTTTTAGCCTTGTGTGTGTGCACGTGTGTGTGTGTGTGTGTGTGTGTGTGTGTGTGTGTGTGTGTAGGGTGAGTGTTGACAGTAGACAGAGGCTAATCTCCAGTTAATTGCAAAATAATAGATCATATTACATGTCTCTCCCTCCCCTTCCTTCTGCTCTTTCCCTGTTACCTTGCTGGGTAGGAGCAGCTTGGGTGGTAATTAGGCTGTCTCTGCTCACACTACAAACTACTCCACGGGGACGTAGCTATCATATAACCCTTGTTTAGATCTCCCCTATGTGGGATCTGAGGCTGAAGCATCCTAATGGACCAGTAATAAACTCTCTTGGGAAGAGATCTTTTTCCTGCCACTACCACTGAGGAGTTGTTTTCACCCTGCCCTCCAAAAACATCTGTTATTCAAACAACCCCTACATTCAACGATATAGCTCACTGGGCTAGGCCTTTTCATAAAAAGGATGGAAATTTTGAACTGAAGCATTTTTTTCCCCTAAAAGCCATGGACTTCTACCGGTCTTCTTCTCTGTCTTTTCACTCCCAGCCTTTCTTATCCTCAGACGATGTGGAGAAGAGCAGGATCTAATATCTTCACATTTACTGGCCCAAATGATTTAGTAATAAATGTGTTAGAGAAGACTTTGGTTAAGTAATAAAATTCCTTTAAGTAACGTTGCTTGTACTGAAGGGTTTGGGAAAGAAAAAGGGGAAAAATTTATTAAAAAGTGTATTTAAAAAATAGATTGGCAAATTATGCAAGGAAATTTTTATATGGTTTCATTCTGTATAGTTTACAAATGGCTACATCTGACCCTAAGTATCATTGTGAACTGGGCAAAGATTTTTTTGGAGTTACCTAAGAGTGTGGTGGCAGGAATTAGTCCAAATATTCATAAGATATACAACTCAGTTCTTGGCAATACTAAAGTCAGACTTCTATTTCTTTACCTGTTTTCTTCGCGCCTCCAAGTACTCAGTTTTACGGGGCCCCCTGTTGTTGTCAGCAGCTCTCAAGAAGGCCCCTGACTCACAGAGTTTTCAAGTACAATGGAAAGAAACACTGCCCAGTCCTGCACCACCCCCGGGATCAGTTGCAGATGGGAGCAATTACGCATTAACATATCACTATATAGTTGTTGTTAGGCGCTGTCGAGTCGATTCCGACTCACAGCGACCCTATGTACAACAGAACGAACTATTGCACAGTCCTGTGCCATCCCCGCAATCATTGTTATCCTTGAGCCTTTGTTGCAGCCACTTTGTCAATCCATCTCGTTGAGGGTCTTCTTCTTTTTCACTGACCTTCTGTTTATATTCACTATATTAGGCACAGGAAGGAGTAGCCCCTTCTCAGCTGGCTCTCCACAGCAAGCAAAATGCACAAAATCCAGTGCTTGGCATGTTTTCCCAATTCATATAATGGTGCCTATTTCTCATAGAGGCATTAAACTTAGCATCTTTCAGCAATAATAATGACTACAACCAGCACTTTATATACTTCTCACTATCTGAAGCACTTTTACATCTATAAACTCATCTAATCCTCTCAGGTAGGTATGACTATTACCATCTCTATTCTACAGAGTAGGAAACTGAGGTACCAAGAGGTTAAATGATTGCTTTAAGATCACACAGCTAGAAAGTGGGGGAGCTGGGGTTCAAACCCAGGCTGCCAGGCTCCAGAGCCAACACTGTTAACAGCTATCCTATTGTGTCACAGAAGTAGAAAGAGCTTTGAAGACCTGTATTACAATAAACTCGGAGTATTAGTGAGAACATAAATTGCAGCTCATCTTAGAAATCAATTTTAAATCCTTACATTTTAGTTTTAATGTTCTTTTTATTCATTCAGCCAATATTTACTGATGCTACTATAAGCCAAGAAGTCTCCTGAAGGTGCCGAGACCAAAAGTCTCTTCTTGCAGTGCTTCATTCTAATGCAATCAAAGCCTCCATTTTATTTGTCCGCTCAACAACATTAAGCGCTGTTGAACACTTCCTCATTCCTAAAAGGCTCCCCTGCTTTCACTTCCATGAAACCATACTCTCCTGGTTTTCTTCCTCTCTGGATGTTTCTTCTCTAGCTCCTTTGCTAAATCATCTCCCTCTCCTCATCTCTGAGATGTAGTTTCTCCCCATCTCTGTAATTTCACATTGGGTATTTGTTCTTGGCTTTTTTTTTTTTTTTTTCTCACGCCATATTTCTCCCTGGAAAAGCATTGTCCACCCTATAGCCCAAACCAGCATTTTAGCAGTATTTTTCATGCATCCCTCTTCCTGACTCCCATCATTCAACCAAATCAAATCCTGGTACTTCTTTGTCCAAGGTATCTCTCAAATCTGCCCGCTTCTTTGCATCCCCATTGCTTCTACCCTCGATGAAGCCACAACCCTCTTTCCAAGCCCCTGCCTCAAGCCTTTCTCCCCTCCATTTATTCTCCAAACTGTGATCTTTCTGAAATGCAAATCTGATCATGATTCCTTCTGCTCCCTACTGTTCTCAAGACAACAATCAGGTTCCATAACATGGTATACAAGATCCCATATTAATGAGCCCTATTCACCTCTCTGGCCTCATCTTTCAACCCATTATTTTTATTCCTGCTTATTATGCTTCAGCTCTTCTGCACTATGATCCTTGAGCAGTTTCTTTAAACATCATTTTGATGAAGTGCCCTTTGAATACCCTTTTCCCCAGTTTAAGATGAGTATTCCTCTCTGTATGCTTCTGTAGTATACAGCACTTCCCTACTTCCTCACATCATACTGTATTGAAATTGTGTTCTTGCTTGTCTGTATCTCCCACTGAAATCTAAACTTCAAGAAGGAAGAGATTCTGTTATATTAACCATTTTTCCTAATTCTTACCATATATTAATCACTCAACATATTCATTCCATCAATAAATTGCAGTGGGTTGTACGAACATTAAAACAAACAAACAAAAAACCCTGTATTGAAAATGGCAGTGGGTACGGTTAAGCATTAAGGCTGCTAACCAAAAGGTCAGCAGTTCA
This sequence comes from Trichechus manatus latirostris, assembly GCF_000243295.1. NCBI lineage: Eukaryota > Metazoa > Chordata > Mammalia > Sirenia > Trichechidae > Trichechus > Trichechus manatus. The sequence goes on from NW_004443938.1 coordinate 39,843,232, forward strand.
AATCCACCAGCTGCTCATTGGAAACCCTATGGAGGGCAGTTCGACTGTGTTCTATATGGTTGCTATAAGTCGGAATCAATTCGACAACACCTTCTTTTTTTTTTTTAATCAAGTGCACACATACTTTATTGCCCGATTCTTTCGTGTATCTCCTTTTTCTTACTGTCTGTGTGTCTTCCATTTTCAGATTTGATCCCAGGCTAGACCAAAGGGTGTCTTGGTTTTTTAAGGGGTGGAAATCTAGACCTCTTAAATTTTCAAATATGGATGTAACATGTCTTTGAGACCCTATCTTTTTCTCTACTGCTCTATCATGTTTTTACTTCCATTTAGTCTTTCTTCAGTTTATTTGTGAAAGGTAAGAGGATAGAGTGGAGGTTTCTGCTTCTCATACATTGTTTCCAGAAGAAGTTCACTTGCTTTCCCTCTTTCCAATGGATTTCCATAAAGTGACAGATTACACATATGACTATACCTAAGTAATTTTACAATTCAGTTACCATTTGACTGCTAAGTCAGGATGCCGAGATTTTGTTGCTTTGTATTGAATTTTTTGGTGGGGTTAGTAGAGCTTTAGCCACTTGCACTGTCTATTACATCTTTGTGACACTTTATAATAATAAACTGCCTCTGCTTTTGTGAGGGTGCTAGTCTTGTGTTTAGATTTGTAAGGTAATAAGTCCAAGGAAAACCTAGCTGAGGTCTTTATACTCAAGCCACTCTGCCTCAATGTTTATACTTCATACTAAACAGACCTATAATATTATACATTTTGTACTTTTACATTTTTAAAAGGTCTTGATAAGGAATGGCACATCTGTACATCTGAAAGTGACACTTACTTCCTCACATACAGGCTAAGTAGACTTTTTTATAACATTTTTATGCATGTAATTAGTTTTGACACATCAGAATTCATCCTCCTTAATTGAACATGTAAATATTTGGAGACTGCGGGTCTAATGGTGATTCAAATTCTAGTATTTTTGTGAGAAAATCTTTCCAACAGGAATAAAAGGATGTCAAATTCCACTTATAAGATAGGTAAATATTAACTGCCAAACGTTTGTAATGTTTCAAAGCATTATGGCTGTATTAAAAGAGCAATACTACATGCTGCATATTTATTTTAAATTTATAGTCCTCCACATTGGCATTGACTTTATTCCTCTTTATCTCATTCTCATGTAATTTAAGTACAAATTACTTCAGTATTTCCTGTTTCTAAGAACAAAATATCTCAGCTTATCTATAAGAATATGGTTCCTATATTTTGCATGTAAAATCCAGACTAAAATAGAACAAGTCCCATCTGGTTTGTCAGGGCACTATCTCCCTGCTTCTCAGGATTAGGCCCTTCAGGTTCTTTGCTCAGCCCTCCTTGTCATCTTCTATGCCATGAGTCCCTGGAAGACTCCTTGTTTGCTATATGAAACTGTCTTGCACAGGTGACCATTGCCGCTACTCCCACTCGGGCCTGGGTGTGGGGGGAAGGCATGGCTCTTCTTTATAGTACATCATCTTAGTTTTCCATTTCTGGTATGGCCTTGTAAGCTCCTACTGGATCCAACACTCTCAAAGACAATAATTGTAAACTCTGAACAAACTACATACAACATCTGTAGACACTGGTAAATGAACAAAAGCAGACAGACTCTGAAAGGGAGGTGACACTAGAAGGGTACAGCACAGGGGTGAGTTACCCATTTTATAAGTCTTTTAGCCTGAGGGCAGACCAAAGTCAGTGATATACTGGGTGGCTAAAACTTCTTCTGGCCTTAGGAATCTGAGGACAAAGTTCAGGGCAACCATAGCTGCTGGAAAGTGAGGGAGTTCTGGGAAGGAGAGAGCCAGAAAGACCCCCAAATTTTGTGTATAAATTCTTCCCAAATCTCTGACTGACCCCTGAACCATGCAAGCATGAGACAGACTCAAGCAGCTTAGCTAGGGATAAAAGAATTGAACTGGGATTTCAGATGTCATTTTCAATGTGGATTGAATCAAGTTAATTGCCTGCTGAAACAAACAAACAAAAATCCTCTTCAGACTATTACAACAGAATCTAGAGTCTCCACAATAGAACATTAACAATGTCCAGGAGAAAATCTAAAATTAGTCAACATGCAAAGAATCAAGAAAATATGACCCATTCTCAAGGCAAAGGCAATAAATGGAGATCAATCCCAAAGTGATTCAGACGTTGGAATTCACTAGTAAGGATTTTAAAGCAGCTTTTATAAATATGTACAAGAACATAATGAAAAAATATGTTCACAATGAGTGAAAAGATAGGAATTTTTAGTAGAGAAATAGAAAATATCAGTACGAACCACATGGAAATTACAGAATTAAAAATACAATATCTGAAATAAAAAACCACCAAATGAACTTAACAGTAGAATAGAGATTATATAAGAGAGATTTGGTAAATTTCAAGATAGGTTGGTAGAAATTATCCAATATGAAGAACAGAGAGAAAAAATAATGGAATGAATAAAGTCTCAGGAACTGGTGATACAATATCAAAAGGTCAAATCTACTGTGAAAGACCTCTTTAAAGTATTAAAAAACAAAGATATTATCTTAAGGACTAAGATGCGCCAGACCCAAACTGTGGTATTTTCAATTGCCTCATAAGCATGCAAAAGCTGGACAATGAATAAGGAAGATCAAAGAAGAATGAATGCCTTTGAATTATAGTGTTGGTGAAGAATATTGCATATACTATGGACTGCCAGAAGAATGAACAAATCTGTCTTTGAAGAAGTATAGCCAGAATGCTCCTTAGAAGCAAGGATGGCGAGACTTTGCCTCATGTACTTTGGACATGTTATTAGGAAGCACCAGACCCTGGAGAAGCACATCATACTTGGTAGAGGGTCAGCAAAAAAAGAGGAAGACCCTCAACAAGATGGGTTGATACAGTGGCTGCAACAATGGGCTCAAACGTAGCAACGTTTGTGGAGATGGCGCAGGACTGGGCAGTGTTTTGTTATGAGTCGGAACTGACTTGACAGCACCTAACAACAACAACGCATGTGTAATTCAAGTTCCGGAAGAATATGAGAGACAGAATGGGGGAAAAATGACTGAAAAATTTCCCAAATTTACTCATTTGAAAAGTTCAGCAAAATGAACACAGGATAAGTAAGAAATAAACCAACCCTAGCCAAATCATCTGAAATTAAGCCAAATCATGCTGAAAACTAAGGATAAATCAGAAACATTGAAATTAGCCAGAGAAAAAATGACATATTATATACAGGAGAACAGTGATTTAAATAACTGCTGATTTCTCATCAGAGATTATGGAGGACAGTTCATTTTTATGTTGCTGAAAGAAAAATAAACTGAAAACCCTGAATGCCGTATCCAAGTGAAAATATCCTTCAAGAATGAACGCAAAATACATTTTGAGATTAAACACCCCCCCAAACTAAGGTTTTCTTTCTTTTATTTTCCCAGAAGAATTGCGCTATGAAATACTAAATAAATTTCTTTAGACTGCAGGCAAATCCTACCAGATAGAAACTCAGATCTATAATGCCTCACCTCAACAGGGCACAAGTCCTTAATTCTCACAGTAGAAGAAAGAGGATCCTGCGACTTCCACTGGTACTTTTCATTGATACTGGTAGGAAATTAAAACACAGATAATAATTTACAACTATTTCAAATTTTCAGACTTGTTCTATGGCAGGAATTGACTAAAGATGACCTGTGGGCCAAATCTGGCCTGCAGTCTGTTTTTGTGAAAATAGGTTTTACTGGAGCATAGCCATACTTATTCATTTACACATTGTCTATGGCTGCTTTTGCACTATAATAGCAGAGTTGATAAGCTTCGACAGAGACCAAACTGCCAGCAAAAGTTAAAATACTTACCGTGTGGCTCTTTGCAAAAAAGGTTTTCTGACCCCTGTTCTAGAGTCCTTGACTGAGTTGACTTGACTGTGTCTGTCTTTACACCAGTGTGAACCACTGAGTATTTCCACGGCTCAGAGCCTAGGCCAAATGGCACCTGGACCCAGAGAGGAGAAAAAGTTTATTCTCACTCTAAACTACGGTTCACCTTCCATATCCTCATTTCATGCTCCTGTGTTGACCTATTTTTAGGATGATGTAAACAAGATTTTCCTTTCCCTTGAGGGGAAGCTCATCCTTCACCCTTGGAACATGTGTGGCCATATGAACCTGACAGAATATTGTGATAATGATTTCATAGTAAAATATTTCCTGAAGTCTGGTTTATTTCGGCTTGAATAACACTACACTCTTTATCAACAATCAGCCAGGAAGATGTTGCTTGAACCTCAGGCTAGTTCCTTCTCAGTCTCTCCTCATCAAAGGTTCAAAAGGTCTTGATGTCAAGGTTCATTCAGGGTTACCTGTTACACGTACCAAAATGAACACTTAACTCACAGAGTCATCTCTGTTTATCTTCACTTTACAAAACACACTCATTTAAATAACCTTGTTCACACATGAAGTTACATAAGTGGTCATTTAGCTATACCTAGAGGAAAGCCTACCAACTATCTGTCAGTTTGTCATGCTGTGGTGGCTTGTGTGTTGCTATGTTGCTGGTAGACAGGTTTCAGCAGGACTTCCAAACTAAGGCAGATTGGGAAGAAAGACTGGCAATCTACTTCCAAAAATTAGTGAATAAAAACAGAATTAGCTAAAGACAACCGAACGTTGTCCAGCTCACTTGCTTTGGACAAGTCATCAGGAGAGATCAGTTGCTGGAGGAGGACATCATGTTGTATAAAGTAGAGGGCCAACAAGGGCATGGGGGACCATCGGTGAGATGGTCTGGCACAATAGCCACAATGAACTTGAACATGCTGATAATTGTGAGGATGACACAAGACTGGACAATGTTTCAGTATGTTGTACATAAGTTCACCATGAGGCTAAGTTGACTCGGTGGCAGCTAACAATGACAACAAAAGGAAAGCCATGGGGTTGCTCTCAAGTAGGCTCAGACTCATAGCTGACTCCTTGGCAAGGTTGCTGGTCCTATCAGAGCAAATGAGTTACTTTTCTATGCATAGATAGGGTGCTTTTTTGTGGTGCGCTGATTATATTTATCATTATACAGTATTGAACATTTCTCTGAGGAGAGTCTGGTGGTCATTTTCAGTGCCCAGGCACCCACGTTATCACAAACATGAACTATGTGTCTTTACTCTGTTTCTCCTTTGTCACATACCCGGTATGGATACGTGGGTCTTGTTATAGTTCCATGGTATATCTCAGTCCCCAAATAACTGTGAATCTTTCAGGAGAAGGAGATATAATTTCACACATTCCTTGAATTCCTTTGCCATGCAGGAGACTCTTCATCTTCGTAAATCTACTCCAACTTATCAGAGCCACCTTCACCCATCCGTTTCTGTATCCTTGGAAAACAGCAAAAGTACATTCATTAAGAACACTTCATTAATTTTTTTCTTTTGGTTTTCAGGGAGTAGATAATTGCATTAACCATCTTTCTCAGTTCATGGCACACTCTCATCCTCAATTCATGTAGGTCCCTATGTTATTTTATTTTTCCTTTTTCCATAGACCATCACCCTGTGTGTGATATAATTTTGGATATATATATGTTCTTATGAAGTACGTATTGTTTGTGTGCGTGTGTTTTATTTTTACAATGACATTGTGCTAAAAACTTGTTTATTTTTTTCCAGAATAGTCACCTCAATTTTTTTAAGATGTAGCCATAAGGCATTCATACATTTAGTAGCTTACTTCTAATTGCTGCATAACATCACATGTGTGTATCCACCATATTTACTTCCGATTTTCCTAGTTATGAACACTTGGGATGGCCCTAAACAACAGTATGATTAATAGCCTTGATTCAGTTCTTTCAGATGTATGCCCCAAAGTGTGATTCCTGGGTCAGCAGATTGACACAAATTGGTCTCAAGGTTGGCTCCCATAGGCAGTGCATGAAATTTCTTGTTCCCAAGTTTCTAAGTTTTACAATATGTTGGTGTAATGTAGTATCACATTATTATTTTCATTTCTTTTTCCCCAATGTTTGGTGAGGCTAAGAATCTCTACATATTGAGTGTTTATGTTTCCTCTTCTAAGAATTCTGTAAATTATTGATTTCTGTCATTTATTTATTTATTTTTAATATCTTTTGCCTTTTTCTTTTACATTTGTAGGATTTTCTTGTATATTCTGGATACAAATCCCTTGTCAGTTTTAGACATTTATAAATATTTTCTAATAATCTATCATTCACGTAATAACTTTGTATGTGGTGTGTTTTATTGAACTGAAAAACTTAAGTACAATGAAATTGATACATATCTTTTTTTTTTCAACTTAGTTTGTTTTTGGAGTTGTATTTAAGAAGTTTTACCACATACCGAAGTTATAAGGATATTCTCCTACTATTTTTTTTGTTTAAGCTTTATAGTTTTACCTTTCACATTTGGCTCTTTAATCTTTCTTGAATTCATATCTGCAATGTGGTGTAAGATTGAAGTCTTTTCTTTTCCTCTAAAATCAAGCCAATTTTTCCTATCCCTCAACGACACAATCCATTTTACTTCACAGATTTGTAGTATAATCTTTAGCATACAGGAAGTTTCCATAAATATATGAGCTCATTGGTGAGTATTCTGTTTTCCCCCACTGATCTATTTGTCAATTCCTGTGCCAATGTCATACTGTTATTATTCTTAAGGCTTTGTAGTACATCTTAACATCTCATAAGGTGAATCCCCACTATTTGCTATTCTTGTTCAAAATTAAGTGAGCCATTTTTGGATAGTCATTCTTATATAATTAGTAGTATACATACGTCCAAAAAGATGTCGGATGGATCCTGGCTGAAAGCAGAGAATACCAGAAAGATGTTTGCCTGTGTTTTATTGACTAGGCAAAGGCATTCGAATAATAAGAAATTATGGATAACATTGCGAAGAATGGGAATTCCATAACACTTAATTGTACTCATGAGGAACCTGTAGATAGATCAAGAGGCAGTTGTTCAGACAGAATAAGGGGATACTGTGTGGCTTAAAGTCAGGAAAGGTGTGCGTCAGGGTTGCTTCCTTTCACCATAGCTATTCATTCTGTATGCTGAGCAAATAATCCAAGAAGCTGGACTATATGAAGAAGAATGGGGCATCAGGATCGGAGGAAGACTCATTAACAACCTGCATTACTCAGATGACACAACCTTGCTTGCCGATGGTGAAGAGGACTTGAAGCACTTACTGATGAAGATCAAAGACTACAGCCTTCAGTATGGATTACACCTCGAAATAAAGAAAACAAAAATCCTCACAACTGGAACAATAAGCAACATCATGAGAAATGGACTAAGCGCAGTAGAGAGTTTAAACATTTGTACCACCCAGGGATGTCACAGTTAGCCAAAAGAGAAATTTGTGTGAAATTTGGAGTGCTGAAGTGAGAAGTTGTCATTACTCTCTGAAGGCTACTGTGGTTACATGCAGTGACTGACAAGACACAGAGGTGCCCTCCGGTTCCAGCTTATTTTTACTTGTCTTTCTCAACTCCAATTATTCTTCCCCACTGCTGACTCTGTTGACGAACAGCAATCCCAGATCCACTACCAGAATCTTGGCAGTGAATCTACAGAGGTGGTAGGGACACGGGGGCACAGCTTCTCATAGACTATCTTGAGAGCCTTCTCTTCCTGCTCTGGTTTGGGTGGTGGGACATTCTAGGCTCTTCAGATTGACTCGTTGGTGACGCCTCGATCTTTCAACTTCCCTCTTGGAACTTTGCTTCCCCCAAATTCTTCCACAATAATATAAGGTGTAATTCCTATAATAAATCCTCATCCCATAGCTCATTGTGATTCAACTTCCTAGATTGAACCGTGGCTGATACACTATCTTATTTTCTAGTTGTTTACTGCTACCAATTTCTATTTTATTTATTGAATTATGGTTACAGAGCTTGGTTTTTTTTTTTTTAAACCATAAATCTTTGGAAATTATTGAAATTATTTTCTGACCATTTTTATAAATGTTTTACAAAATCCTCAAAAATAATGTGTATTCTTTGCTTTCTATTTAAGGAGCCTTGGTGGTACAATGGTTAAGTGCTCAGCTGCAAACAGAAAGGTCAGCCATTCAAACCCACCAGCTGCTCCTCAGGATTAAGATATGGAAGTCTGTTTCTGTAAAGATTACAGCCTTGGAAACCCTATGGGGCAATTCTGCTCTGTTCTGTAGGGTTGCTATGAGTCGGAATTGACTCAATGGCAGTGTTTTTTTTTTTTTTTTAATGCTTTCTATTAGCTTAAACTTACTAATTATGGTATTTGCATTTATATTTTTGCTTATTTTTTGTTTGCTTAACAGTCGCTGCTGAGAAAGATGTATTAGTATCTCTAACTAAATTGTTGTTCTATCAATATCTCTCCAGAGTTATATCAGTTGTTTTGTTTTCTGAACAGTGTCTTTCAAAGAGCAGACATTTTAAATTTTAATATAAATTCAATTTATCAACATTTTCTTAAGGTTCATCCGCTTCTGCTGTATCTAAAAATCTTCATCTACTACTTCAAGGTCACAAAGATTTTCTACTGTACTTATGTTTTCTTCTAGAAGTTTTATAGTTTTGACTTTTACATACAGGGTTATGATTGATTTTGAGTTAACTTTGTATATAGTGGCAGGTAAGAGTCTAGGTTCATATTTTTCCTCATGAAAATGCAGTGTTTGCAGTATCATTTGTTGAAATGACACTCCTTTCTACATTAAAATGTTTTGGCCCCTTTCTCAAAAATTATATATATATACCCACATACTCAAAAAACCAGTTGCTGTCGAGTCAATTCCAACTCATAGTGACCCTATAGGACAGAGTAGAACTGCACCATGGGGTTTCCAAGGAGCAGCTGGTGGATTCACATTGCTGACCTTTAGGTTAGCAGCTATAGCTCTTAACCACTATGCTATCAGGGCTCCATTTATATATATATATATATATATATATATATATATATACACACACACACACATATATATACATATATACATACACATATATATATACACATACACACACACACATACATATATATATACATATATACATATAGATACATATATACATAGTATATCCATATCTATTATATATATATATACATATATACTCCTATTCTGTTCCATGAATCTATATGTCTATTCTAATGGAGTCTCTGAGTGGTGCAAATGGTAAACGCAGCAGGCTGCTAACCAAAAGTTTGGAGATTTGAGTCCACCCAGAGGCACCTGGGAAGAAAGACCTGGAGATCTACTTCCAAATTTCAGCCATTGAAACCCTGAAACAGTTCAACTCTGACACAAGTGGGGTTACCATGAGTTGGGGTCGATTTGACGACAACTGGTGGTTATCTTTATGTCACTACAACACTTTATTGATGACTGTAGCTTTGTATTAATCTTGGACTCTGATGGTTTAGTTCTCCAATTCCATTCTTCTTTTCAAAAATAGCATTGATTATTGTAAGTAGTTTACTTTCCATATAAACTTTAGAATTAGCTTGTTAATTTCCACCAACATACCTGAGGGAATTTTGATTGGGATTATGTTGAGTATGTTGGTCAATTTAACAAAAATTGATTTCTTTTTTATTTTATTTTATTGTGCTTTAGACGAAAGTTTACAGAGCAAATTAGTTTCTCATTGAACAATTAATACACATATTGTTTTGTAATATTGGTTGCCAACCCCACGGCGTGTCAACACTCTCCCCTTCTCGACCTTGGGTTCCACATTACCAGCTTTCCTGTCCCATCCTGCCTTCTTGTCCTTGCACCTGGGCTGGTGTGCCCATTTAGTCTCATTTTGTTTTATGGGCCTGTCTAATTTTTGGATGAAGGTTGAACCTCAGGAGTGACTTCGGTACTGAGTTAAAAGAGTGTCTGGGGACCATACTCTCAAGGTGTCTCAAGTCTCTGTCAGACCAGTAAGTCTGGTCTTTTTTTGTGAGTTAGAATTTTATTCTACACTTTTCTCCTGTTCTGTCAGGGACCTTCTATTGTGATCCCTGTCAGAGCAGTGGTAGCTAGGCACCATCTAGTTATGCTGGACTCAGTCTGGTGGAGCCTGTGATACTTGTGGTCCATTAGTCCTTTGGATTAATCTTTCCCTTGTGTCTTTGGTTTTCTTCATTCTCCCTTACTCCAGATGGGATGGGACAGGTGAAATATCTTAGATGGTCACTCACAAGCTTTTAAACCCCAGACACTTCTCACCCAAGTAGGATGTTGAACATTTTCTTTATAAACTATGTTATGCCAGTTGAGCTAGATCTTCTCTGGGACCATGGCTGCCAGTACTCAGCTCTGTAATTCAGTCCCTCAGGGAGTTTGGATATATCTATGAAGCTTCCAGGACCTTCCCTTGGTCAAGTTGTGTTTGACTTCCCCAGTATTGTGTACTTTCTTACCCTTCACCAAAGTTACCACTTATCTATTGTCTAGTTAGTGTTCTTCCCTCCCTAGTACTCCCCTCCCTCAGAACCATGAAAGATTGTTTCTTTCTGTGTGTAAACCTTTTCATGAGTTTTTATAATAGTGGTCTCATACAGTATTTGTCCTTTTGTGATTGACTTATTTCACTCAGTATAATGCCCTCCAGATTCATTCATGTTGTGAGATGTTTCGCAGATTCATCATTGTTCTTTATCATTGTGTAGTATTCCATTGTGTGTGTGTGCCATAGTTCGTTTATCCATTCATCTGTTGATGGACACTTAAGTTGCTTCCATCTTTTTGCTATTGTGAATGATACTGCAGTGAACATGGGTGTGCATATGTACATTCCTGTGATGGCTCTTATTTCCCTGGGATATATTTCTAGAAGTAGGATAGCTGGATCATATGGTATTTCTATTTCTAGCTTTTTAAGGAAACGCCATATCATTTTCCAAAATGACTGTATCATTTTGCATTTCTACCAGCAGTCCATAAGAGTTCCAATCTCCCCGAAGCCTCGCCAACATTTGTTATTTTCTGGTTTTCTTTTTTTTTGTTTGTTTGTGCCAGTAATGTCGGGGTGAGATGGCATCTCATTTGTGGCTTTGATTTGCATTTCTTTATTGGCTAGTGATCTCAAGCATTTCCTCATGTGCCTGTTAGCTGCCTGAGTGTCTTCTTTGGTGAAGTGTTTGTTCATATCATTTGCTTATTTTTTAATTGCATAATTTGTCTTTTTGTTGTAAAAGTGTTGGATTTTCCTATAGATTTTAGAGATTAGACTTTTGTCGGATTTGTCATTATGATAGTTAAGGTTGTGTGTCAACTTGGCTGGGCCATGATTCTCAGTGGTTTGATAGTAGTATGATGTTGTGATCACTTCCATGATGAGATTTAATATTATATGTGATCACTTCCATGATGGAATCTGCTGTGAGTGGCCAATCAGTTGAAAGGGAGTTTCCTTGGCCGTGTGGCTTGCACTGAATATAAGTGGATATTCTGGCAAGGCTTGTGGCCTTTTACCTGTTCTGGATCCTGCAGCTGGCTCCTGTTCATCTGGCCTCCAGTTCTTGGGACTGGAGCCAGCAGTTTACCTGTGATCTTGCCTGCAGTCTGGGGATTCTGTATCTTCACAGCCTGTGAGCAGGAGCCCTGCTCTCCAACCTTCTGATCTTGGGTTTGCCAGCCCCTGTGGCTATGTGAATCAGGAGAGGCCTCTATCCTGACCCACAGACTCGGGACATTCCAGCCTCTGAAACCACATGAGCCATCTCCTTGATATAAATTTCTCTCTATATGTATATTTATATGCTTTATAGTTTTGCTTCTCCAGAGAACCCAGCCTAAGACAGTCATCGCCAACATTTTTTTCCCAGTCTGTAGGCTCTCTTTTTACTTTTTGGTGAAGTCTTTTGATGAGCATAAGTGTTTAATTTTTAGAAGATCCCAGTTACCTAGCTTATCTTCTGATGTTTGTGTATTGTTAGTTATGATATGTATCCTATTTATGCCGTGTATTAGGGCATCTAGCAGTGACCCTGTTTTTTTCTTCTATGATCTTTATATTTTTTGGTTTTATATTTAGTTCTTTGATCCATTTTGAGTTAGTTTTTGTGTATGGTGTGATGTATGGGTCCTGTTTCATTTTTTTACAGATGGACATCCAGTTCTGCTAGAACCAGTTGTTAAAAAGACTGTTTTTTCCCCCATTTAGTGGATTCTGGGCCTTTGTTGAAGATCAGATGATTCTAGATGGATGGATTTATATCTGGCTTCTTGATTCTGTTCCAATGGTCAATATGTCTGTCTTTGTACCAGTACCAGGCTGTTTTGATTACTGTAAGTGTATAGTAGGTTCTGAGGTCATGTAGTGTGAGTCCTCCTACTTTGCTCTTTTCTTCAATAGTACTTCACTTATCTGGGGCCTCTTCCCTTTCCACATAAAGTTAATGACTAGTTTTTCCATCTTGTTAAATAATGCTGTTGGTATTCAGATTGGGATTGCATTGTACTTGTAGATTGCTTTGGGTAGAGTTGTATTTTCACAATGATGAGTTTATCTATCAATCAGCATGGTATTTTTTCCATTATTATAGGTCTCTTTCGGTTTCTTTCAGTAGTGCTTTGTAGTTTTCTTTGTATAGGTCTTTTACATTCCTGGTTAGATTTATTCCTAAGTATTTTATTTTTTTAGGGGCCATTATAAGTGGTATTGATTTTCTGTTTTCCTTTTTGTAGTTCTCTTCATTGATGTATAAGAATCCAACTGATTTTTGTATGTTTATCTTGTATCCTTCTACTCTGCTGACTCTTTCTATTAGTTCCAGCAGTTTTCTTGTGGAGTCTTTTGGGTGCTCTATGTATAGTATCATATCATCCACAAATAGGGCCAGTTTTACTTCTTCCTTACCAATTTTGATACCTTATTTGTCTTGTATAATTGCTCTCGTTAGGACTTCCAGCATAATGTTAAATAAGAGTAGTGATAAAGCGCATCCTTGTCTTGTTCTTGTCCTAAGGGGGAATATTTTCAGTCTCTCTCCTTTAAGAATGATATTGGCTGTTGATTTTGTATAGATGCCCTTTATTATGTTTTGGAATTTCCCTTCATATTTTGTTGAGAATTTTTATCAGGAATGGGTGTTGGACTTTATAGAATGCCTTTTCTGCATTGATTAAGATGATCATGTGATTCTTTTCTTTTGTTTTATTTATTTGATGGATTATGTTAATTGATTTTCTAATGCTGAATCATCCTTGCATACCTGCTATGAATCCCACTTGGTTGGAAGTATTAATTTTTTTATATGATGCTGAATTCTATTGGCTAGAACTTTGTTTATAATTTTTGCATCTATATTCATGAGAAATATTAGTCTATAATTTTCTTTTTTTTGTAGTATCTTTGCCTGGTTTTTGCATCAGGGTTATGCCGGCTTCATAGAATGAACTTGGAAGCATCCATTCCTTTTCTATGTTCTGAAATAGTTTGAATAGTACATATGCAAACTCTTCTCTAAATTTTTGGTAGAATTCTCCAGTGAAGGCTTCTGGGCCAGGGCTTTTTTTGTTGGGAGTAGTTTTTTTAATTATCTTTTCAATCTCTTCTTTTGTTATGGGTCTGTTCAGGTTTTCAACCTCAGCTTGTGTTAGTTTAGGTAAGTAGTGTTTTCTAGAAATTTGTCCATTTCCTCTAGGTTTTCAAATTTTTGGAGTGTAGTTTTCATAGTACTTTCTTATGAAATTTCTTATTTCTGTTGGGTCTGTTATAATGTCCCCCATTTCATTTCTTATTTGGGTTATTTGCACCCTCTCTTGTTTTTGTTTGGTCAGTTTGGCCAATGGTTTATTGATTTTGCTGATCTTCTCAAAGATCCAACTTTTGGCTTTGTTGATTCTTTCTATTGTTTTTCTATTCTCTATTTCATTTATTTCTGCTGTGGTCTTTATTATTCCTTTCTTCTGGTGGCTGTGGGCTACTTTTGCTGTTCTCTTTCTATTTGTTCGAGTTGTGTAGCTAATGTTTTGATTTTGTCCCTTTGTTCTTTTTTGATGTGTGCGTCTATTGTTATAAATTGCCCTCTGAGCACTGCCTTTGCAGTGTCCCAAAGGTTTTGGTATGATGTGTTTTCATTCTCATTTGATTCTAGGAATTTTTTGATTCCATCCTTGATTTCTTCTATTACCCAGTGGTTTTTAAGCAAGATGTTATTCAGCTTCTATGTATTTGAGTTTTTTTCCTTGCTCTTCCTGTTATTAATTTCTACTTTTATGGCTTTGTGATCAGACAAGATGCTTTATATTATCTCATTGTTTTGGATTTTGTTGAAGTTTGCTTTGTGGCCTAAGATGTAGTCTATTCTGGAGAAAATTCCATGTGTGTTGGAAAAGAAGGTGTACTTTGCTGTTGTTGCGTGGATTGTTCTCTATATGTTTATGAGGTCAAGTTGGTTGATTGTGGCCTTTAGATCTTCTGTATCTTTGTTAGAGTTTCTATCTAGATGTTCTGTCCTTTATCTAGAGTGATGTGTTGAAGTCTCCTGCTATTATTGTGAACTGTTCCATTTCTCTTTTTAGTGCTGTTAGATTTTTTTTTTAAATGTATTTTGGAGCCCTGTCATTGGGTGCATACATATTTATTATGGTTATGTCCTCCTGGTGGATTGTCCCTTTAATCATTATATAATGTCTTTTCTTATTTTTTATGGTAGATTTTTTTAAAGTTTATTTTATCCTAATTGCTGGTTTTGTGTGATTTCTATTTGTTTGTTTATTTTACATTTTGTTCTTGTATTATTTTCCTGAATTAGTCTATTACTTTGTGTTTTCCCTGATTTTGTCTGTATTTTCCATGATTTTGTCTATTTTTTCTCTTATTTTTGTCTGCGTTTTCCTTTGTCTCTTGGAGAACCCTGAATATTAGAGTTTTGAAATCCCTATCAGGTAGTTCCAGTGCCTTTTCTCCTACTGGAAGTTCATCAGGTGTTTTTCGTTTTTTCTTGGTCGCTTTCTGGAGCCATTCTGACTTGTTTTTTTAATACGTTTTGATATTATCTGCTGTCTTTGGGACATTCAGAAATTATTTTGTTTATTGATTGTAGATTTATTTGTTTCTTCCTGCTTTTTTGTTTTATTTGGTTATGTCTGGGCAGGCAGGCTGGGCATGCTTTACTGCTTGCTTGTCTGTGGTCACGATACTTCTCAGCACTTTGTCCAGGCAGGCAGAGCTGGCCACTCAACTATGGTGCAGCAGGGCAGGTCCAGTGGGGGGAGGGAGTAGGGGGTTGTTTGTAGCACATACTGGGGCCAACAGGGTGGGGCTGGGGGTAGTGCAATGCAGTGTGCAGATAAGCAGGAGGAAGGATAAGATATGCTCTGTAGAGAAGAAGAGAGAGAAACAGAGACAAAAAAAGAAACAAGTAAATAAAATGGTGGCACGGTAGGATTTGGCAGGTGAGGGGGGACAGACCTGGCGAGGCCTTGTGCTGGTGGCTCTCTAGCTGAGTGGAGTGGCCTGGCCTGTGGAGAAGGATCGTGGGTAGTGTGCAGGGATAGGTGGGCAGGAAAAAGAAAAAGGAAAGCAGGGAAAGAGAGAAGAAACAAAAACCAAAAGTAAATGAGCAAATATGGTGCCGGGGGAGCCAGCCATTGGGAGTGGGGCAGAACTGGGGTGGTGGCAAGCTGATGTCTCCCTTGCCTTGTGGTATGACACGGCCCATTAGGAAGGAGCAGGAGAAGTGCAGGGCCTAGATTGTGGGGGAGAAGGAAAAGGGAGAGGAGGAAAGATAAATTTAAAAAAAAAAAATATGACACTGAGGAAGCTGCCTTCTGAGGGTGGCACAGACTCAGGGAGGCCATGTGCCAAAGGCTCTTTAGCTGAGCAGTACAGCACAGCCTGTTGAGAAGGGTGGGGCACCCATGGGGACAGGTGGTTTGGAGAAAGGAAAGGAAAGAAGGTAGAGAGAGAATGGAAACAACAACAAAAAAAGAAAAGAAAAGCCAAAACAAACAAACAAAAGGGAAAAAAAAAGGCTCTGAGGGAGTCTGAACCTGGGCAGAATGAACCCGGGAATTCTGTGTACTGGTGGCTCTCTAGCCGAGTGGTGTGGCACAGCCCATTAAGAAGGGGCAGGGATGGCACACAGGGCTAGCTTGGTGGGAAGAAAATGAAAGGGAGGAAGAGAGAGAGAAGAAATTGAAAAGAAAAAAAAAATGGCACTGTGGGAGCCTGCTGGTGGGGTGGCACAGAACAAGGGAGGCCGTGTGCTGGTGGCTCTTTAGCCGAGCAGTATGGCACAGCTCTTTAAGAAGGGACGGGGACAGCACACAGGGCTAGATGGGTGGGAAAAAAGAAAGGAAGCAAGAGAGAGAGAGAGAAGAAATCAAAAAGAAAAAAATAATAGCACTGAGGGAGCTTGCCAGTGGTGACATGGACCCAGGTAAGCCAAGTGCCAGTGGCTCTCTACTGAGTGGTGTTGCACAGCCCATCTAGAAGGGGTGGATACAGCACACGGGGCTAGTTGGGCAAGATAAAGAAAGGAAGGAAGGGAGAGAGAGAGAGAGAGAAGAACCAAAAAAAAAAAAAAAAGGCAAACAAAACAAAATGGCACTAAAGGAGCTGGCCAGTGTGGATGGGGCAGACCCAGATGGCAGTGAACTGGTGTCTCTTTGGCTGAGTGACCATGGCCCACTGGAAAGTGGTAGAGGCCACAAAGAGGGAAGAAAGTTGTAGGGGTGATAAAGCGTGTATCCCTGGTTACTGGGTGCTCTGTCTCCTGTTAGGAGCTCCATGAAATTGTCTTCTTGTACTCTTTGTCCACCATTCTTAGTGGCTGAGGTCTGCCTTAGATAGTAGAGGACCTCAGTTCTGCAGCTCTCCTCATTCTCTGTTCTCTGTCAGTTTCTTATTCCATTCGGTGCTTCATTGAGTACTTTATCTCTTCAGTTGATGCTTAGGGTTCCAGAATTGTCATTTGTATCTGTTTTACTTAGCTTTTAGGGTCTTTGCTATAGAGGGATGGCATGGTGCTTCTTTCTATAGTGCCATGTTGTCTACATCTCCAGCAAAAATTGATTTCTTAAGAACCTGGAGTATTCCAGTAGGTGAAATTGGTATATATTTCCATTTAGTAAAGTCTTCTTTAGTTTTTCTCTGCAAAGTTCAGTGGTTTTCATTGTGCAGTGCACATATTTTGTTAAATATATCTCTACACATTTTATGTTTTTATATGCTATTTTAAGTGGAATCATTTTTTCTCATTGTTTCTATTATATAGAAATACAATCGATTTTTTTATATTGACCTTGTAAGCTATGATCATGCTAAATTCAGGTATTCGTTCTTAAAATTCTTTTTTGATTCCTTAAGATTTTCTCCATATATGATGTGCTATCTATTAATAAAGAGAATTTTACTTCTGTCTTTCCAAAAAAAAAAAAAAAATTGAATGAATAACATTTCAGGAAACAGTGAGACAATATTAATAGGTCTAGCATCCGTGTAATTGGAGTTCCAGAAGGATAAGAGAAAAAGAAATAGTGGTAAAAGAGAAATAATAGCTGAAAATTTTCATAAATTTATACATTAAAGAAGTTCATCAAAATGCACACAGAATAAATTGTAAGTAAACCATCTCTGGGCACACCATACTCTATTGAAAACTAAAGATAAATAGGAAACATTGAAATCAGCCAGGAAAAAAATGGCGTATCATGTACAGGAGAACAATGAATGATTCAAATGACTGCCTTTATTTACCTATTTTTTTCTTGTGTTGTTTCAATAGCTAGAGTCTTTAGTATAATGTTGAACAGAAGTGGTGGGAGTGAATCTTTTTACCTTGTTTCTGATCTTAGGGGTAAAACATTCAGCTTTTCACTATTAAACATAAGTTAGCTGTGGGATTTTTGTATATGCTTTTTATCAAGTTAAGAAAGTTCCCTTCTATTCCTACTTTGGTAAGGGAGTTTTGTTTTGTTTCTTTTTTGTTGTTGTTTTCTAAATCATGAATGTTGTTGTTGTTGTTATGTTGTTAGGTGTCGTTGACTCAGTTCTAACTATAACAACCCTATGTACAACAGAAAGAAACACTGCCCAGGCCTGTGCCATGCTCACAATTGTTGCTGTTTGAGCCTCTTTTTGCAGCCACTGTGTCAATCCATCTCCTTGAATCTCTTCCTCTTTTTTGCTGACCATCTACTTTACCAAGCATGATGTCTTTCTCCAGAGACTGGTCCCTGCTGATAACATGTCCAAAGTACGTAAGACGAAGTCTTGCCTTCCTTTCTACTAAGGAACATTCTGGCTGTACTTCTTCCAAGAAAGATTTGGTTCATTCTTCTGGCAGTCCATGCTATATTCAATATTCTTCACAAACACCATATTTCAAAGGAATCAATTTTTCTTCAGTCTCCCTTATTCATTGTCCAGCTTTTGCATGCATATGAGGTGATTGAAAATACCATGGCTTAGGTCAGGCACACCTTAGTCATCAAAAGTGACATCTTTGCTTTTGAACACTTTAAAGAGGTCTTTTGCAGATTTGCCCAGTGCAATACATCGTTTGATTTCTTGACTGCTGCTTCCATGGGCATTGACTGTGGATTCAGGTAAAATGAAATCCTTGACAATTTCCATCTTTTCTCCATTTATCATGATGTTACTTAATGGTCCAGTTTTGAGGACTTTTTTTCTTTTTTTAATATTGAAGTGTAACCCATACTGAAGGTGTAGTCTTTGATCTTAAGTTATGACTAGGAGCTGAATTTTGTCAAATGTTTTTTCTGCATCTATTGAGAAATTATATGATTTTTTTTCCTTTTTTGTTCTTATAATACGGTGAATTAAACTGAATGATTTGCAAATGTTAAACCCATCTTGCATTTCTGGAATTAACGCAGGAGAATACTGGTAAATATGTAACAACTGACTCTCTGAAAAAGAAATGCATATACATATGTATACAAGTTTATTATAAATTTTACTACAAAAAAATACTTGATATTATCCAATACATCGAAGAAGCCATTCATGTCATTGATGAATTTCTGTAATATCAATATAAAATTTGGCTGATATTTTTGTTTACATTAACAAGTAAGACAAAAGTGAAACAAAGAAGACTTACGTTGGTACTAAACTCATTTATCAGTGATCTAAATGACTTTTTTGCCGAATTGGAAAATTGTTTTTGAATATTGGAATAGTTTCTCAATTTTTTTGTGTGTGCTATTTCACAATATAACAGCCACAGATATGACACAGTTTTATATTCAATATACACAATTAATATTTCATCTATCACTTTTTAAGCCTAGACAAACAATGTAGCAATAAATCAAGCCTTGATTCATAGTGTTTGATGATTTTATGGTGTAAATATTCCCACCATTGCCAATTTCAAGTTATCAATGTTACATTACTAAACACGAAGTTGGGAAAAATGTGCACTAGCACCTCATTTTATAGTATTTGTACCATACAGATACTATAGACATAATTAACTTGAAGAGCATACATAATAGTAAAATGTAGTAAAATAATTGTGAATTGACGAGTTTTGTTCAGTTATTACCTTTGTTATTAATATAATTAATTTAATAGACTACCTATATAATTTAATTTTTAATAATGCTATACTTAATGATTTTCTTACAATATTTCTGAAAATTTAAAAATCAGCTCTTGTGAGCTGATATGAGCACACCACTGAATAAGCCCATTGGTCATTGTCTATTATCCTTTTTATTTATTGTTGGATTCAGTTTGCCAATATTTTGTTAAGAATTTTGTGTCTAAGTTCATGAGAGATATTGGTTTGTAGTTTTCTCTTTATTGTAATGCAATTTGTCTTCTTTGGTTATCAGTAATACTGGTTTCATAAAATTAGTTTGGAAGTAAGCGCTTCTCTATTTTTTTAAAGAGTTTGTGAAGAATTTGTATTATTTATTCTTTAAATATTTCATAGAACTTGCCAGTGAAGCCATCTGTGTCTGTCACTCTCTTCATGGGACTTTCTTTTTTTAAATGAAATCAGTTTACTAATAGTTGAGAGCTAATCAGATAATTTGTTAAATCTTATCTAACTTGTCAAATTTATTGGCATATCTCATATTGTTTTAAAGATTTTAGGGTAAGCAATGGTGTCTCTTCTTTCATTCCTGATACTGGTAATTTGTGTTTTCACTCTTTTTTTCTGGGCTTAGATAGAGATTAACAATTTTATTTTTCAGAGTTAGCTTTTGATTTTATTGAATTACTCTGGTTTTTTGTTTCATTTATTTCTGATCTTATCTTTAGTATTTTCTTCCTTCTGCTTACTTTGAGTTTACTTTTATTTTGTTTTCTTGTTTCTTAAGACGGAAATATAATGTTTTTTATAATTTATTTTATTTTTTGTTGTTGAGAATATACATAGCAGAACATACACCAAATTCAGCAATCTCTACATGTACAATTCAGTGATATTGATTACATTCTTCAAGTTACATTCTCCTCCTTTTTGAATTGTTCCTCCTCTGTTAACATAAACTCACTACCCCCTAAGTTTCTATCTACTCTTTCTAGTTGCTGTTGTCAGTTTAATACCATACAGATAGTTCTTAAAAGAGCACAATACTCAAGACAGACATTCCTTTGACTTTAAGAATTTTTTTTTTTATTGTACTTTAGATAAAGGTTTACAGAACAAACTAGTTTCTCATTAAATAGTTAGTACACATATTGTTTTATGACAGTGGTTAACAACCCCATGACATATCAACACTGTCCCTTCTTGACCTTGGGTTCCCTATTACCAGCTTTCCTGTCCCCTCTTGCCTTCCAGTCCTTGTTCCTGGACTGTTATGCCCCATCAGTCTCATTTTGTTTTATGGGGCTGTCTAATCTTTGGCTGAAGGGTGAACCTTGGGAGTGACTTCATTACTTAGTTAAAAGGGTGTCTGATGGCCAAAACTTTAGGGGTGTCTCCAGTCTCTGTCAGGGCAATAAGTCTGGTCTTTTTTTGTGAGATAGAATTTTGTTCTACATTTTTCTCCAGCTCTGTCCAGGGCCTCTATTGTGATCATTCGGGGGTATTTTTGGTTTAAGGTTTAAAGGTTATCTCAGGGCAATAGTTTTGGGGGTTCATCCAGCCTCTATGGCTCCAGAAAGTTTGTATTCTATGAAAACTTGAAATTCTGTTCTGCATTTTCTCTTTTGATCAAAGATTCTCATAGAGAATCTTTGATCAAAATATTCAGTTATGAACCTGAGAGTATAGCCCCTGGGCACCCTTTTAGCTCAGTAATGAAGTCACTCCTGAGGTTCACTCTTCAGCCAAAGATTAGACAGGCCCATAAAACAAAATGAGACTAAAGTGTACACCAGCCCAGGAGCAAGGATTAGAAGGCAAGAGGGGACAGAAAAGCTAATAATAGGAAACCTAAAGTCAAGAAGGGAAAGTGTTGACATGTCATGGGGTTGGTAACCAATGTCACAAAACAATATGTGTACTAACTGTTTAATGAGAAACTAGTTTGTTATGTAAACCTTCATCTAAAGTACAATTAGAAAAACAAATTTAGTAATGTAGCCAGGCACAATTCAGTTCTTCTGGTCTCTATGCCTCACAACATACACAAAAACAAATTCAAAGTGGATTGAGGACCTAAATGTGAAAACTAAAACCATAAAATTATTAGAAGAAAATGCATGTGCAAAACTGTCAGGTCTAGCTTTTAACAATGGGTTTCTAATATAATAACAAAGCACAAACAAAATAAATAAATAAATAGAACCTTATAAAAACGAAAAATTCTTGTTCATCACAAGATTTTACCAAAAAAGTGAAAAGACAAACTACCAACTGGGAGAATATCTTCAGAAACCATATGTCTTAAGCTGGGTTCTATAGAGAAGCAAAACCAGTGACGCATATAAATACATATATAGAGAGATTTATATCAAGGAAATGGCTCAAGTGGTTGTAAAGGCTGGAAATTCCCAAGTCCACAGGTCAGGCTGGAAGCTTCTCCTGACTCACATAGCTGCAAGGGTTGGTGAACCCAAGATTGGCAGGTCAGACAGTGAGCCTCTGGCTTGCAGGCTTTGGAGACCGGTGAATCCCAAGATCAGTACATAAGACAGCAAGTAAGCTGCTAGTTCAAGTCCCAAGAACCAGAGGTCAGATGAACAGGAGCCAGCTGCAGGATCCAGAGAGAGCAAAAACTTTGCCAGAAAGTTCACCTATATTGGATACAGGCCATACCCCCAAAGAAACTTCCCCTCAAGTGATTGTCTGCTCATAACAGATCTCATCATGGAGTTGATTATATTACATCAGATCTCATTATGAAGGTGATTACATCCTAACATAACTGCCAAAGTATATCTTAACTGCCAAACCACTGAAAATCATGGCCCAGCCAAGTTGACACACAATCTTAGCCATCATACCATATATCTGAGAAGAATCTAATAATCACATTATATATAAAACTTTGACAACTTAACAACAAAAAGACAACCCAATAAAAAAATGGACATGTTATATTTCATCAAAGAGAACATTAAAATGGCCACCAAACACGTGAAAAGATGCTCAATGTCATTAGCCATCAGATAGAAGCACATCAAAGCTACAATGAGATGCCGTTTCACTTCCACTGGAATGACTAAGATTAAAAAAACAGAAGATAAAAAACGTTGGTGAGGATATGCGGAAATTGGAATGCTTGTCTGTTGCTGGTGGGAATTCAAAATGGTACAGCCGTTGTGGAACACAGTGTAGATTATTGTTTTTCAGACCTTTCACTTTACCTAATGTAAGCATTTAAAGCACTGCTTTAGCACCATCCTAAAATTTTAGATATGTTGCGTTTTTATTTTCATTCAGTAAAAAAATTTTTCTCTCTTGTAATTTATATTTTGACCTCTGAATTATTTAGTGTTGTGAGCAGGGTTTCCAGATATCTTTCTCTTATTGATTTCTAGTTTAATTCCATATGGTCAGAGGAGATATTTTGTATAATTTCAATTCTTTTAAATTTATTAAGACTGGTTTTATGACCCAGCATGTGGTCTATCTTAATGTTTCATGTGCACCTAAAAAGAATGTTTATTCTACTTGTAGTAGGTTGAATAACGGTCACCAAAAATATCAGGTACTAATCCCTGGACCCTGTGAATATTACCTTATTTGGAAAAAGGATCTTTGCAGATGTGATTAACTTAATGGTTTTGAGATGGAGATATTATCCAGATTACCTGGCTGGGCCTTAAATGCAATCATAAGTGTCCTTATAAGCAAGAGGCAGAGGAAGATTTGACACAGACAAAAGAGGAGTAGGCAATGTGATCACAGAGGAAGAGATCAGAGTGATGAGGGCATAAGCCACCAGAAGCAGGAAGAGGTAAGGCATGGATACTCCTCGAGAGTCTCCAGGAGTGTGGTCCTGCTAACACCTTGATGTTGGCTCACTCAAACTGGTTTTAGACCTCTGACCTCTAGAGCTATGAGAATTCTGTTGTTTTAAACCACCAAACTTGTTGAAATTTGTTACGGCAGCCGTAGGAAACTAACACACTGCTGGTGTTGAATGCAGTGTTCTATAAATCACCCAACTTGATCTATACATAAGTCCTTTCTAGAGCTCCTATTAGGTCATTTCGAGACTTATAAGGTCAGGTTGGGAAACAATGTTTTTTCAAATCTTCTATAACGTTACTGATTTCAATCTGTTAATTATTGATAATACTGATATCTCTAAGATAATTACCCTATTTCTTCCTTCATTTCTGCAAGTACTGTTTTATGTATTTGTGAGGGTTTTTTTGGTACATACACATTTAGGATTATTATGAATTTATCCCCTTATCTTTATGAGATGTTCCTTTTTGTCCTCTATAATATGCTTTGTTCTGAATTCACTCCAGATTTCTTTTGATTAGTATTTGCATTGTATGTATTTTTCCATTATTACATGATAAAATGCTATATGACTAAGGTTTCAGACACTTTGTGGCTCTCACAAGCAAACTGACGATGTGTCAAACTCAGATTTTAAAGCAAGATAAATCTTAAAGAGATAAAATAAGGTCTAATTTTAAAAATTAGTCAATATATATTCAAATAAACTACAATCTTGACAGTAAACCAATGTTAGGTGGCCCCCGATCAACTTTCATTTGTTTCAAAATCATTATCCCTAAACAGAATATAGGGTACAGTTTTTTACTTTATAAATAGCGTTTTCTTCATACCTAGGGAGAAGTTTCCTATGGAAGACACTGTCTGGCTTTTTGGTCATAGATGTCATGGGATTTTTCTCATTTTGTGGGATTTAGTATTGCCAGTCTCTGACTTTTCAATTTTTGAACAAATTTCAAAGCCAATCAACAGACACATTGGGACACTGGTTATTTGGGGCTAGTGTCAGATAAATGAATATTCTAGGAGATTCTGACATTGTGCCAAATGCCTATAAGTCTAAATTATAGAGTCATGTTTTTTAAAGAAACTTTTGAGATTTGCCAAGATGTGCTTTGATATTGTTACCCATTACTACGTTCAAAGGGCTTGTCTACAGACAGGTTGGTAGAGGGCAATCAAGTCTTTTGCATTGCACAAATTATATCATTAAGTGTCTGACTATGGATTGACTTGCCTTCAAGACCTAAAAACTAAACACAGCCAAGAGTTAAATCCCCTGACAGATGAAAGTTCTGTGCAAAGACCACAGACAGCATATAGCAAGTGGAATTTCTAAAAATCACACTATAATATATAGCTGATAAATGGTCGTCTGAAATTGTGATTTAGAAAAAAAAAAGAATTTAATATTGCTGCTTCAGTATAGCAAGAATCAAAGAAAAAAGGTGTCGTATACATGAGAAGCAGAGAAGATTAATACATTCAGCTTAGTGTTCAATGTAAAGACATTTTTTTGGAAGGGGAATAAGTGATGAAACCAGGCTAAAGTTAATGCATTTGACTGATCCACCTGTGATTCTTGTTGAAAACAATTTTGTATTATCTGCAGTAGCATATTTATAGAAGGTATATAAGGTAAAACCAAACGGCTGTGGATTAAATCAGGTAAGTTTAACGTAGTGCTCCTTTGGTTAGCTTTTTTTTTTTTAATGGTCCTTGCTATTTCATTTAAAAAGTAACATTGTTATAAATAATAATACATCTTAATGAATAATAATAATTTGTGTTATAAAATTAGTATATTAAGTAAAGCCATTATTTTTGAGTAATCATTTAAATCAATCATGCTAGTCAAATATTAAACAGTTATTATTACTGCTATTTTCCAAAAAAAATAATGCCAATTTTGTTATCCAACTGAGCTGGTATTACTATTAGGCGGTCCATTAATAATATTTTGACTACATTTTTTTCAGAGTTTTCGTTGTTTAGGCATGACTGCCATCTTTGATGGAGACAATATATAATTAATTTCTAATCATAAAGTGACTGAAGTGAAATTAAAGTCCGAAGAGATCCTCAAAAAGAATTACTTTTAAAATAATCAAATATTACTCAAACTATATAAGTGCAATAATCTTATAGTGCTGAGTGAATCATTTCTCAAAATCCTGCAATAGTAGATGCTTAATGAATACATAAGTAAAAAAAAAAAAAAAAGTTCACAGTTGGAAGAAGCTTAGAGAGCAGAGAGTCTAGTGGCTTAATTCTACAGGTGACAAACTAGTTAGGCAACTTACCCAAGATCCACAGTTCGTGACACAAGTAGGACTCTTAATTTCAAGTTCAGGGCTTTTTACACTGTCATGCTCTGCCACTTCCAGGAAGATTGTTTTCATAGGAAGTTTTAAAAAGAAAATGACACCTGTTTGTTATGTCAGAAATATATTATAAATATGTTAAAATATATTCATTTCATATAATTAGAGAAAGAGGTAGTGAACAGACTACAGTGGTGGTAAGCTAGGGGAAATAAGATGATAAAGATAATGAACAAATAACTCTAATTGTGTATAAGACAAGTTTAAAGATGAAGACAATTACTATGAATCTTACAGAGAATCAATGAAAAAAGTAGTACAGAAATTTAAGAAAATCATGAAGAAAGAAGAGATGGGTAAAGTATGGCTTATATGACTCCAATAAAAGCGGGATAGTAGAAAATGGAAAAAGGGTTTGAAAATAGATTTTCTGAGTTTTATATTTACATTATTACCTTTTAATATAGTTAAATGACCACTTATGTAACTTCATATGTGAACAAGTTTATTTAAATGAGTAATGATCTTGTCTGCTTCCATATGGAAGCAGATAAACGATTTGCTCAGAAAACACTTACTGAGCATATACCGTATACCAGGCATTATAGTCAAGAATAGGAACATTTCAACTCTATTCTCATTTATTACACTTCCTGTCCATAAACTCACGAAGAAAGAATTTAAATAAGCACTCCAATAATGTAAAAAACAAATCATATAAGTTTATCTGTAAAAGAATGACACCAATTTTTAATAATTTGTTGTTAAGAAATGAAAACTAAAAATTTCAAATTGTACCTAATGCTAAAATTAATTTTAAGACAGCATATACTTTATTTACAATAGACTTCTAGCTCATATTAAATATTCTCTTCTATATACGTATGTTTTTGAGATTCTTAAGAGTTTCCATCTCAAGAATAGTAAATTGAGTATTAAATTTCACAACGCACAGCTCAGTAGATCCACATTTTCCCAATGTAGGTCAGGATTTTTAATGATAACTTTAGTGGTCTTGTGAATGTTATGTATTTCTATCCTTCACTAACACATTGTCCTTCAATGTATGGCTTACAAACATCTTAAGAACCAGAAAAACACCAACAACACAACAGTTGCTATCAAGTCGATTCTGGCATGGTGACCACATGTGTGTAAGAGTAGAACAAATCCAGAGGATAAAACTGTGCTCTATAGGGTTTTCAGTGGCTGATTTTTCAGAAGCAGATCTCCAAACCTTTCTTTTGAGGTGTTTTGGGTGGACTTGAACTTTCAGTTAGCAGCTGAGCACTAAGCCATTTGCACCATCCAGGGACTCCATCTTAAGAACAACAACAATAAAAAAACTAAACTAAGCCTCTTGCCCTGGAGTGGATTCTTAGACTATTGGCGACTCCATGTGTGTTTCAGAGTAGAACTGCACTCCATAGAGGTTTCAATAGCTCTGATCTTTCAGAAGTAGATCACCAACCCTTTCTTTCAAGGTGCCTCTGGATGGTTTCCAACCACCAACCTTTCAGTGAGCAGCTGAGCTCATTAACTGCCACCCAGTCACACCTATTAGAATGGTTAAATTAAACACAGAGTTACACAGTGACCATATTAAACGCTAGCAAGGGTGAGGAGAAATTGGAACTGTTTGGAATGAAAAATGGTACAATCACTTTGGAAAACAACTTGACAGCTTTTTTTTTTTTTACAAAATTAAACATATACTGACCACTTCTCCCAGCAACCCCGTAGTTACTTACCTAAGATAAATGAAAACCCATGTTCACACAAAATTCTGTAAGTGATTGTTTATAGCAAGTTCATTCATAATTGCCAAAAACAAAACAACTCAAATGGATTTGAGGAATGGATAAATCAACTGTGGTATATCTGTAAAATGGATTATCACTCAGAAATTAAAGAAAAAAAGAACTATTTATAAAAAGAAACCAGATTTAAAAGCTATATACTGTATAAATGACATTTTATAAAAGAGAAAACTATAGTGACGGACAATAGACCAGCAGTCAGGACTTACGCGTTTAGGGAGGATTTGACTGCCAAGTGACAGTAAGAGATAATTTTTGGGGGTGATGGAACTGTTCTATATCTTTATTATGTTGTTAGTTGCCACTGAGTTAATTCTGACTCATGGCAACCCCATGTGTGTGGAGTAGAACTGCTCCATAGGGCTTTCAAGACTATGACCTTTCAGAAGCAGATCTCCAGGACTGTTTTCTGAGGTGTGTTTTGGTGGGTTTGCATCACTAACCTTTCAGCTAGCAGTGGAGGGCTTAACTGTTTACTCTGGAGTCCCTGGGTTGTGCAAACAGTTAAGCCATTGAAAACCCTATGGAGCACAGTTCTGCTCCGTAACACATGGGGCCACCCTGAGTCGGGATTGACGTGATTACAACTGGTTCGGTTTTTTGTATTTTATATGACTCTGTTGATTTGTCAAGGAGCTCTGGTGGCACAGAGGCTAAGAGCATGGCTGCTAATTGAAAGGACAGTCGTTTGAACCCACCAGCTGCTCCACGGGAGAAAGATGTGGCAGTCTGCTCCTATAAAGATTACACTTTTGGGAACTCTGTGGGACAGTTTTCCTCTGACCTGTAGGGTTACTATGCATCAGAATTGACTCTACAGCAACGGATTTGGGTTTTGGTTTATACATTTGTCAAAACTCATAGAATTATACATCAAAAGGATTGAATTTTACTGTCACTAAATTAAAAAATAAATTATAAAAATAAAAAGTTACAAACATAGTTATGTATCAGCAATTTCATATGGTTCAATCTGATATACTGAATGTTAGTTTAACCAAATACTGTGATATCACTACATTGGAAGAATGGGAGGGGGAGAAATGTCTGTTTGGCAAGTGATGAAGTAAGTGTTAAATCCTGAACTTCTATTGTAGGTGTAGGTAGTCAATAGATAATTTCTAATATTAAAACATCAAGAATCATTATTTTAAAGCATATTACTTAGAAGTACAGAGATATAAAACAGAAGAAATGGTTAAGGGTTGAAAGTAGTTGTTCCTGTGCAGTGGGACTTTAGAGTAGTGAGACATAAGGCAAGAGTTTTTTTTGATAATGTATTACCTGTATGATTTAGGGAATAATTACATGTAGCTATTCCCTAACATATAACATAAAGTAAGTGGGATTTTAATGCATAGGAACCATTCTGGCTAAGGAGAGAAAAAGAGCAAAGACCAGCTCTATCTAACCAGCAGTTCTTAATCTAGAGGTAATGGTGGGTCTGGTAGGTTCAGAGGGACAGTAAAGGAAGTAAGCTGGCTAGAGCAAAGGATTTTTTTAGGAAGAGTAGGACAAATGGTTGGGACAGCCTTGAATGCCGGACTGGGAAGTTTGGACTTTATCCTTTAGTCAGCAGGGATCTTACGTCCCTTGGTGGCTCAAGCAGTTTGCCCTCTACAAGTAAACAAAAGATTGCCGGTTCGAACCCACCTAGCAGGACCACAAAAGAAAATCCTGGCAATCTGTTTCCATAAAGATTACAGCAAAGAAAACCCTATGGAACAGTTCTATCTATCATGCATGGGGTTGCATGAGTTGGAATCAACTTAACAACAGTGGGATTGGCTTGGTTAGTGGGAAGTCTGGAGATTTTGAGCCCAGGGGTAAAGTAATTGATTCTACCTAGGTGACATGGGACAAATCACTTATCCTCCTGGACCTCAGTTTCATCACTGTAAAAATGAGTAAATTATCTTTAAGGACCGCTTCTGATGCTCTTAAAGATACAATTTAGCACTGTCTTGTCAAGTGAAACATGGAAATAACCAGCAATTCCTTTCTTAGGTGTTCACGCTAGACAAAGTTCAGTACAAGTACACCAGGAGACACAGACAAGAATGTTCAAAGAAGCTCCATTCAGATTCCTGAAACGCAAGAAACAACTTACTTCTGATTCTCTGATTAAACTCAAGTTCCAGCATAATTAATCAGTGGCAATGGGAAAGGGAGAGACAAAAACAGGCAGTCCAAGTTGGAGGCATTACAATGATTTGTTTTAGAGGCCCAGGAGAAAATACCAGGCTGAGGTATTTATTTTATGGAAGAAAGGAAAGATAGCTGTAGTGTATAAAACAATGATTCTCAAGTTCTTTGGTCTCGGGATCCCTTTATACTTTTAAAAATTATTGGGAGTCTCAAAGAGCTTTTGCTCATTTGAATTATATTGATCAATATTTGCCAAATTAGAATAAGAACAAAAGTATGTAATCCTACACAATTTTGCATTCCATTTCAGGGGGCTCCTGAGCTTTTGGACTCCTGGGAATATCACAGATTCGAAGTAGAGAAACACTAACAGAGATTGAATTTAGAATAAATGTACAAGACAAATCTGATCTTGCTAGAATAATCTGGATTGGTCCTAGAAAACAAACGGCGCAATTTTGGCTTTATATTGTTGAGCCAAAAATTCTTTGTTGCAAATCATGTTGCTGGACTAGATGACCTTTAAAATCCCTTCACATCCAAGATTATATTATTCTATGATTCATCCTTATTGGCTACTTAGACTGTTCTGATTTCACTGGTCAGTTGCACCACCCTGAATTCCCTTGAGTTAGGCCAATGTCCACTTGGCCTCAGGATTATTCCCCAGAAACCACAGTCATAAATTTATCTTTCAATTTCCTTTGCTTAATTTGGAAAGTATTAAGTAAATTAAAAGGCCTGTTTCCAGAGAATAAAGAGCAACAGCAATTAGCTTACTTATTATGTACGTACATACTTTTAATCACAGGGTACAAGATAGGAGGTGTCTTTTGGTCAAAACACTGCATTTTTACAACTCAGAATCATTCTTAGCTAGCTGTTGTTGTTGTTAGGTGCCATTGAGTTGGTTCCAACTCACAGGGACCCCATGTACAACAGAACGAAACTCTGCCCAGTCCTGCACCATTCTGATAATCATTGTTATGCCTGAGCCTATTGTTGCAGCCGCTGTGTCAATCCATCTTGTTGAGGGTCTTTCTCTTTTTCACTGGCCCTTTACTTTACCAAGCATGATGTCCTTCTCCAGGGACTGATCCCTCCTGATAACATGTCCAAATTATGTGAGATATAGTCTTGCAATCCTTGCTTCTAAGGATCATTCTAGTTGTACTTCTTCCAAGACAGATTTGTTCATTCTTTTGGCAGTCCATGGTATATTCAATATTCTTTGCAACACCACAATTCAAAGGCATCAATTCTTTTTCCGTCTTTCTCATTCATTGTCCAGCCTTCTCATGCATGTGAGGCGATTGAAAATACTATGGCTTGGGTCAGGCGCACCTTAGTCTTCTAGTGACATCTTTGCTTTTCAGCACCTTAAAGGGGTCTTTTGCAGCAGATTTGCCCAATGCAATGAAAACAAATTAGTTTCTCATTAAACAGTTAGTACACAGACTGTTTTGTGACATTGGTTACCAACCTCACGACATGTCAACACTCTCCATTCTTGACGTTGAGTTCCCTATTACCGGGTTTCCTGTCCCCTCCTGCCTTCTAGTCCTTGCCTCTGGGCTGGTGTGCCCCTTTAGTCTCATTTTCTTATGGGCCTGTCTAATCTTTGGCTAAGGGGTAAACCTCAGGAGTGACTTCCTTACTGAGCTAAAAGGCTCTACACCATTTTTCAATAGAAAAAGATTTCTATTTTATGAAAAAAAAATCTTAATCCAAGTGTACCTACCAAATGAGCAAGATATTCTCTGCATGTGAAGGGCTACTGTACAATAAATCAGCACGTACAGATAGTTTCAGAAATGCTGAGAGTAAATTGTGACCTTGAACGTATCGGGTATTTTCCAGGACTTTTGAAAAAAAACTGGGGGCAGATTGCTTACTAAGCTTCAAATTTGTGTTTATACAATAAAAACAGCCGGCTGATTACTAGGAAATGCAGTCCTAAATGTAGATTTTCCAAATATAGAAATGTTTGATATTGGAAAAGAAAAAGTTCAGACTTTATTTTAAAATTTCAAGGTTTATTATGGAGTCAGAATCCAAACCTCTGAAGAGACTGCAAGAGAGAATTTATAGATTTGCTGGGAAGAAAACTAAATTCATGCAAGTGAATCAGCAAACCCGACTCTGCCGAAATTTTCTCACAATTAGAGAAAATTGTTTCTCTTCAAGCATAAGTCCATTAAGTGGTTACCAACTTGTATTACTATCCTTGCCAATTACCTTCCTACCTTGCCCTCTTTCCTTTTAGCTTGGTATTCCTCCCATTAGTGACTTAAATGGAATCAGATGCGAAGTCAGCTCCTTTGCCTCTGGGAGTTCCTGGTGAAATATCTCTTTGCAGCCTAGACTGGAGTGCTGGTCCTCACCCATTAGCGCAGAGTAGACCATGACGTTAGTGAGATGATGCCTTGCTTCTGAGGATAACACACATACTCCCAAGTCAGTAAGAAGAGAAAGTTGAAACTTACATCATCATATCTCCCCTCCAGCAGAAAAAAAACAAAAATAAAAACAAAAACAAAAACAAACAAAAAACCGAAACCAAGCCTGAGTATTCAAAATAGCAGAAACAAATTTCGGGGCACCCAGTACAGAGCTATCATCAACACCACAGTGCTGGAGATGCAGAGGACAAACATCACCATTTTAGGACTTTTCTATCGCTGGTGCAAGCGTGAGGGAGCCCAAGAATTACTGTCTTTCTTTCACACTGTAAGCAGCCCTGGAATGACACGTGAGAGAGGTAAATATGTATCTTCTCTCTGATGATTCATTCATGTTTTGCTTTCTGAAGGATGTTGCCAGGTCCCACTCCTGAGTGACAGCTGGCTTGTCAGGTGTGAATAAAGCCTATTAAATGAAAAAGAAGTGACATTTAAAAGTACAAGCCTGGTAGCTAGCAGCTTCTTTCTATGCTTGAATGGCATTAATCAGTTCATTCTCTCAAATTAGGGAAAACTCTTTCTCCCTCACAGAATAAATCTTACTGAAAATCAAATATATCAAGTGTTAAGAGAACATGAATCAACAGGGATTCATACATTCTGGTAAAATAGAACAATCTCTTTGGGAAAACTATTTGGTGCTATCTTGTGAAGTGAAACATACAAATAACCAGCAAGCCCCTTTTTAGGCGTTCATGGTAGATGAAGTTTAGCACCAGTGCACCAGGAGACACAGACAAGAATGTTCAGAAAAGCTATGTTCAGATTTCTGAAAAGTGAGAAGTAACCCAAATGCCAACAGGAATACAAATTAAAAAACTTTGGTCTCATCATACAAAAGCCTAGTATACAATGGTGAATGTGACTGACCTCTACTCCACAGAATAGCAGGAATGAACCTTGGAAAAGTCATGTTAAGTGACAAAAGACAAGTCCCAGAAAACAGTGTATAGAACAATATCAATTTCATGAAGTTCAGAAACTAAGCATTATGTTGTTTAAGCATACAAACATATATTATAAAATCATTTTTTTTTTAAAAAAAACAAGGGAATGATAAACACAAAATTCTGGGTATAGGCTTACTTGGAGTAGGGTGAGGGAGGCATAGGTATGGCAGCACCCAAGTAGAGACCAATCATTGGTAATGTTGCAATTCTTGGATTGCAGAGTGGAAACATTGGTACTTACTATACTTTCATGCTTTATAAATTATATAGAGGTCGCATATATACTTCTGTATACATCAAATATATTGAAAAGATAAAGGAAAAAGAAAAAAGGGTTATCTTCTTTCATTTATTTCTGCTCATAAACAAGAAAAAATAAATAACTGAGAGGCTCAGGGAAAATCTGGTTGTTAGAAAAGTCGTGGTTCTGTCTCTCTTGAACCTCTTGCTGGCTTCAACACAATACTTTCTTCACAAGAAGTGTCACTATCAACCTCAAACATGAAGCCCACACCCAAGGCACATGGGAGGCTTTGCGGCTGCCATAAGCTGTCCCCAGAGAATCCACTCACTCTGTGTGCTTGTCGGCTGTGTCATAGCTCAAATTGAGTCTCAACAAGATAAGCTCTTCAAGGCAGAATATTTTCAGCTGTTGTGGTCAGACAGCAGCAGGTTCTTATCTGAGGACAGCAGGGCCATGTGGCACACCACAGCTGGGGCAGTGTCAGCAAAAGCATGTGGACTCTGTACACAGTAGCAGGGTCCAATGGACAGCAATTAGCACCAGGAGAATGAAGATGAATGGGGCATATCCATAACCTTCATAAAAATGTCACAGAGAAGAAGACGCACACACCATATGGACCTACACTGGGGCTCTCCCTGGGATGGCCTTTTATTTTACACTAGTCCAAGTGACAGCCTTTTAAAAATGATGTCTTTTCCCTACTGGGGCTTCCCAGCCAGCCCCACCAAAAGAAGTAAGGAAACAGGCTGCCTGAATGATGTTGGATGCAACATGAAGAGCACTTCCATCTCAACATTTCCTGACTTTCTATGCTCTGAGTTTCTAGAACAATTATCTCATGTGCATAATATGTTCACAGTTAATTAGATGTCCTGTCTCTTCCTGTAATATTTTATCTTTTAGTTTTAGTGATGTTCTGAACCTATGGATATTTCAGAAATTTCCTTATCTATTTTCAAAAGGTCAAATGCTAGATGTTCTTGGTTCTTAGCAAAGAAACAGAAGCTCACACTGGCTGATTTAAGCATAAAAATGATTATTCAGAAGGATTTGGGGTCACTTACAAAATCAATGGGACAGTTGCAGAATCAGGCCCAGGAAACAGGCAGGCTCTAAGGAAAAGACTGAGCCAGAACTACATCTAAAATGCAGCCACAGCAATGGGTCAGTGGTCAACGCAGCCACTTCCAGAGGCCATAGAATCAGAGGGTGTTGGACCCCCTGGCTTTGCTGTGGCTGCTGTCCCACATGCCCTCTCCTGGAAAACAGAGCATGGGCCACCAACCCTACCACCAGGATAAAAAATTATCTTAACTTTACTTTGAGACATCAGCTCCTGATTCAAAGCCCAGAGGTTATTATTTAACAAATTTATACTGAGCATCTGAAACGAGTCTGACACAGTTACAGGATCTTGAGATATATCATGAAGGAAACAAACAAAGCCTCCATCCTCTTAGAATTTATATTCTAGTGGGGGTGGGAGAGAGTGGGGTATAGAGAACAAACCATAAACATTTGTTGTAGTAAAGGAGTAAATGATATAATATGTTGGTAGGTGATAAGTGCTATAGGAAAAAAGGAGAATAGAGTAGGGGAACAAGAAGGGCCAAGAGGGCCTTACAGGTGGCAATTTTTAAACGGGATGGTCAAGGAAGTATCACTAAAAAGGTGAAATTCGAGTAAAGATTTGCAGGAGCCTAGGGGTGGGAGATCTTGCTGTGGCCATCATGGAAAATACAATTTGGCACATGGACCATGAGTTACAGAAGACACAGTGAAAAGGTTTCAGGGATTGGAGAGGGTGAGTGAGGGGGACAAAATAAGGGGTGTGCAGAGCCTTATGGGGAATAAGATACAGGAGATAAAGGGTTAACTGGGAGCTCGGGCTTTTTGTGGTGATTGATATAAACAGGAATAAAGGGCTTAATGAGAGTATTGCTAAGTAGATTCAAGGCAGAGAATGTGCTTTGGGGGGCTAAGGGGTGGGCACATGCAGCTCCTTATCAATAGAGATGAGGAAAGTTGGGGTATCTGGGTCTTAGTCCCAGGTTGCAGGTACTATTTTGGGCCCTAAAAATGGTGGTAGAAGACCTAAGGGAGATGTAGTCACAGACCCAGTGCACTTATTAAGGAGACGTGGGCTTATACTAGGTGTTTGGGCTCTGCATTGATACTTGTTGACAATGATGAGATTTTTGGAGAAGCTAGTGGTTACTCCCAGAGTGTGGGCCATCTCTTGATGCTTGATGATGGGGTGAAAAATCTAGGTCATTTTTGTGAAGTCATCTGATTGGCCCCATTGAAGTCATGTGTCTAGCCTTATTTGCAAAGACTGGTGGTAAATAGAATATTTGACTCATACAATGAGGAAGTCCCCAAACATTAAACAGGGACTCAAATTCTGGACAATCAAAGAAGAAGAGGGAAATGTTTACTTTTTTTTTTTTTTAAGTCTATTCTCTTTTAAATTGAATGATTTTTTTTGTGTCCTTTAACATACACACTCTCTGTCTATCACTTTCTTTTTCCTACAATTTATTTGTTGAAGAACTCGGGCCATTTGACCCGTAGAGTTCCTACAGACTGGATTTTGCTGACTGCACACTCATGGTGCAGTTCAGCATGTTCCTCTGTTCTTTGTATTTCCTGCAAATTGGCGGCTGAACCCAGAGTCATTTTGATCAGACTTAACTTCAATCTGTTTTTTTGCAAGGCTGTAGGTGATGTTCTTTCATCAGGAAGAAAAAGAAAACACACAGTAAAAAGACATACCACATTGCTGCACATACAAAGATCAAAAAACTCATATCCAGACTAAGCTAACTTGTCAATTAGAAAAAGACAGACAATCCAATAGAAAAATAGGCAAGAAACTTGAAAAGATGCTTTACAAAATAAGATATTGAAATGGCCAGCTAACACATGAAAAGGGGCTCAGTTTCATGACTCATCAAAACAATACAAATTAATAGCAGAATGAATGCCATATTAACCCACCAGAATGGCTAAAATTAAAAGACTGACAAGATCAATTCTGGGTCAGAATGCAGAGCAACTGGAAGTTTCATATACTGCTGTGCAGAATGTAAACAGGTGCACTATTAACTATTTCTATTTGGCATTGTCCACGAGGGTTTAGGAAAACCTGGTGGCGTAGTGGTTAAGTGCTATGGCTGCTAACCAAAAGGTTGGCAGTTCGAATCCACCACACACTCCTTGGAAACTCTATGGGGCAGTTCTACTCTGTCCTATAAGGTAACTGTGAGTCGGAATCCACTTGACGGCAACGGGCTTGACTTGGGCTTGGCACTAGCGTTTAACATACTTTGGCCTAGTACTTCCACTTCTAGATATATATTAATCAGAAATAGGAACATATGTGTACCAAAAGATATGCCATAGCCATAACTGGAATCCATTCAAATGTCCCTTAACAATAGAATGAATAAATAAAGTGTGGTAATGATACAATGGAATAATAAACAGCCATGAAAATTAGTACGGTACTGATACACAGAACAACATAAATGAATCTCACAAACATAAAATTGAGCAAGAGAAACTCACCACACAAAAAAGTCTATGAAGGTCAAAACCTGGCAAAAATAATCTATGGTTTTAAAACTCAGGATGGTGATTATATTTGGAAAGAAGGATGTCGTTGTTGTCAGGTGACGTCGAGTTAGTTCCGACTCACAGCGACCCTAAGTACAACAGAACAAAACACTGCCCGGTCATCCGCCATGCTCACACTCGTTGTTATGCATGAGCCCATTGTTGCAGCCACTTTGTCAATCCACCTCGTTGAGGGTCTTCCACTTTTTCGCTGACCCTCTACTTTACCGAGCATGATGTCCTTCTCCAGGGAATGGTCCCTCCTGATAACATGTCCAAAGTATGTAAGACGTAGTCTTGCCATCCTTGCTTCTAAGGAGCATTCTAGCTATACTTCTTCCAAAACAGATTTGTTCGTTCTTTTGGCAGTCAGTGGTATGCTCAATATTCTTCGCCAACCCCGTAATCCAAAGGTGTCAATTCTTCAGTCTTCCTTATTCATTGTCCAGCTTTCGCATGCATATGAGGCAGTTGAAAATATCATGGCTCGGGTCAGGCGCACCTTAGTCTTCAAGGTGACATCTTTACTTTTTAACACTTTAAAGAGGTCTTGTGCAGCAGATTTGCCCAATGCAATGCGTCATTTGAATTCTTGACTGCTGCTTCAATGGGGTTGATTGCGGATCCAAGTAAAATGAAATCCTTGACAACTTCAATCTTTTCTCTGTTTATCATGATGTTGCTTATTGGTCCAGTTGTGAGGATTTTTGTT
>NW_004443938.1:39887326-39903260 GCF_000243295.1 Trichechus manatus latirostris
GCCTACTGGAACCCTCATGTCCTGTTTTTGTAAATGTTTTGATATTGTCTGCTGTCTTCGGGGCATTCAGTAGTTATTTTTCTCGTTTATTGATTGTAGATTTGTTTGTTTTGTCCCTTTTTTTAAAAAAAATTTGACTATGTCTGAGCAAGCAGACTGTGTGTTCTTTGTTGTTTGCTCGTCTGTGCACTCAATGCTTTTCGCCTCCTTCTCCAACTGGCAGGGTCAGTCACTCAGATATGGCACAGCAGAGCAGTTCTAGCTGAAGAGGAGTTACTGGGATGGGATGTTTGTGGCACTTACTACAGCCACCAGAGTGGGTCTGCAATCAGTGCAGGGCAGGTTCCAGTAGGCCCTGCCTGTGCTGCTTGGTGGTGTGATGTCAAGCACACGGTGCAGGTAGGCAGGATGCAGCAGGGAGATTGTTATGTGTGGAGCTAAAATGGATATGGGAGAGAGGAGAGAGGAACAGGAGCCAAAAACATACAAACAAACGAAAAAGAATGCTAGGGGAGCTTGCCATTGGAGTGCAGAGATGAGAGACTATGAAATGGAGAAAAACAGAAAGTAGAGGAGGAAGAAAGGGAAAGAATGAATAAAGAAGAATCAGAAAAGTTAAAGAACTGCAAAGTTTCCAGGGATCCCACCGGTGTAGCTATGAGGTCTGGGAAAGTCACTCTCAGGTGTTGCAGTACAGCCTGGCTGGAAGACGTAGAGGTATACAACGCCAGGTATTCAGGGAACAGAAAGAGAAGGAAGATATAGAGAGATGAGAAACTGAGTAATGAAGAAAGACAAAAAGGGAAAAAGAGGAGAAAGAAAACAAAACAAATTAAAAAAAATAACAAGAAAGCCCCCCAAAGAAACAGAAAAAAAAAAAAAAAAGTAAAAAGAAATGCTCTTAGGGATCCCTCTGCACTTCTGTGGAAGCTGAAGGGGAGTCTCCCTGCCATGCAGCTCAGCCTGGTTAGAAAGGGCTCCCAACTCAAGAAAAGGGAGAGAAAACAAACAAACAATTCAAAATAAACAAAGGAACAAATGCCCCGGGATCCCACCAGCGCGGCAGCCCAAAGCGGGTAGTGGCTCCACACTCGAACAGAGCTCCGCAGCCCCTCAGGAAGAAGCAAAGATGGCGCACGGAGCCAGGTACTTGAGGAAGGGAAGGGGAGGTGGTGAGAGGCAAGTAAGAAATCAAAAGAAGCAGAAAGAAAAAAGCAACACTAGCAGCCAACAAATGGCACTCTGAGAGCCAGCTAGTGCGGGCTGGTGTTTCTGGACAAGAGACTGTGTCCGTGGGAAGCAGAGGGGGCCAAGTGTGGGTGAAGAAGGGTAGAGAGTAGGAAAGCATATATCACAAATTACTGGAGCTCTGCAGCCCCTCCGGAAGAAGCAAAGATGGTGCAGGGAGCGAGGTACTCGATCGAAAGGAGGGTGAGGTGGGAGGAGGCAGGGAAGAAATAAAAAGAAACAGAAAAAAAGCAACACTAGCAGCCAACAAATGGCACTCAGAGAGCCACCTGTTCGGGTGTGTGGAATTCAAGCAGCCGCTGTTTCCCGGTCAAGAGACTGTGGCCGCGGGAAGCAGAGGAGGCCAGGTCGGGGTGAAGAAGGGTGGGGGGTGGGAAAGCATATATCGCAAATTACCGGTTGTTTTGTCTCCCACTGGAAGCTCCGTGAGGCTGCTTTCTCGTACCCCCTGTTTGCTGGTCTCCGATAGGAGTCCAAGATGGCGGATCCGGGCTGCGTTAGCTGGTAGGGGACCTCTGCAAGGATCTCTCCTCGCTCTCTGTTCTCTGTCAGTTTTCTCACTCCATTTGGTGCTTGGCTGAGTCCTTTATCTCTTCATTTGATGTTTCA
The DNA here is from genome assembly GCF_000243295.1 of Trichechus manatus latirostris. Lineage (NCBI taxonomy): Eukaryota > Metazoa > Chordata > Mammalia > Sirenia > Trichechidae > Trichechus > Trichechus manatus. Next base: position 39,889,184 of record NW_004443938.1, read on the forward strand.
GGGTTTCAGGATTGTTGTATTCTTTGTTCGGCTTAGTTTTTCGGATCTTTGCTGTGGCGGGATGGCGTGGTGCTTCTGCCTATAGCACCATTTTGCTGGAACCCCTCCCATATATTTTTTAAAAATCACTTTATCTCATGCTTGGGCTTTATTGGCCATACCCTGAGGGATGACAACCCATATCCAAGATGTCTCATCATATTGGCTAAACCAAAACAGTCCTCCCTCTTAGGATATAAGTTTGCTACTTTACCTTAGGCAGAGTTCCTTTGCTGGTCCTTAAATTGACAATCTTTCTTCACTCTCTTTGATCCCTCAACTGTACCTATTGACACTTATTTTCCTAAGCTTGTAAGTCCCAGTGCACTACCTTCATTAATACCTTAACTTTTAATTCAATAATAGAGACAACACTGGGCTGTGCAGCAGCTCAAAACAACAGTTAGTTTACCATTCTCTGTCTTTTTTCTCTGATGACTAATTCATTTCTAGATGATTTTACCACCTTTTTATAATTTATTGCCAAACCAATATTTTCATGCAAATTTATTTGTTTTTTATTGTGCTACATAACCACTACATTTCTGGATGCCTGCTGGATGTTGTTATGTGGAAGCGGTTGTGATAACAATTTTATCATATCAAAACCCCAATTAATATTTTCTGCCTGTCCATGACACTTGCCCACAATATTGACCACGTCATGCTAATCATACAGAATGAACAGGTATTAGTAAGTACTTTGGATTCTCTAGGAAGACTGATGAGTGGCAGAGGATGGAAAACAAACTCTTAAAAGTCTTAGGGACCTGTCATATTGATAAGGCGCACTGGCCGCACAATGGTTAAGAACTCAGTTGCTAACCAAAATGTTGGCGGTTCTAACCCACCCAGCAGCTCTGCAGAAGAAAGATTTGGCAATCTGTTGCTGTAAGGATTTCCGTTGCTGTCGAGTCAATTCTGACTCCTAGGGACCCTATAGGACAGAGTAGAATTGCCCTATAGGGTTTCCTAGGCCATAGACTTTACAGAAGCAGACTGCCTCATCTTTCTTCTGAAAAGTGGCTGGTTGAACTGCCAAGCTTTTGGTTAGCAGCCAAGCGCTTAACCACTGCACCACTAGGGCTTCTTCCCATAAAGTTTACAGCCTAGAAAACCCTATGGGGCCATTCTATTCTGTTTTATGGGGTTGCTATGAGTTAAAATCAACTCAATACCACCTAACAACAACAGCAACATCATGTTGATGAAGGTTTTATGGGTCCAATGGTCTGGGAGCATACTTAGAACATCTTTTCTAAGGTAAAGGAAAAGTTACTGTCTCTCTCGCAAAGAAAGAAGCTCAGTGCTTTATGGGCAACTGGGTTTTGAGGCAGTATATACTGTACTTGGGAATAATGCTCTGACCCTTTTATCAGGGGCCTCAAAAGTTACTTGTTTTGAGTGGGACCCAGAACAAGGGAGGATTTTGCACAAGACCCAGACTCAGTGAAAGCTTCCCTGACACTTAAGACATTTCTCCCAGTAGATCTGAGAGTGCTAGAGGTATCCATGGTGGGTAAGTGCAAAGGGTGGAATGTCTAGCAAGCTTCACTAGAAGAGTTTCAGTTTCGACCCCTGGCATTCCAGAGTAGAGTCATGCCTGCTGCAGCAGAGAACTGTTTAAAAATAGTTCCTTGTATGCTCCTGGGCCCTCGTAAAGCCTGAGTGTCTGACTTTGGGACTCCAGTAACTATGATCCAGAGAAAAGCTGGTTGAAACCCTGGGTATGGCACAATCTTTTGAGATACTAGACAGTTATCTGGCCACAGGTAGATCACATTAGACCCATTACACCCTGGAAGGGGAAGTGATATATCCCAACCAGAACTGACATTGACAGTGGTTATGGGTTTGCCTTCCCTACCTGCAGTGTCTCAGCCAGCATCTCCTCACCATCGCCAGCCTGTTGTAATGGTTTCCCATATAACAGTGACTCACCTCAAGGAATTTATTTTGTGACAAGAATGGTACAACATTTGGCACCAGATTACAAACTTTATTACTTAGAAATAGCTCATCTAAGGCACCAGAAAAGTGGATTGTCATCTTTCAGGATGTGGTATGTTTGCTCATCCAATAGCTGATATATGGTGCTGAGTAGTTAGAATACTTCTCCAAGAACCAAAGAGTAGAAGTAGGATAGAACTCTCACAACCACAGTTACCCTCCTTTGGAATTTGTGTTTCCCATTTATTCTCTATCAGATCAAAAATCCCAGTCCCCAGGGAGGGAACACTTCCACTGGAGGACAGGGTGAAGATTCCTCTGAACTTATAGTTACAACTACCACCTGGCCACTTTGGCCTCTCCATGTCATCTAAGAAAGAAATAACTTATTTGACTCCAATTTGTCTGAAGACGTAGGGTTGCTGCTACACCACAGGAGCAGAGAAGTGTATATCTAGACCAAAGGGTATTTCTGGGATGTCTCTTGGTGCTTCTGTGCTCGGTGATAATGACGTAGGCATTTAGCAACCATGGCTTGGAAAGAGAAAGACATTAAGAGCTCAGATTCCTTGGGGCAGAAGGTCTCCACACCAGACAAGCAACTTAGAAAATTTGAGGTGCTGTCCTAGGTGAAAGAATTCTAGAATGGGTATTAGAGGAGTGAGATGATAAATACTAATTTAAGTCTCAACATCAATCAACTGGAGCAGCAGAGAAATGTAGCTTGATCCACTAACCCTCTTGTATTGAGTTCTTATGCATATTACAACTGGCCATGACCTAGAAGGGAACTCTGGGATGAATTTGACTTAATGGAGGGCACAAGCAGAACTAAATGGCATAAGGATGCAAGATACTCTTCTTGTGCCCCAACCACTTCTTGTGCACTCAACAGCTTTGCTCAGGTGCCACTTGACAATGCCTCACTCAGGCCTGCACCACATACTCTCACTTCCTGCTCCAGGACATCTATGATGCTGCAACATGGGATGTCTGCATGAACCCACCTGGCCTTCATGCATACACAAACAAGAGCTGCAGGGGAGTTGATATCTGTGGCACTGCCTTTGAATAATGGGGGAAATGGAGCCCACTGATAAATGTCTCTACTTTTTGTCTCCTAGGTTGGCAATTCTCAGACATATTTCATGAGAATCCTGAGAAGTTCCTGGCAGGATAGGACACCAATCACCCATTGATGGCCAACTCAGTATGTACCCTTGGATTAACTTTTCCTTCCTTGATGTTTCACTCCTTATGTCTTTTTCTCCCTGAGATAACGCCTCTAAAAAACTTCTTGCAAGACTTTGTTTCAGGGGCTCCTTTTGAGGAAATCCAGACTAAATCAGATTAGAGAATTGATCAGAGCTGGAGAATAAAATTGATGTAAATTTTATTTCACTTCCCCCAAAAAGGACTGGATGTAAGACATTTAGTAAGCTTGGCTATCATGCACTTATTATGTGAACACCTAGGTAGGAAGCTGGAGAAACTTAATTGCCTAAGAGAACTAAGGTCATTATTACCTTCCAGATTACTGAGAAAACAGTAAATTTCTAGTGGGCTAAGTCAATTCAGTCCACCCGTGACAGAACCCTAAAGAAATTGTCTTTGAAGTTTTATTACATAAGAAACTGTATCTATAGCCAAACTAAATTCTATTCTCACTTTATCAACATTATAAAACAGTTTCTCTTGTATCTCATAGGCATAATATCAATAAATCAATTTTAGTGCTTTAACATTAAATTCTTGTCTTTTTTTGGTTGAGTCAGAAAGTGGTAGCACATCATTTATAACGCACCCTGAACCAAGAATGCCCTCTTATAAAAGTCTTCAGTTTGTTTTTCCTCCATAGAACAATATCCCTATAAACTTCTGAGAATCGATTGTTAAAACATGGAAACTGTCTTGGATGATTTTAGCTGTTCTAAGTAATAAAGCAATTTTGATCCAAATGCAAGAAAAAACTCTCTACCCTCCTTTGATTTTTGTCTAGCTCATGAAATAGGGGCTAGGTATTAATTTAGGGAAATTGTTGACTTTAAATGATGAAGGAGATGAGTGCTTAGGTACTGATAATTACCAAATCTATCTTGAATATGTCAACATTTGATAAGAGAAAAGAATGATGAAGCTATTAATAATTCTGCTTTACTGTTAATCAAAATTGGTTTAAACAAAGGCAGTGTGCCTTGGTTTCAATTTAAATCAGCCCAAAAGAAAGACAGTACCCTAAGAATAATTAGAAAATTCTATTTGAATATCTTGACTCTATAATCTTTCTATGCTACATCACAGTCTGCCCTTCAAAGCAAAACTATAAAGAAGTTTCTCTGGTTCACTTCCCATCCCCAATGCCCATCTACAAAAGATGTGAAGATCAAAGCTATGCAAGACCTCGTCTTTATTATACAAACTAAATTCCAAGTAATTGCTTCACTTAAGTTGTCCTAATGTGATGAGGTCTGTTGTTATTTTTTCATCATGAAAATATTAATTACCTTGAGAGCTAACTGACAATTAAAAATGGTATATCAATTAGAATTATTTTGAAACATTTTTATATGATTAAGAAAGAAATTTTGACAGTATGGGAGAATGAGAAACGTGGAAGATAACATAATTTATATAAGATAAAAAGGTTCATCTGGTGATTGTTGCAAAAATTAAATGTGATTTAATCCTAAATCAATTGAGTAAACCACCTCCCTTAAGCTGACTCTATTTTCTGGATGAAAAATCAAGTTAATAATTTTTTGTACCAGTTCCATGTATGAGAGGACGTCTGAAAGATATTGGTATTCCTGGAACATTTGGGTAGTTTATAGAGAATAGAAAGAATGATTTAAATTGCAACTATTCAAGATATCTATGCTATCTGGTCATTGCACTTACAAAGAAAATTTAGACATCATTAACTACTGTTTCAAACATACAAAATATAGAAATTAATATAATAAGTATGTAGGACTAAATATTTGTTAACATTTGGTGATATTTTCGTATTTGTGAATGTCATTTCCATGCATATGTCTGTACTTTTACTACATATCAGTCATGAACAATATATATTTTTTCTTTAAAATATTATGCAAATAACATCATGCCTACATGTTCTTTCTCTAATTTTTTTTCTTCTTTTCTTTTATTCAGCACCATGTTCTTGAGATTTTTCAATATTGAGACCTAGTTTTAATGGCTGTGGAGTTTCCATTGCATGAATAGACCATGGTTTGTCTATTTCCTTACTAAGGGTACGCGGACTGCTTCCAGTTTGTTTTTTGCTTTAACAAGAAATGCTGCAACGAACATCCCAGGACATGTCTCTTTATGCGCATGTGCTAGAATTATGGTATGGTGGATACCTGGAAGTACATTGTTGGGTTATAGAGCACACATCTTTAACTTTAGTAAGTGTAGAGCGACAGTGCATCATACACTAGACGTGTCATTTGCATGAGTTCAGGTCTTGACTCTCTCATATACTCTATGTGTAACCTTACCCTGTTCGACTCTGATTCCTCATCTCTGAAACAGTGACTATAATAATTACCTCTGGCAGACTGCTTGTTGTACTCTGAAATCCATTCTTTCCTTTTTTCCATAGAAGAGTTTCAGGTTGGTACATGGTCATCCAGATAAAGGCTGTATTTCTCAGCATCCTTTCCAGCTAGATGTGGCCATGTGACTACATTCTGGCTGAAGGGATGTGAATGGAAGTGAGGCATATCCGTGGTATGTGTTGCTTGCCTTTCTCCCTTGTTGCTGTCTTGATGAGAGATAGAACAGCCTTGGTCCTATAGATAAAATCTCCATATTGGCAATCTGATGGGTGTGACTTTATTTTTATTAAGTCATTTTTTATTATTAAGCTTTTAAGCTTTAAAGAAGGAAGCATAACCAACATTTAGAAAAGTACACAAATCAAAAGTATACAGATTAATGAATGAGTTAATTAATTAATGTGAGCATACATGTGTAATCAGCACCTAGAACACCAGAGCTCCTTGTGCCTCCTCCCAGTCATTACCACCATCCTCCCCAAAGGTAACCACATCCTGACTTTTAACAACGTAGACTATTAGTTTTGCCCAGAATCACTCAATATAAGAATCAGTATCAGATTCAGAAGCTTTTGTGGTAGAACCTTTCACTCTATATTATGTTTTATTGAGATTTATTGTATTGTGAACATGGTGGTACTTGCTTATTCCCACAGCGGCTGGTGGGTTCAAACAGCCCACCTTTTGGTGCTTAACCACTTCACCACCAGGGATCCTGTTATTCCATACTTACCCTCTATTACTTTGTTATTTATTATTTTACTGTTATTATACAGATTACCCTGAAGACTAAAACACAAATCCTTGATTTATTCAATTTTAATATAAACCATTACTTTTATCACTTCACCAATAATGCATATACTGTCTTCTCATCTTTTGATGTATTATCATGTATTTTACTTCTTCAAATATATTAACCCACACAATGTATTATACAGTCAGTATTCATTCAGATGTACTCATATATTTATCCTTTTTTGTGTTCTTTATTCCTTCCTGAATTTCTTTTTAGGCTATTTTTTCTCCTTAAATAGTTTGCTTTGATAATTGTTTTAGTGTGGATCTGCAGGCGACCAACTCTCAGTTTTTATATACACCTATGTATGTAATAACAAATTGTAATAAGTATAATAAGTAACATGTAAATAATAAATATATAACAATAAACATATGAAAATATTTTTATTTTTCCTTCAATTTTGATGGAGATTTTTGCTGTGTGTAGAAGTCTAGAATGGCAACTATTTGTTTCAGCATTTGTTAAAAGTCATGTTATTTTCTTGTAGCTTCTAATATTTGTGTTGAGAAGTTAGCTGTCTTTTTCTTACTCCTTTGAAGATAACTTGTCTTTTCTCTCTGGATACATTTGATATTTTCTTTGTATCTGTACCTCTGAATCTTGGTTTGTTTGTTTTTTTTAACAGTTTTAATGTAATTTGTATCTATATGGGTTTACTTTGTATTTATCTCTTCTGTGATTCATAAAACTTCTTGAATGTGTGGTTTGATATTTTCTCCAAATTTATGAAAATTCTGAGTCATATTTCTTCAGATATTACTTCTGTCCCACTTTTTCTCTCCTCTTTTTTTTATACATGTTAAGACTTTTCATTTCATCCCATATGTTTCTTACAATATATTTTGATGTTCCCTTTTTCTCACTGAGCTTCATTCAAGCTATTTTCTACCAGCCTATCTTCCAGTTCACTAATTCTCTCTCTAGTAGTGTCAGTCTTCTCTTAAACCAATCTATTGAGTTCTTAATTTCAGTTATTCTATTTTTCCAAAATAGACTATTCATTTGATTATTTTCTCTAGATTCTAGTTGTCTGGTGAAAGTCTCTATCGTATTTTTCTTGAACATATTAGCCACAATTATTTTAAGGTCTGTGTCTGGTAACTCTAATTTTTGGATGCCCTATGATGTGTTTCTATTTTGCATTTTTTTCCTTTTTATTTTTAGTAATTTGATTCTGTTTCTGGTATGACTGGTAATTCTATCTGAATGTTAGACATTCTATATTAAATGGTTTAAAGATAATTTTAGGCTTATGATAATGTTAACTTCCTGCAAAGAGGACTAACTTCTGCTTTTGGCAGACAAATAGAAGTAGATCACCATAACCCATCTTTGAATTGAACTGACTAAAGGAATTTGTTTCGGTAATAGAAACTAGTCTATTTCTAGTAATATAAAGGAAAAGATTTCTCCCGGTTTCTTGTGCAAGGGTATAACTTTCTGGAGTCTGAACTAAATGTCTGGTCATTTTACCTAGACATTCTCCTATGAGGAAGCTTGAGCTTTAGTTTTTGTCTCCCCAGCCTTTGAGATTATTGGAAACTCTGCTTAATTTCTCAGTCTGTTAGTTAATCAGTTTTTGTTTGGCTTTTTGCATCTTGGCTGAAAGTTACAGATTGGCAAATCGTTCAGCAGAGCAGGCAACAGTGCATGTTGAGCTTACCTCTCTGTTTTTCCTTTCTGTTTGGAATCTTGGCTCCTGGAGTCCTGCTTTGATTTCTCCCTGATGTCTTAAACACAGATTTCCAGGTATTTTGTTATTTTATATTAAAATATTTAGTCTCGTACAAGTTAGTCTGCTATAGCCAGAGCCCAAATCTTTGATATTTTAATTTGCACATCTAATTTTTGTAGTGAGGTTGAGAATATTTTTATATACTAACTGGCCATTGTGTTTTCTTCTTTATGAACTCTTTGCCCACTTTTTATTGGGTTGTCTTTTGGTTTATAATACCTGAAGAACTCCAGATACTATTTGGGGGTAGGGATGTCAATATGCCTGCAAATATCGTCTTCCAGTCTGTGACTTGTCTTAACTTTTTTATGTTGTCTTTTGTCACACAGAAGTTTTAAATTTTAATAGGTAAATCTAAAACACCTTTTCCTTTAGAGTTTGTGGTTTAATAAATTGCTCTGTATCCTGATGTCATAAAGATACCCTCCCAGATTTTTTCCTCAAAGTTCTGTAGTTTCAATTTTCATATTTAGGTCTTTAATTTACCAGGAATTTATTTTTTCTGTGCTGTGTTATGTAGGGATAGCCCATTGTTCTAGCACAATGTGTCAAAATGCCAACTATTTTCCAACCATTTGTTAAAATTATGTTTTTTACTTATTAATTTTATTAATTTCTTTTTTTATGTTCATGTAAACTACTTGAAGATAGTTATCACGTCTATGGTTCTCTGAATCTCCCAAACTTTCCAACTTTCATAAAAAAATAAATACAAGAAAATATTTCTTAATAGATATATTGAGCTAGATCAGTTGATTCTTGTATTGATTAACTAGATAGCACTTTCTACCTATCCTTCACAAAATTTACACCTATAATTCCTAACTATCAGTTCTAGAAAAAAAAAAAAATCCGACAGTAAAACCAAATACTTACTTACAGTGGCTTTAAAATGTAGCTCTAGAAAAATAATAATAGCAATAGTAGCTAACCTTTATCGGTTATTGATTATGTGCCTGGAAATTTTCTAAGAACTTCATACGTATTATCTTATTTACAAGAAAACTATGAGTCAGGTTATATCATTATTAACATTTTTCAAATGAGAAAATTGAGGTACACTCTAGTCAATATCAAATTCGTAAAAATAGTCAATTCAGAGCCACTTTATTTAGATCCACTTTAACTTGTAAAATAAATGAAGAATTTCTATGACGTCACTTTCAGGTGAACATTGCATTGTGAATACAAAATTCTGAGTATATATCTAAATAAAAGTATAATTTCTCTGTGAGATATACTCACATTTATATTGCAATATGCAAACACTGTTATCATAATCATCAATAATAATTTATTGGAAACTATATTTGTGGCATTGTGCAAGGTGTTAAAACTAACTATAATTTGCTTGAATCTGCATAAAACATTTTGTCTGTCTTTCACTCTTCTCTCCTTGATAATGGCTGCATTCAAGGAATAATGCACTTTATGTGCTTCTCTGGTGGTAAAAACACATTTCACATAAATGGAGTAAAGAGCATTTAATGAGTTGAGCTCTGTGCATGTGAAAGCCAACAGCAATATTAGAAATGGTGTTTATTTTACGGCCCAGAAACTGCATATAAATGCTAGTATATGTTTATATGACAGTTCTATTAAATATAAAATAGTCCCACTACAAGGAAAGTCCTTTACATAGGCTTTTTATATGGTCTAAATAGCATACCCAGCCCTGTAACTACTCATTTGAGACATTTTTAGAACCTTATTTATGTTAAAGCCATAACAAACTAGCAACTAGAAAACTATAATGGGCACAAACGGCTAATAAAAATGAGATTGTTGAAAATACTTCTTAATAGCAACTTAGGAAGAATCCTGATAAAAGAAAGTCAAGGCTTGGTGTCTCTGGAAGCCTGCCACCCAGTAATCACAGACATTTAGCCACAGGTACTCCCCTTTTCCATCTTTTTGCTTTCTTGGCTGGAAACTAAACAGTCAATGTACTTTAAAACTGGTATTTATCCTATTTTTCATTCTAGTGCCTACTGAACCAGAAGTGCTCTGAAAAAATCCGAGGATCATTCTTCCTCCATGTGCTGATTATTCACTGGATGACTTCCCTGCAGAAATCAGGCAGATGCTCAGAAACTGGCCAGAAAAGGGCAGAATGCCAGCACATTTCCTGGCTCTGTGTGTGTGTCTATATACACAAGTCTGCATATGTGTGTAAACGTGTGCATGTGTGTTATATATGTAAGATCCAGTCTCTCGAAATCTGGATCATTTCTTGGCTGAACTACTATGTTTAGACAAGCAGGCTAAAATGAACAGGTCAAACTTTTTATTTATAGAGTAAAAACTATTTGATCTGGGGTAGATATCAGCTCTACAGGCAAACATGTTGGGCAAAAGTCATTTTTATTGCTACATCTTGCAGGACTCCAAAATGGTTCATGTACTCATCCATGTGAGCAAAGAAAAAATTCCCACAGAAGAGTGGGCTGGTCAAACGTGAAATACTGCTTGAGGCACTCAAAACCAGTATGTGTTTAGATAAGCAAGAATGGAAAGGAATGGAGAAAGAACACCTTTAATTTCTGAGCTGGCAGGAATCTTCTAACTGGCTTTGCTCACCCAACCTTTGGTGGTGCACTAATAGGGCAGGAACTGAGGCAGACTCTGAATTAATGGTCTTTCTTAAAAAACACTATGAGATAACTTAGCAAGGCTGGAACTCTGTGGAATATACTTGAAACCTACTCATCTACTGTAATTATTCATGTCTTGACGAAGGGTCCAAAACCATCAATTTTTTTTTTTAAGTTTGATGCCACCTTTGAGGTCAGAAGCAATTGCTTCTCCCCCAGTGTGGAGATTTCCTTCACAACACCTTTGACGACGGTCTTTTAGTCTATTTTTGAACCATTAATGTTGGGAAGTTCATTACTCTAAATTTTTCCCAGCTTTAAAAACCAAACCCGTTGTCATCGGGTCGATTCCAACTCATAGTGACCCTATAGAACAGAGTAGAATTGCCCTACAGGGTTTACAAGGAGCAGCTGCTGGATTTGAACTGCCAGCCTTTTGGTTAGCAGCCGAGCTCCTAACCACTGAGCTACCAAGGCTTCTTCGCAGCTTTAGATGTAAGAAAATTCTTTACAAGACAGATCCCAGCCCATGTATGCTTAGTTTATGTAAGCATGACACTTAAATGAAGATAGCCACCCAAGAACAACCGGCTCATCTTATACGCTTCCCACTACTATTCTTGGAATTTCCTTGTATGACAGAGAAAAAATTATTAATGTATAGCTATACATATTAATGTATTTTCAGCCTATGTCATCCTGCTCAACCCCTCAACCTTTGTTGTGTTGAGTGAGGCAATGGGTGAAGAAGGGAACTGGAAGAATCCAGGAGACTATAGATTGAGTTACTTTATAAAGGCAAGGGGATCTTTGTGCAGGACCAGAAAGGATCCAGAAAGTGGGAGACAGGGGCAACTGTGTGAGCCAGCATAAGCAGAGTTTTGGGGGAGAGTTATGTGAGGAGAAAAAGAAAGGTATGAGGAAAACTGCCTGAGAGACTTTGAGAGACGTAAGTGAAGAGGATTTTAGGAACTTTGACACGTGTCAGGCAATATTATTCTCTCTGGCTCCTCTGTGAGAGACATCAGTGAACGTCAATTACTTTTCAAAACAGGTGAAATTGGGTTTTGTTCCTTTTGGATGCAGCCTTCAGTATAAGGCATCCTAGTTGCTCTATGTTCCCCTCAGGACACTTGACACTTGATCTCCCTCTCTATCCCACCTCATGAATTATCTCACCTTGGGCAGGTCCAGTTAAGAGTGCAAATTCACTACCAACATCCTGTGATTTTGAAAAGTATGAGTCAGTCTTTCAGAGTCTGATCAACTTCAAAACATGAACAACAGCGCCTTCCTAAACCTGCATAACTGAGGACCTGTTTTTGAGATGGTACAGATCCATATGTTGTGGCTTCAAGGGTCTAGGGAAGGGGTGGTGTCTGCAAGGTGGGAATGAGGAACCGGTGCTGTTGATTGAAAGCTTCCTATATATCACCTCACATTGTGCCATGATCTTGGAAAAGTCGCCAAGACTCAGAAACTGGCCCTTGTTTTGCATTTTCAGGAACTTGCTGCTATTTGCATTTTGGAGCTGATCAGATTCAGACAGACTGACACATATCTTTCAAATCCGCAAGATCTAAATTAGAATGCCAATATTCTAGTATATAATTGCAGGCTATACACATGTAGGAAAGCAACATCAAAAAAAGCGCTTAAAAAGTTATTTTGTAAGTGTGGGATTACAGCAGGTGGCACTAATAATAGTTTGTCTTATAAATTCACTTCTTCAAATGATACTGACTTGCTAAACATATAAGCTGATATCTTGATTGAACTGGATTGATATTACTTAATTTTGGCTCCATGAATGCCATTATTCTATGGTTCCTTGTCAATCATTAATCCATCCTCCACTTTCTGCTAATACAACTTATCTTTTGCTATGTACGTACTACTGATTAGGTGTAGTCAAATGTCCCATTACCATTTCTGTCCTGGAGACATGTTGTCTGTTCATTATTGTATTTTTAAATTTTTTCTTCTCTATTAAAGACTTTTTGCTTTGATTTTGTAATGATTTCAAAGAATCAGTGTTTTTGTTTTGACTTTGTAGTCAGTATTATGTAGTATGTTATACAGAACAAAGATGTAGGAAGAAAGTAGTTAATAATCTCACCCTTCCCTTCATCTTTTTCCAAACTCACTTCCAGTAAATAATAAATATATCACCCCTTTATGTTCACACAAGCATATGTAAATGTATGTAAACATATACTGTTTTTAAAAGAGAGCACATTTACTCATTAAGCTCTAACCTCTCTTTTTTCACTTAAGGTATTGTAGACACTTCTTCAGGTCTTCCCTCTAATTTTTTTTTTTTCCTAAATTTTATTTATTACTGTTATTGAGAATATACACAACAAAACATACGCCAATTCAACAAGTTTCTACATGTACAATTTAATGACATTGATTATATTCTTCGAGTTGTGCAATCATTCTCACCCTCCTTTTCTGAGTTTTTCTCCCTCATTAACATAAACTCACTGCCCCCTAAGGTTCCTATTTAATCTTTCGAGTTGCTGTTGTCGATTTGATCCCCTAGAGATAGCTAAAAGACCTAAAACAGCATAATGCTCAAGGCAGACCTTTACTACTACTTAAGCAAAATATTGTTCAGTTTTAAGATGACTTCAGGGGATATTTTTGGTTTAAAGTTTGAAGCATATATCAGGGCAATAGTTTCAGGGGTTCATCCACCCTCCATGCCTGCAGGAAGTCTGGAGTCCATGAGAATTTGAAATTCTGCTCTATATTTTATCCCTTTTGATCAGGATTCTTCTATGGAATCTTTGATCAAAATGTTCAGTAATGGTAACTGGGCACCATCTGGTTCTTTTGGTCTCATGGCAAAGAAGGCAGTTGTTCTTGGAGATAATTAGGTACACATTCCATAGCCTCCTATTTCTGACTCTCTTTCTTCCTCAGTTGCTCCAGGTGAATAGAGAAAAATTGCTGTGCCTTGGCTGGCTGCTTGCAAGCTTTTAAGACACCAGGCACTACTCAACAGACTAGGAGGTAGAATAGAAGCACTAAACATGTTATTAGGCCAATTTACTGAGATTTCCTATGAAACCATGACCACAAACCTCCAAATCAAGGAACTAAATCTCAAGAGGTATTTGGTTGTACATAAGCAGCCTCAGCAGCTCCTCTTTTTTTGGTCATTGTTGTAAACATATCTGTCATGGATTAAATTGTGTCCCCCTAAAATATGTGTATCAATTTGGCTAGGCCATGATTCCCAGTATTGTGTGATTGTCCACCATTTTGTCATCTGATGTGATTTTCCTATGTGTTGTAAATCCTACCTCTATGAAGTTAATGAGGTGGGATAGGTGGCAGTTATGTTAATGCGGCAGAACTCAATCTACAAGATTGGATTGTA
>NW_004443938.1:39903360-39968504 GCF_000243295.1 Trichechus manatus latirostris
GGGCGGGGGGAGGAATGAAGGACCTCATACCACTAAGAAAGCAGCTCCGGGAGTAGAGCACGTCCTTTGAACCTGGGGTTCCTGCACAGAGAAGCTCCTAGTCCAGGGGAAGATTAACAACAAGGACCTTCCTCCAGAGCTGACAAAGAAAGCCTTCCCCTGGAGCTGACGTCCTGAATTTGGACTTCTGGCCTACTAAACTGTGAGAGAATAAACTTCTGTTTGTTAAAGCCATGCGCTTGTGGTATTTCTGTTACAGCAACGCTAGATGACTAAGACAATACCTATAACACAACTTTTGCCAATTCAAGTTTTTACAGGTATTCAACTTATTGACAGCAATTATAATAATCGGCTGTGTAACCGTACCCTCTAACTCATTTTTAATAGCTGTACAATCTTCCATCTTATTAATTTACTATAATTTATTTGTTGTTCTTGTTGTTGTTGGGTGCTGTCGAGTCAGTACTGACTCATAGTGATTCTGTGTAACAGAGTAGAACTGCCCAATAGAGTTTCCTAGGCTGTAATCTTTACAGGATCAGATCACCAGGTCATTCTCCCGCAGAGCCACTGGGTGGGTTTGATCTCTAACCTTTTGGTTAGTAGCCAAATACTTAACTGTTTGTGCCACTAGGGCTTCTTATAATTTATTTAATTAGCTCTTATTGATGAACATTCAGATTATTTCCAGTATTTGCCCACTATAAACAATGCTTCAATGAACAGTTGTACAATAATAATCTTTTTTATTTTTTTATTTTTTTCTGAAGGAGAGAATACCAAATGTGGAATTACTGGGTTAATGGTTCTGTACAGTTTGTATTTTATTGATATTTCCAGATTCCTTTTTTAAAAATAATTCCTAAACTAATGCACTTGGGCACTCCTTTCCTCTCCTTTTCAATTGCACTGGATAATATCAATCTTTTTAACTCTTGCCATTCTGATGCTTACCCAAGAGAAATCAAAACACATGTTCATGCAAAGACTGCAAGCCAGTGTTCATAGTAGCTTTATTTATAATAGCCAAAAAGTGGGAAAGACCCAAGTGTCCATCAACAGGTGAATGCATAAATTAATTGTGGTATATCCATTCAATGGAATGTTACTTAGTAATAAAAATAAATGAACTACTAATTTTTATTACAACATGAACAAATCTCAAATTAATCACGCTGAGTGAAAAAAGTCAGGAAAAAAAAGAGAGAGCACTTCCTGTATGATTCCATTTTTGTTAAGTTTTATGAAGTGCAAACTAACATATAGTGACAGAAAGCAGATCAGTGGTTACCTGGACACAGGAGGTGAGGAGGCATTGGAGGGAGAGATTACAGGGTGGTGCAAAAAAACTTTGAGGGTGATGAATATGTTCATTACTTTGTATTGGTGGTTTAAATTCTATATTTTAATTTTGTACATTTTGTGTATATCAACTATGTCTCCATAAAAATTTTCAAAAGAAATCTCAGGTTTATCTTTAAATGCATCTTTTAAATGTAGCTTTGAAGGGTTAAGGCTAGCACGGGGGTGAGCTCATAGTAACCAGCAGTGACTGCTACCTTCATTTGCTTGGGTTTGATCAAGCATCTCTTCTTCGCATACCTTACTGCTTCCCCTAGCTTTTAGGTCTGTGGTCTTGAAGCGTGGCTGCTTCTTGGACTGTTTCTTTCACAGATCATTTTTTTCCCTCTGAGCTACTTTTCTCAGGGTCTAGGTTCTCAATGAAGCCCTTCCTTTATTTCCTCCTTAAAAATCATACCAGTTATTGAATACAGAGCATTTTTTTTTTTTTTGTAAAATGAAAGCTTTAACTTTAGCTTTCATTTGACAATTTGAAAGAGAGAGAATCAACAAAGTAAGTTAGCATTTTTCTAAAGACAATTGGTGCAAATAAGATGATAGCGAGAGAGAGAGAGAGAGAGAGCGAGCGAGCTGCTATGGTGTTGACTCTGACTCATGGTGGTCTTATGTACAACAGAGCAAAACATTGCCTGACTCTGTGTCATCATCACAGTAGCTGCCATGTTCAAGTCCATCCTTGCTGCTGTTGTGCCCGTCCGTCTTACTGAGGATCTCCCTCGCTTGCCCTCTAATTCACCAAGCATGATGTTTTTCATCAGTTGATCCCTCCTGACGATGTGTACAAAGCAAGCAAGTTGGACAATGTTCTGTTGTGGTCCATAAAGTTTACATTAGCAAATTTTTGGAAGTAGATTGCGAGGTTTTTCTTCTTAGTCTGTCTTAAACTGGAAGCTCTGCTGAAACCTGTCCACCATGGATGACCCTGCTGGTATTTGAAATACCAGTGGCATAGCTTCCTGTATCATAGCAACACATACGCCACCACAGCAGGACAAACTGACAGACAAGTGGTGGGCAAGTAGTAGATAGACTCTATCAATTTGGCTAAACATGGGAAGATTCGCCCATGGATCCTGTCTTAGTCTCCTAGCACTGCCAATATGTATATACATATATGTTGTGTGCTGCAGAGTTGATTCCAACTCATAGTGACCCTATAGGACAGAGTAGAATTGCCCCATCAGGTTTCCTAGGCCGTAATCTTTATAGGAGCTGATTTCCAGGTCTTTCCTCCTACAGAGCAGCGGGTGGGTTTGAACCACCAACCTTTGGTTAGCAGCTGAGCTTTTAACCATTGTACCACCAGGCCACGAGAACACTCTCTCTTTCTCTCTTTCTGTTATATATATATATATATATATATATATATATATATACCACAAACAGGTGGCTTTATAGACTAGGAATTTATTGTGTTTTGGAGGGTAGCAGCCCAAATTCAGAGCACTGGCAGGGCTATGAGCTCTCCACTCTAGGAGTCAATCATTCCTTGTCTCTTTCAGCTTCTGACAGTCCTGGGCATTTCTTAGCATTCCTTGGCTTGTAGATGGATCCTCACACCGAGTTTTCCCATGTGTGTCTCTGCATGTGTCTTTACTTCCCTTTATAAGATACCACTCAGAAGGGATTATGTTTAGGACACATCCTACTCCATTATGAGCTCATTAAAAAAACAAAAATGAAACCCCTTTTCCAAACAGGGTCACATTCACAGGTACAGGGGTTAGTATTTCAACAAATCTTTTTGGGGTACATATTTCAATCCATAACACATCCCATCTGGTTCTTGGTTAAATTTCAGCCCACCATCAAGTAACTTCAAGGAACAAGGCTATTTACTTCTTTTGAAAGCATGCACTAGCTTTAGGTGTCTTAAGCATCAAAACTCAAAGACCACAAGAAGGTTCTTCTCTGTGACAAACTTCCCTGTTTCTCTCTGTTTCTGTGTTAATATCTGTGGGTCTATTCCCTCACAGGGTCTTTCTACTTTATCTCTCTGACTGTGTGTGGTCTCCTTTCGTGTCTATTTCTCTTCCCTCTTCTTTGACTCTTTTAACTATATCATGACATTAACATTTGTTTTAGTTATTTTATTTATTGAATGGGATGTTTGAATTGTCTTTCTTAAAAGTATATGAGTGGCATATTTTATTTCTCTAAAAAGCCAAATCTAACTACAATGAATCAAATAAAATCTAGTTGCTTTATGTTTTTTGCTTATATGGCCTTCAATTTGCTGTTTTTCAGGCTATGGACGCTGCCCTCCACTAGTGTTCCACTTTTCCCCAGCCTAGCCATAATGCTGTTGTAAACTAGCAAACAACTTTTAGTTACTTATTGTTGTCCATAGACTTGGTGGTAGGAGATGTCAGAAGGGACATAACCATATAGTTCACAGTGTATGTAAGCATTTGCTATTTTTTCCTTTATGATTTTTTTTGCCTGACTATTTTGATTGTGAATTAAAAAATACGGTCTTCAAGATAAAACTTATTGATTACATCTACTGTTTAAAAACTTGTATATTTAAAAAAATTGTTATAATCTTCCAAAAATGATTTGGCAAAATTCATTTAGATTATGAAGTCAGTAGTAGACAGTGAGAAACTTGGATTTTCTATTATTGGCTTTGGCAAATTTCTTGTCTTTGATGGAGCAGGCAATTGTGACCACACTATTTGCACTGAGAGAACATCAAAGACACTGGTTTTAGCAATTCAATTTCATACAATATAAGGAGCCTAAACTTCTAAGAAAGTTTATTCCATAGTCTGTCACTAATCATCTGTGAGCCTGATGTTCTACCAAATAAAAAATGAAATTATGAATAATGGATTTATCTACAATTAAAGTACAATACGAAATAAAAATAGAGCAAGGCAAATGAGAGAAAAGTTACAAAAAAGCTTTGGAAACTTTTAAGCAAGAATATTCTAAAATGATTTGGTCAAATCTACAAGGAGATTAGGAGAAAGGATTGCCTGAAATTTGATGCCTCTGGTTCTATATTAAGTTTTATTATTTTAATCACAGAAAATAAACAGTACTAGACAAGAACAAGTTCTTTTGAAATACAAGTTGAACTTCTTTGCAGTTACTTTATTATATCATCATCTCTTTCCAACTCTGCTCTTACTCTGTAACTTCCTGATAAAGGGCAGTTATAAAATTTCCAGACTTACACCCACCTGCAGCAGGAAGATTTAAAGATGGGAGTATTTCCAGAAGGAGAGTACAGCCACATTCCCACTGACCTCTCAGGATATAAAACAGCCTTCCAGTGACAAAGAGAGGCAAGGCCCCTTTAAAAATAGCCGGTCAGCCAGAAGGAGCTCTCATCTATATCCCCTCTCTAACCTGTGCACTTTCCAGTCCACGTGAAAAAAAAATTGAGAAATTTATAATATTACATGAGCAGATCAAGTGGATGATAGATTGTTACCTCAAACTTGGAACAAGAAGAAACCATCAGTGGGATGGGGAGAGATCACAAGAGTGGCTCAAGTTAGAAGAGACTTCAGCCTTGGTTACTTCCATAGTAAAGCAAACACAATGCTCCTCTCCTTAAGAAGCAGTACACTTTACCTGCAGCAGCTGCAGGATCTCCAAGCAAGACCACAATTCCTAACATCTGGTTGGGAAGAGGATCTGGAGGCTGCAGCTTCTTTGTGATCCTGGCAACAGGGGCTGATGTGTGCCTCCTCTCTCACTGCTGAGAAGGAAGGCAGAGCCAGCCAGGCCTTGGACTCTTGGACTGGGGCTCAGCCTCAGAAATTGTCACTGTATAGTCCTTTGTTTGCCTTTATAAAGTCAAAGGAACATCCCCGATACATGATACTGCATGCTGTCCCAAACTTCAGTATGGGCTTTAGCCAACTACAAGCTGGGAATATCCTTGCCAACACCCTCCCCTATGCCCAAGGTCCTGGAATGGTCTGAGCTCAGACACTTGCGATGTCAAATGGGCACCATTCTTGGACGAGGCAAGGTTTAGGATGTCTAGGAGGAGGAGTTGGTATGAAGAGTCTCTAGGTGGCTACAACTAGACATTTCCATTTAAGGTCACACCACTGCAGCTGCAATCTAAAGGTCAGGAAACTGCTGTCACACAACCCCATGCCTAGAAAGCAGGGGATGGACAGCAGAACATGGAGATGGGCTTATGTGTGCCCTCTGGTCTGTCAGTGCTCATGGTCAGCCTGCATAGCTGCAGAAAAATAGCTGATCCAACCCTTCCACGTTCCAAATTTCATGGGAGTGTTTCTCACTGGCAGAACCTAAATCACATCCAGAATGCAAAATCGTCTCTTCAGTTACAAGAGTCTAGAAATGTAGTCTGTAGCCTTCCAAACCGGCAACATAAGAACGAAGAAGGAGTATGGGATGAATATGGAAAATCAATAGTCACTAGCTAGCACACATCTATTGTTATGTTAATATTTAAAAAGAATCAAACATTACTGGGTTACTATCCATGAGCACTGTAGTCTTGACAATGCTAATTTATTGCCAATAAATGAAAGACTCCAACAGCCAGAAACCATGGTCATTACTTACAACATAATCGTATTATATAAAAATAAATTAGTTCTTTCTTGTAGCTCAACTCTTCTTAAGATTTAAATTCTCATCTATAATGCTTATGAATTAAGTATTTTGATATGTCTTTGCATATAATTTACTTGAAAGTTTTGAATAAAATGAGCAATTAATTAAACCAAACACTTTACATTTCCAGTAAAAAAAAAATCTTAATTTTATAATCAGCCTAATATGTTGTGTTGTTGTTAGGTGCCATCGAGTCAGTTCTGACTTGTAGCAACCTTATGTACGACAGAACAAAACACTCTCCCGACACATGCCATTCTCACAATTGTTGCCATGTTTGAGCCCATTGTTGCAGTAACTATGTCAATCATCTTGTTGAGGGTCTTTCTCTTTTTTGCTGACCCTCTACCTTATCAAGCGTGATGTCCTTCTCTAGGGTCTGGTCCCTCCTGATAACATATCCAAAGTACCTGAGATGAAGTCTCACCACCCTTGCTTCTAATGAGCTTTCTGGCTGTACTTCTTCCAAGACAAGTTTATTCATTCTTCTGGCAACGCATGATCTATTCAATATTCTTTGCCAACACCATAATTCAAAGGCATCAATTCTTCTTCATTCTTCTTTCTTCATTGTCTAGCTTTCGCATGCATACGAGGCGATTGAAAATATCATGGCTTGGGGAAGGCACACCTTAGTCCTCAAAGTAACATCTTTGCTTTTTAACACTTCAGAGAGGTCTTTTGCAGCAGATTTGCCCATTATAGCTATGTTGTATCGATTAATTATAGTTTTGTTGATTAATTATGTTTGTGTTGATTAATTTTTACTTTTAATACTAAAATAAACAATGCCAATAAAGCTTATAAATCAGTGAGTTAAATTTTCCTGCAGTCCAATTTCCTTTTCCTTCTCCTGTGACTAGATTTGGTATCTAACATATATTAGAAAGTTATTTTCAAGCACAAAGCATAAAAAAGCCTAAAGTGCTGAATCATTTGAATAAAATTAAAGCAATTTTTGTGGTTCTGGCCTCCCCAGGAAAAAGATTCTGATGCAGAGATTTGCATGCAGGCAGTTAAGTGGGCAGGGCTCTTGGCAAAAACACCCGTGAAGGGTGAAAGAAGCAGCATGGGGCAGAGGGAGGAGTTCAACTGTGATTCAGTTGTAACAGAGGACTCAGATGGTCCTTTGGAGTTGACATGACCCTTCAGAGTTGTCCTGAATCTAGGCCTTTGTACACCTGTCTTGATCCCACTGGATGTGGGCTGCCTCCGGGGAGTGGATGTAACCTTGGGTGAGCGTCTCCTTTTGGCAAAAGCCAATGTCCAGAGAGGAACTCAGCTGTGCACTATCAGCAGTCAATATATCAGCATCTGGAAGAATGAGTGCATCAGCCCTGAAGGGAAAATCTGGTTGGCTAACCACAACATTCACCACACCTCTCACATTACATTGAAGATATCCTAAAACAGACTACGTCCCCAATTCCACCCCTACACCCCTCCCCTACTCCAGAGGCATTCTTTGCTCAGAAACATCAATACATTCTATAAAAAAACCAAACTGGTTGCCATCGAGTCAATTCCAACTCACAGCACCCATATTGAAACTACACTATATTGTTGAGCTGAATTTTAAATACTCGAAAGCATTCTGATTAGCTTGTACCTATTGTGAAAAACAGAGTCCCTGGATGGTGCAAATGGTTAACATGCTTAACTGAAAGTTTGAAGGTTTGAGTCTACCCAGAGGCACCACGGAAGAAAGGTCTGAGAATCTACTTCAGAAAAATCAGTCATTGAAAACCCCATGCAGCACAGTTCTACTCTGACACATGTGGGGTCAGAATCAGGGTTAGAGTCAGAATCAAATTGACAGCAACTGCTCTTTTGTTTCGTTTTACTGTTAGTGAAAAATAAGTGCTTGTAGGTTATGTACAGTGTTCATCTATGCCTGAGGCCATTGTATTTTTGTATCTTACAACCATTTTCTAGAATTTAACTTTGATTCTGTGTTGTATGGTTTACAACTATTGTGATTGTTATATTACCCTAGGATAGTATACGGTAGTCTGTTTTCTAGGCACCTTTAGATATCTTGTATGAGAAACAATTTTGTTTTTAATCTGATGTGTCACATAGTCATAAAAAAATAAAATACTTGAGTCTTTGAAAAGCAGCTTGGTTTTATTTGTGATCCAATACTTCAAAACCTTCAATGACCAATATTCAACGCATTTGAAATTAAAGTAAAATACTGTCTGATGAGTTAAAGGAAAGGATACATCATTTCTAGTTATATTTGTCTTAAGATGACTTATATTAGAAATCAAGTAACATAAAAAGCAATGCAAACAAAAACACCAATATAAAAGAGACACATAAAGTTGATTTTGTGGAATATCAAACAGAAATCATGAAGCACAATCATTAAAGGAAGTTACCCCAGAGTGATAACATATGAGTGTATATACACTTACATAAACATATGCATATAAAAGTTACTGCATTTGGTACATGAACCAGGTGACTAATATAAATCAATCTGTGCTACAGAAGAGGAAAACTACTTTGGTGGCAGCGGTCAGAGAAGCTACTTGAAAGAATAAAATCAAGAGGGCTCTCTGGATACAGACAAAGAGGGTGAACATTTCAGGTGAGGAAATTAGCTGTAGAGCCTGGGAAAAAGAATCCATGTAGAAAAGTCGGTCACAGTTGGAGATAAATCAGATTATGATGAATGGACTAACCACTATAGGAATGACAACTATTTTCTAGACAGTATTAATATACTAGCATTTTCTGATATTCATTAGACCTTGCCTTTTTTGTCAACTTTATTTTCATAAAATGTATCTTTTCTCTGGAGAGACTATTATTACTGATCTTTGAAAAGCTCATGGAAATGGTTTTTTTCCTTTCCTCAAGTTACACTTAAATAGTCCTTAGATTTTTCTAGCCTAACATGCATTTGGCTGCTGAACAAAGAACAAACTCACCACTCACATAATTACCTGAGACTGTAACAATGATTCACTTGCATTAAGATGATTAAGGAATGCTTATATTTTAGCAGAAAGTAAAGAATCTAATGTTGAATATAAACCATTTTTCATGAATTTGGAAGGTATTTACCCCAAAATGTTCGCCTTCGACAACAGGTGAAAACCAAGAACACTGGAATCCACTTACAAAATTCATGTTGGGAGGCGGGAGAAATACCCATGATAGAGATCAGTTGAATGTATCGTGGAAATTTATTGGCCATCAGTTGTTGTTCTTTACGTGACCCAATGTGATTCACTGCAAAAAAACCAAACCGTACCATAACAGGACTAAAATATGGCAACATTATCACTGCCAGTAAAGAAACTCACCTTTCAAATGCCCTTTCTCACGATTTCTTCAGGCTGACCACACCATCCAGTTAAACTGATATGTTCAGTGTTCCTCAGCACACCATGGACCTCAGGTCTCCCACATCAGCATCCCCTTGGCCCAACTGTGACTTTAACTGAAGCTGCACTACACAGTTCCAGGTGACTTCAGGCTAACCTCAGGTGACAATGTCCCACCTCCAGGGCACCATACTTTCTGCTCTGTGGTGATCCACATGTGTGTATGAGGGGAGGGGTGAAGGGAAAGGGGGAGTTAATGTCCCAAGGACAATCCTCACCCAAGCGGGAGCAGAAGCTGGTGGACAAATGCCCCACCTTGCCCCATTCATCAGGGAGGCATTTTGCATGTTTTCCAGAGAGTTCCAGAGGAACTCAGCACATTGCCCAAAAGCAACAACCTCAAAAGTTGGCTTTTTCTCCTTCCCTGATCCATATTCCATTCCCTCATTTCTACTCATAAGACAAACTCTCAAATTAAGTACCTGTAGCCATGTTCCTGTCTTGACTTTCCTTTTGGGTGAACTCAGACTAATCCACTTCTGTTTATTTTTATATATTATTATAAAAATAAATACATACTATATATTTGTATTATTATTATTACATTCCTTCATCTCAAAGTCTTCCCTGATTAAATTGGGCAAGAAGTACTTCCAAACACACTTGTGTCTATTTCTGAATTGTGGTTTGTTCCACTGATAAATTTACATATTGTTTGGACTTGTGTTTGCAGTATACACCTTAACATATGTTAAGCATGTCTTCCTTTCATTTTTCTTCTTTATCAAGATATTTGTGGCTCTTCTCAGTCATTTATTTTTCATAAAAATTTTAAATTAATTTGATTCAATTCCAAGATAAACCACATTATGATTCAGTAAATTATTATTGGATTTGCATTAAATTTACATACTAATTTGTAAAGGACTGCATTTTAAAATTTAAGTTGTTTCAGTCATTCAGAGACAAGATATATTTTCTCAAGTCCTCAGGTATTATTATTATTATATGGTTTTCTTTATCTAAGTTCTTTACCTTTCTTATATAATATATTCCTGGGGATTTTTTTTCCTCATTCAGTTTGTTATTATTAATTGATATATGTTATTCATTCTGGATCTTTAACTGATTGCTAATATAGGGAAAATCTATTTTTATGATTTTTTTTTTCTTGTATCTGGCTACTTAACTAGATTTGGTACAGTCTTTTAGGTTTTCTGGGCATGGAATCATATTGCAAGCATGTACAGGTAACTTTGCCTCCTCTTCTTTAATAATTATATTAATGATTTCACTGGATTTGCTAGAGCCTCCCAAATGATGTGGAATCATAGTGGAATCAGCAGGTATTCCTTAACAGTTCTGATTTTTTTGTGGAAACTGCCTCACTATTTAATTATTTCGTACAATGGGATTTTGGTAACTAGTTTCTATCATTTTTTTAAATTTTATTTTCGGTGAAAATATACACAGCAAAACCTGCTCTCATGCCACAGTTTCTAGACATAATAATCAGCATCATTGGTTACATTCTTCAAATTATGTCAACATTCTCATTATTTCTGTTCTAGTTGTTTCATTTCCATTTACTTAATCTCCCTGTCCCCCAACCTTCTCATCTATGCTTTAAAATAGCTATTGGCCTTTTGTTCTTACATAGATAATTTTTTTTTAAAAGTAATGCAGTACTCAAGGGTTATAATCTTTACTCTTTGGGCTAAACTGTTACTTAGTTTAGAAGGGACTTCAGGGGATAGTTTCAATTCAAGGTTTGAAAAGAAATTTAGGGCCATATTCAGGGGGACTCCTCCAGACTAAATAGAATTTCAAGTTCTGTTCCATATTTTTCTCCCTTTTTCTCAGGATTTTTCTACTATGTTTCCGATCAGAACACTCAGAAGTGGTAGCTGTGCACCATCTAGCTCTTCTGGTCTCAAGGTAGAGGAGGCGGTGGTTCACGTAGACTAGATTTTATCATTTTTGAGTCATTTTTTTATTTCATTTGACATAGAGTTTTCATTATCAGGCATAACAGAATTCCAGGAATTGAGGTAATAGGGTGGGGAGAATTCCACATGATTATAAGCAGAGGGAAAAGAGCCAGGAAAATGGAAGACATTGATGAAATAAAAGAGATAAATTCATTTGCAAGGTTGTGGATGAGGAGCATTACATATGAAGATGATAAGTGGAGAAACCGGCTTGGGGAAGAGAGAGAACACCTTTTCCCGCCAAGCAGACAGAGGGAGAAAAGGGTACTTGAAGACCCAGAGAAAAGCTAACTTGGGCAAGGGGCATATTTTATTACTTTGAGAAATGCTTCACACGCTTTTGTGAACAAGATCGGATATAAACTAAAATGGACAGACAAGTAGGGGTTATCTTAGGTTTCAGGTATAAATGGCAGGGTTTTGTCAGAAGGTTGTAACACTAAGAACAGCAGTCATGAACTGGGAAACAGAAGAACTTGAAGGAAGAAAGAAAAACATGCAGGTTTGGTAAGACTGAGTTCAAGAGGCTGATGAAAATAGAGTTTATGCTTACAAGGGGTTATGTCTAGATTCTGCATGAAGCTGAACAGCCTACGGGTCCTAGGGAGCTAGGATCCTGATGGATTTTTTAGCATCAGAACTCACAGTCCAGGTATACACAGACAGTATCAGGTACTTTTCTCAGAGGATGGAGTGTGAGGTCGTGGGAAACATTTCATAGGAGAAGAGTACAAAACTGGAAGAGATTATCACCGAAGAAGCTATCCAAATGTCCAACAAGCACATGAAAAGATGCTCAATGTCTTTAGCCAGGAGGGAGCTGCAAATTAAAACCATAATGAGATATCATCACCTTATCCCTGTTAGAATGTCAATGATAAAAAAAAATAAAATAAAAGGGGGGTTGGCAAAGTTGTTGCTGATGGAAATGTAAAATGGTGTAGCCACTGTGGAAAACAGTTCAATGGTTCCTCAAAATGTTGAACTACCCTACGAACCAGCAATCTCAATCCTAGAAATATACCCAGAAGAAGTGAAGGCAGGAACCCAACAGAAACTGTTGAAACCTGCAGGACTTTTCACAATAGCCAAAAGGTGGAAGTCCATCAACAGACGAAAGGATAAACAAAATGTGGTATAAACACACAATGAAATACTACTCAGCCATAAAGAGAAATGAAGTCCTGATGCATGCCACAACATAGATGAACCTTGAAAACATCATAAGCAAAGTAAGTCGGTTGTAAAAGGATAAATACTGTATGATCTCACTTATACAAAGTAAACAAATATATAGAAACCATAGATTATTAGTGGTTACCAGGGATGCGGGGGAGGAGAAAGGGAAGGGGGGACTTTTTGCTTAGGGGGCATTAAGTTTATGTTAATAATGGTGGAATGATTTGGAAAAGGATATCAACAATGGCTACACAACTTGAAAAATGTAATCAAAGTCACTGAATTGAACATGTAGAAATTGTTGAGATGGAATATGTTTTCTTAAGTATATGTTCACCACAATTAAAAAACAAAATAAAACTTGAAGAGACTTGGCTTCTAGTGTTAGTTTTGGGGCTAACACACTGTGGGACTATTGGCAGACTGCTTGACCTCTCAGAGCGGTCAGTGTCCTCATCTAAAGGGGGACTGGACAGGCCATATCTCTAAGCTACTCAACTTCCAGCATTCTGTGATATTGTGACTTGCTGTTATTTTCTGCATTAGTTTTCACCTGTTACGAAGCAAAGTGTAGTGAATCTAGGGCTACAATAAGACTCCTATAGAAAGCAGAGTTAGGATAGTCATGGAAAGACTTTGAGAGCCTATCCATTTCCTGCTGGCACCAAGCTCCAAACAACAGCATGAATCTCTCAACTTTTGTACCATCTCCTCCAGATCTACACCTTCTGAGACAGCTTTCCATCTACAGACTTTCCTAATGGCCCCTTGCTTGCTTTTTACTCTCCTTTGAAACCCCTCAGTTCCAGGCCTCACCTAGAGGTAGTGTTGCAAAGTGGTTATTACACTGGGGTGAGACTACCTGGGTTTCAGTCTTGGCCTGATCATCTCTAAGCTGTGTGATTTTAGGGAAGTTACTTCACATTTCTGTACTTAAATTACCTTACCTGTAAAGTTGGGAAAATGATAGTGCTAACCTCATAAACATGTTGTTGGATTAAATATGTTAACATAGAAAAGTTTACACAGTGTCTTGTTTTCGCAGTTGTTAGGTGTCAACAAGTCGTTTCCGACTCATCGTGACACTGTGTACAACAGAAGTAAGCAGTGCTCAGTCTTGCGCCATCCTCACAATCATTGCTATGTTTGACACCATTGTTGCAGATACTGTGTCAATCTGTCTCATTGAAGGTCTTCCTCTTTTTTGCTGACCCTCTACTTTACCAAGCATGATGTTTTTCTCCAGGGACTGGTGCCTCCTGATAACATGTCCAAAGTGCTTGAGACAAAGTCATCATTCTCGCTTCTAAGGAGCATTCTGGCTGTACTTCTTCCAAGAAAGATTTGTTGGTTCTTCTGGCAGTCAACAGAATATTCAATATTCTTTGCCAACACCATAATTTAAAGGCATCGATTCTTCTTTGGTCTTCCTTATTCATTGTTCAGCTTTCACATGCATATGAGGTGATTGAAAACATCATGGCTTGGGTCAGGTGCATGTTAGTCCTTAAAGTGACATTTTTGCTCTTTAAAGAGGTCTTTTGCAGCAGATTTGCCCAGTGCAATGTGTCCTTTGATTTCTTGACTGCTGCTTCCATGAGTGTTAATTGTGGATCCAAGTAAAATTAAATCCTTGACAACTTCAATCTTTCCTCCGTTTATCGTAATGTTGCTTACTGGTCCACTTGTGAGGATTTGTAATCCATACTGAAGGCTATGGTCTTTGATCTTCAGCAATAAGTGCTTCAAGTCCTCTTCACTTTCAGCAAGCTAGGTTGTGTCATCTGCAAACGCAGGTTGTTAATAAGTCTCCCTCTAATCCTGGCAATGCTGTGGGCTTCTTCATATAGTCTAGCTCAGTATACAGATTGAATAAGGTTAAAGGATACATCCCTGATGCATACCTTTCCTGAGCTTAAACCACGCAGTATCCCCTTGTTCTGTTTGAATAACTGCTTCTTGGTCTGTGTACAGGTTCCACATGAGCACAATTAAGTGTTCCGGAATTCCCATTCGTTGCAATGTTGTCCTAATTTGTTATACCCACACAGCTGAATGCCTTTGCACAGTCAATAAAACACACAGGTAAACATCTTTCTGGTATTCTCTGCTTTCAGCTGAGATCCATCAGACATCAGCAATGATATCCCTCATTCCATGAATCCTCTTCTGAATCCGGCTTGAATTTCTGGCTGTTTCCTGTTGATGCACTGCTGCAACCGCTTTTGAATTGTCTTCAGCAAAATTTTACTTGTGTGTGATATTAATTATATTGTTCGACAATTTCTGCATTCTGTTGGATCACCTCTCTTTGCAATGGGCACAAATACAGATCTCTTCCAGTCGGTAGGCCAGGTAGGTGTCTTCCAAATTTCTTGGCATGGACGAGTGAGCACTTTCAGTGCTGTATCTGTTTGTTGAAACATCTAAATTAGTATTCCTTCCAACTTCTTTTGATCTTCCTGCATAGTTTAATATTTTCCCTCTAGAATCCTTCAATATTGCAACTTGAGGCTTGAATTTTTTCTTCAGTTCTTTCAGCTTGAGAAGTGTCCAGTGTGTTCTTCCCTTTCGGTTTTTGCACATTTCACTGTAATACTTTACTCTGTCTTCTCGAGCCACCCTTTGAAATCCTCTGTTCATTTATTTTACTAGCACATAGTAAATGGTCAACATATATTAGAGACTAACTGGTTAGCAGTGGTTAAAGTGCTCAGCTGCTAACCAAGAAGTTGGAAGTTCAAACACATCAGCTGCTGCACAGGAGAAAGATTTGACAATCTGCTTCTGTAAAGATTTACAGCCTTGGAAACTCTATGCGGCAGTTTTACTCTCTCCTATAGGGTTATTATGAGTCAGGTTTTGTTTTGTTTTGTTTTGTTTTTAACATAATCTGTTTTAATTAGTACTATTGTACTCATGGATGGCTATGGCCATACATTTTTCCATTTTTGTATAATGAATCAATGGCTTCAAGGGGATTCCCAGCACTGTGACTTACCCTTGAGGCAGATGTTTTGAGAGAGCATCCAGGCAGCAGTCCTCAAATCACACCCTATAAGCCGCTTCTGGATCATGGAGGTGGCTCTGACTGTATGGTTGGCAGTACCAGTCAGAAGGCTGCCCAGGCTTCTGCGGTCTTAAAAGCTTGCGAGCGGCCATCTAAGATGCATCAATTGGTCCTAGCCACCTGGAGTAAAGGAGAATGAAGAACACCAAAGACACAAGGAAAGTATTAGCCCAAGAGACAGAAGGGGCCACATAAACCAGAGTTTTCATCAGCCTGAGACCAGAAGAAGTAGATGTTACCCGGCTACCACCAATGACCACCCTGACAGGGAACACAACGAGAGTCCCTGATGGAGCAGGAGAAAGGTGGGGTGCAGAACTCAAATTCTAGTAAGAAGACCAGACTTAATGGTCTGACTGAGACTGTAGGAACCCTGGAAAGCATGGCCCCTGGATTCTCTATCAGCCCAGAACTAAAACAATTTCTGAGGCCAACTCTTCAGACAGGGATTGGACTGGACAGTGGGACATAAAGCGATACTCTTGAGGAGTGTGCCTCTTAGCTCAAGTAGATACAAGAGACTAAACAGGCAGCTTCTGTCCGGAGGTGCGATGGGAAGGCAGAGAGGGTTAAGAGCTGGTTGAATGGACATGGGGAATCAGGGGTGGAAAGAGGAGTGTGCTGTCACAGTATGGGGAGAGCAATTGGAGTCACATAACAATGTATTTATAAATTTTTGTATGGGAAAAAATAAAAAAAAAAAAGAAAGCTGCTCAGGTTTGCCAGTGCTCATAATAAGAGTGATCAAGAATTACTACAAGAACACGACGGTTACTTTTTTTTATCTCTTCCTTTAAAAGATGATGGGCTGGCAACTAGATGTGTTTTCACACACACTTTACTAGAATCCTTACTAGACACCTGTCTGAGAAAGCTATCCAAGCAGAGGAGGTAGCTATAATGCATGTATTCTCTCCACATCAACTTTCAATATTTCTCTATCTATTGGACTCTGTACTGCACTTTATGGTTCTACTGTCCTGAAATAAGAGTTTAAAAAAGCCATTCTCTTCATTAATATACAAAAATGGAAAATGCACATTTGTGTCCTGGGATAGAAAAAAACAGATTTGCGTACTTTTTATTTTGAAATAGTCTATGTATCAGAAGCTTATTATGTAACTATTCAAAGGAATTGTTGTCCATATTAGGATGGAAGACCTGGATTTCTTTTCCAACTGTCATGCATTTCCTTTTTTTAATTAAATTTTAGAACATGTTCTTTTTCTGTTTGGGATCAGAAAATCTTAGAGTATGAAAATAAAGAAAAAATCAGAGAATAAAAAGAAATAAATCTTGCCCCCTTTATTCATTGAGTTTCACCATTAAGAAATTTGTAAAAGCTTAGGTATTATGTGTCCAAGAGTTTGTCCACACAACGCAGGTGTTTTCTACTGACTCCATTTAGTGTTTTTAACCATCACTAACCAGTAGATGACATATGCAGATTACACAACCTTGCTTGCTTAAAGTGAGGAAGACAACGCACTCACTGATGAAGATCAAAAACTATAGCTTTCAGTATAGACTACACATCAACATAAAGAAAACAAAAATCCTCACAACTGGTCCAATAAGCAATATCATGATAAATGTAGAAAATATTGAAATTGTCAAGGGTTTCATTTTACTTGGATCCACAATTAATACTCATGGACTCAGCAGTGAAGAAATCAAATGATGTATTACATTGGGCAAATTTGCTGCAAAAGACCTTTTTAAAGTATTAAAAAGCAAAGATGTCACCTTGAGGATTAAGGTGGTCCTGGTGCAAGCCACAGTATTTTCAATCACCTTATGTGCATGTGAAAGCTTGCTAATGAATAAGGAAGACTAAGAAGAATTGATGCCTTTGAATTATGGTGTTGGTAAAAAATATTGTATATACCGTGGACTGCCAGTTAAGAACGAATAAATCTTTCTTGAAAGAAGTACACGCAGAATACTTCTTAGAAGCGAGGATGGCGAGACTACTTCTCATTTACATTGGACATATTGTCAGGAGAGACCAGTCCCTGGAGAAGGACATCATGCTTGGTAAAGTAGAGGGTCAGCACAAAAGAGGAAGACTTTCAATGAAATGGATTGACACAGTGTCGGCAACAATGGACTCAAACATAGCAATGATTGTGAGAATGGCACAGGACTGGGCAGTGTTTCGTTCTATTGTACAGAGTCACTATAAGTCGGAACTGACTTGAAGGCACCTAACAACAACATCCAGAGAGTGCCAAGGAAGCAGTGTGATTAGTCAAATTTACGAGGCTGAATGGTTTGGTTAAATAACCCAACAGTGCTTTTTATTTCAAAGCCCTAGCTAGCCTCGTCAGGTATTGGCTTCAAAATAAACCATGCACTTTGTTGATTAAGACTTTTTTTTTTTCTTTTTTAAGAAGTTATATTAGATACTTTGGAAAGCATAGTAGGAGACGGACATGTGAAATATTTCTGTCTGGGCCAGAATAAGATTCAGAATCACAAGTACAACTTAAAAAGCCAAATATCCAACTCACGTTACCCAAAACATCTGCTTTGTGTGGTGAATTTGGACTAATAATGGAAGCTATCTGGTATTGCTTTTCCCTATAAGATTGTTATTTTTGTATTCTACTCTAACCAAAGGCAAAATGTTCTGGCTAATTAAGACTTGCTTTGTGAATTGAATGAGTGAATTGAATCACCTCTATGAACCTCCTTGTGGGTCATTAACCATACATAAAACAGCCTCATCTCTTCCATTATAGAAAAATGCTTCTTACATTTTTTGGCATCTATTTGTGAAGTATTTCTCCATTTTATTTACTTTGATGTATTTTTTGTATCCTTATTTACTTACAGTAAGAACCATCTCTTTCATTCAAGGAACATTTAAACAACTTCAGAAAAAGTACGAGGTAGGATATCTACTTTTGAAAAGAGACGTTAAAATATCAACTTCAGAAAGAATGGGTGAGAAAACACCATATTTTCCATTTCTTTTCTAAAACGTAGGAAGTAAGAAATTCTTTCATAGTTTTTATTTGTTTTTCAAATCACACTGTCCTCAACTTTTAAAATAATAGTCTTCCTTGACAGTCATTTAATAATTGTGAGTGATCTATGACTTTATTATAAAGTACTCATCTAATGATCTATTTCCTTTACTCCAGGGGCCAAGTACAAAGCAAGGGATTTATCTTGGTGATACTTTTAATAACTTCCTGTGGGATTGCAAGCCCCAACCAAAGCAGACTCTGCAAAGGAGTTAATCATGCAATTTCACAGATTAGACACCACGGAGTTACTAATGAGAAACTTCAGTTTAGTGATAAACTTTTTTTTTCCAGGAATATTTTGAGAGGCCTGTAACCTTTGGCTGACACCCAGCAAGGCTATTAGTTTAACCATGGGATGCACTACTAAATGCACGAGAGTCAGCAGAACTTCTCCGCTTGAGAGTTGATTGCGAGAAGGGTTGTGTTAAAAGAGACTTCAGAAACAGAAGGAATGGGCAAAAGAAAAAAAAAAGGCAGATATAAAAAAGACTTATCCAGTTCTGTTGGGCTGGCGTATCTTCAGCTTCCAGTGTCTTTTCAACCACATGCTTACGATGGTGTAAACAGAAAAGTTTCATACTGGAAGCACTCATGTCAGAAGTAAGAATGACAAGGCCGACATGCATTCCCAGGAAAACTCCTTTTCTTTCACTCCTAACAGAGTACGAGATTCTCATCCTTGACAATGGAAACCGCAGTTCGTATTTAAATGTCATACTGCCCTCTGTTCCATAAATATGTATCATCCATCACTAAATATTTAGATCTGAATTGTTGGAGCTGAGTTCTGTGCCAGGGGTAGAGGGATTAATTCCTTTCAAGGTCCTTACATGATGGATTTTCCACTGAAATAAACATCCGAGAAGAGCTCACACTAAAACCATAAAATATATAAAGTTTAAAGTTTAATTAAGTCAACATTATTTAAAGTGGTTGTCATATGTTATGGCAAAATTTTCATGTTTATTTTGTATGACTCCTAATAAATAGCCCCTCCTGATGAGAAGAAAGGCACAGCTAGGTTAAAGTCAAGGGCTCCAAATTTAGGATGGAAGAATATTCCTGAGGTAAGGATAATTCAGTCTCTTTCCATTATGCTTTTCTTTCAAAAACTAACTTGTTACCTAGATACTGACTTGATATTCTGTACAAAAAAGAATGTTTAAAAATTCTGAGTTTTATCAATTGGACTGTGGAAAGTCAAATATTCACAGATAGGAACACAGACTAGCAAATAAAAGAGTATAGCTCAAAAAAAAAAAAAAAACTTTTACTTTATATCTTCGTTCTTATAACAATAGCATGCATAAGAAGAAGAAAACAGACCCATTGCTGTCCAGTCGATTCTGACTCATAGCAACCCTGTAAGACAGAGTAGAACTGCCTCATACGGTTTTCAAGGAGAGGCTGGTGGATTCAAACTGCTGACCTTTTGGTTAGCAGCAGAACTCTTAACCACTGTGCCACCAGGACTCCCAAGAAGGTGAAATATATATATATATATATATATATATATAAATATAATATATATATAGCAGATGACACGACCTTGCTTGCTGAAAGTGAAGAGGAGTTGAAGCACTTACTGATGAAGATCAAAGACCACCAGTATGGATTACACCTCAATGTAAAGAAAACAAAAATCGTCACCACTAGACTAATAAGCAACATCACGATAAACAGAGAAAATATTGAAATTTAAAGGATTTCATTTTACTTGCATCCACAAACAACACCCATAGAAGTCAAGAAATTAAACAATGCATTGCACTGGGCAAATCTGCTGCAAAAGACCTCTTTAAAGTGTTAAAAAGCAAAGATGTCACTTTAAGGACTAAGATGTGCCTAACTCAAGCCATGGTATTTTCATATGCATGTGAAAGCTGGACAATGAATAAGGAAAATCAAGGAGAATTGATGTCTTTGAATTATGATGTTGGTGAAGAATATTGAATATACCGTAGATTGCCAGAAGAACGAATACCTGTTTTGGAAGAAGTACAGCCATAATGCTCATTAGAAGCAAGCATGGCGAGACTTCGTTTCACATACTTTGGACATGTTATCAGGAAAAGGATATCATGCTTGGTAAAGTAAAGGGTCAGTGAAAAAGAGGGAGACTTTCAACAAGATAGATTGACACAGTGGCTGCAACAATGGGATCAAGCGTAACAATGATTGTGAGAATGGTGCAGGACCAGGCAGTGTTTCATTCTGTTGTACATAGGGTCGCTATGAGTCAGAATTGACTTGACAGAACCTAACAGCAACAAATACATATATATATATATATATATGAAAGAATGTAACTGATTCAAATTAAGTTCATATTGACTTATTAGTTTTTCAAAAATGTGTTTCTTAAAAGATACATAGTGGTATCTAAATCAGTAAGGAAGAAGTAAAACTATACTCACAGATGACGTGATCCTATACATAAAAAATCTCAAAGATTCCACAAGAAATCTACCGAATCTAATAGATTTCAGGGTACAAGATCAACAGTTGGGAGAATTCAGCAAGGAGAATTCCAAGAAGGAAATAAGAAAACCATATCATTTACAGTAGCCCTCTAAATGATAAAATAGCTAGGAATAAACCTAACCACAGATGTAAAAGACTTATATGATGAAAACTACAAAACACTACTATAAGAGACTAAAAGAAACTCCGTAAGTGGAAGGATATTCTGTGCTCATGGATTGGAAGACTTAATATTGTAAACATGTCAATACTACCAAAAGTGATCTATAAATATAATGCAATCCTTATCCAAATTTCAACAGCATTATTTACTAAAATGGAAAAACTAATCACTAATTTTATATGGAAAGGAAAGAGACCACAGGTAGCCAAAGCAATACTGAAGAAAAAGAACAAGTTGGCGGCCTCACACTTCCAATCTCAAAACATAGTACACAGCTACAATAATCAAAATGACCTTGTAGTGGTTCAATGATAGACACATAGATCAGTGGAATAGAATTTAGAACCCCAAAATAAATCCATCTATCTAAAAACAACTGATTTTAGACAAGGGGTCAAAGTCCATTCAATGGGGAAGAAATAGTCTCTTCTAATAAACGGTGCTGGCAAAATTGGATGTTCACTTGCAACAAAATGAAACAGGACCCATACCTCACACCATACACAAAAACTAACTCAAAAGGAATCAAAGACCTAAACTATAAAGTTCTTGGAAGAAAACATAGGGACAAAATAACAGGATATAATTAAAAATAATTATCAAGCACAACTATAAATGTATGAACAGCAGAAGACAAATTAGACAACTGGGACCTCGTAAAAATTAAATATGTATGCTCATTAAAAGACTATTAAAAGAATAAAAAGACAACCTACAGACTGGATCTTTGGGAACAACATATTTGATAAGAGTCCAATCTCTAAAATGCATAGAAAACTTCAACAACTCAACAACAAAAAGACAAACAACTCAATTAAAAAATGGGCAAAGAACATGAACAGGCACTTCACTGAAGAGGATATTCAAGTGGCCAATGAATACATGAAAAAATGCTCAGGATCATTAGCCATTAGAGAAATGCAAATCAAAAGTACAATAAGATACCATCTCACCCCTGCTAAAATGGCACTAATGAAAGAGAAACAAAACAGAAAACAACAAATGCTGACGAGGATGTGGGGAGATTGGAACCCTTATCCACTGCTAGTGGGATTGTATAATGGTACGACCACTATGGAAAACAGTATGGTGCTTCCTGAAACCTAGAAATAGAACTATCTTATGATCCAGCAATCTCACTGCTAGGTATATACCCTAGAGATCTAACAGAAATGACATGAAAAGACATATGCACACCTGTGTTCATTGCAGCACTATTCACAATAGCAAGAAGATGGAAACAACCTAAGTGTCCATCAACAGATAAATAAACAAAATGTGGTATATACATACAATGGACTACTACAGAGCCATACATAGTAATGATGAGTCCTCAAAACATCTTATAATGTGGATGACTCTGGAGGACATTATGCTGAGTGAAATAAGTCAGTCACAAAAGGACAAATATTGTATGATTTCATTTTTATAAAAAGGCAAGAAGAGATATGCATACAGAAGCCAATGTCCATTGGTACTTACCAGGGATGGGGTGGGGGGAGTGGGGGAATCACTATCTAGATAGTAGACACTTATTATTTTTGGTAGTGGGAAAGGTAACACTGAATGTGGGGGAAGTACGCACAGCTTGACCAAGGTAACGATGTCACTAAGAAGTACACAAGAAGGAAGAACATTTTTGGTAAATGCTATGACATATGTAATTTTGCAATGATAGCAGTAACAACCAAAAAGTATATGTCTGGTTAGATATGTATGTAGCTATGCATGCATATATGTGTATAGGTATGTATGCATGTACACATATGTATACACATATAGAGGTATGTATATGTATATACACATATGTGTGTGCATGCATATATGTTCATATATATAATAAAGCACATGGGGGCAGAGTTACAGATACTTCTTAGGCATAACCAAATACCTTGCAGGGTTGGTTTTCTAGGTTTGAAGGCTTAGGACCATAGTCTCATGGGACAATTAGCATAATACAGTTCATAAAGTTTATGTTCTACATCTTAGTTTGGTGAGTAGTATCTGGGGCCTTGAAAGCTTGCAAACAGCCATCTAAAACACAATTATTGGTCTCTACTCATTTGGAGCAAAAGAGAAACAAGGGAACTAAAGACTCAGAGAAGAAACTAGTCTACAGGACTAATAGTTTACATGAATCATGGCCTCATCTACCCTGAGACCAGAAGAATTAGATGGCGCCCAGCTACCATTACTGACCATTCTGATCAGGACCACAACAGATGGACCCTGATAGAATGAGAGAAAAATGTGGAACAGAACTCACAGCTGAGACTGGAGGATTCCCCAAGACTTAACCCTGAAACACTCTTTAAACCTTGAACCGAAACTATCCCCTGAGGTCATCATTTAGCAAAATGATAGAGTGGCTCATAAAATAAAGACTGTAACTCATGAGTACTGCACTCTTAAAAAATCATCTCTATGAGACCAAAAAGTCAACAATTACTCTAAAGCAAAGATGAGAAAGTAAGGGGGCAGGGAAACTAGAGTACTGAAAATGGAACAACCAGAATGGAAGTAATGAGAATGCTGACACATTGGGAAAAACAGAACCAACATCACTGAACAATTTGTGTAGAAATTGTTAAATGAGAGCCTAATTTTTGGTGTAAACTTTCACCAAAAAACACAATAAAATATTATTTTTAAAAAAAGGTAAATATTTTAAATGTACATAGCCCCTCTCCCCAAAAATCAGTTATCTAGGCATCTCATTTTTATCCCTTAATATTAAATAGGGAAGATGATAATCATACACCCTTTCATTTATGATGGATATAGTGTATAAGGAGAAAGAGAAAGCAAAGGCCAGAGACCAGACTGTAGCCCAGCTAAAGTGAACTCCTTATTGCCAAAAATTGAAGCACCGTTGATACTTAGAACTTTTTCTTTGTAAACCAACACCTCCCTCAATATAAAGCAAGAGGCCTATTTCTTCCTAGAGAAAATCTTTGTTCAAAGAAGTGTTTAAGCCTGTGATGAAACTGAGGGTTGGAATAGAGTTTTAGCACTCTAATCCAATCCTAAACTTTTGTGTGATGAAGACCAAGACTGAGAAGTTCATTGCCCAAGTTTACATAGATAATTGGTATCAAAGTAGCTCTAGAACATGTCTTCAAAAGTCCATCTTACTGTTTTCCTATACAAAATACTGGTAGAATAATGTGGATATCTGCAGAGAAAGTTCACGGTAAGTATGGTCTTTGAGAAGGTGAACTGGGAAAGCTGTGAAAATCGAAATAATGCCCTTGATGGTTCCTAGGATGCATATTTTCAGGAACTGGGTGATTTGGGGCAACATTCTTACTGAGTGTGAGTTTCCTCGTATGAAAATGCAGGTACTGTGAGGATTAGAGGAGTCCCTGGGTGGTGTAAACGGTTAAGCCCTCAACTACTAACCAAAAGGTTGGTGGTTCAAACAAACCCAGATTCCTTTAGGGAGGAAAGCCTGGTGATCTGCCTCTGAAAGATCACAGTCTTGAAAACCCTATGGAGTGCAGTTCTATTCCGCAACACGTGGGCCCATCAAGAATTGGAACTACTCAGTGGCAACTGGTTTGGTTTGGTCTGGTTTTGTGAGGATTAGAGGCACGTTTGCTAAAATGCCTAGCACCCTGCAGATACACGGAGGACATCTCATCAGTAGTACCAGTTATCACTGGTATGATGTCCACATTTTAGAAGCTACATATTAAGGGCAAAGTGTCCTTTCAAATTACTGTTATTGATATAACTGAGGATAATTTCACTTCTTTCCTCAAATTGGATCTCACTTTTTTTTTTTTTTGACAAGTCTCAATCTTTTACAGATACAAAAAGAATCTAGATAGATTTCTTTCCTGGAATAAAAATAGGTATCATGTATCAAATGAGAAAATACATACTATCAAAAATGGTTTATTATCACTTGGACTAGACTTTGAGGTTTTAATAAACAGAAAAATTAAAAAAAAAACAGTGAAATTTGACAAGCAAAACATAAAATTCATTTTATTCTTTTCTACTGAGAAAATGTCTCCTTACGTGCTCCCACCTAGCATATTTAAATTTGACGATTAATCATACAGCAAATGAATTAGGAAAAAAGCCAACATTCAGCTATGTGTGTATATTTTAGTCAATCCCTCAAAGAAGATTAAAGGAAAAAAAAAGAAAACTTCAATAACAGTATAAAAACCTGAGCCTATTTCAAGAACCTAAATCACTACCTACAAACTCTCTACCCTCTTTGACTTTATTTAGTTGTTTTACAAAATTCACACAACACTCTGAATGTGAATTTTTAGTTCCAGATAATTTTCTCTCCATATTTCTACATAATTCTAATGATTAAAAGTTCCTTATTAATCTACACATTCTAAAATCATGTTTTAATTTTTCCTCTGGCTTTAAGTAATACACATGTTCATACTTAAACACATATATATATTTAGACGGAGGAAATTATTACTATTTATCACCCTCTCAGAGATGTGTTAAAGAAATCAACTAGAATAAGGTAAACTTGTATAAATTTAGTATTTTCAATACATGAATGGCCAAACTGTCTGACTAAAATACTGGTATTTTAATAAATATGAAAAAAATAAATACCAACTACAGAATTCTGCTTTTTTTCCATTGTGTTGCTCACTAAGAAAAGTCTTTCCTTGATTCACACCTAACCTTATTCAACTAGACTTTCAGGAGTGTGGTTTTTGATGCTCATAAACTGGCAACCCAGAAGGTGCACTGGAGTGTGTGCTAACTTCACTAATGCACATGTGGAGCTAGTATTTCCAAGCCATTTATTTGTCTAAACATTTCCCCTCACTGAGTTATTTATACATTATATAGTGGAACTAGAGTGAGTGCGAAAGGTAGGGTCAGATGAGAACCTTTCTAGAAGCAGCTTACTGGTAGTAAATCTTGGGCTTTTAGCAGGGAATCTCTTCAGCAACCAGGATATTCATGCAGAAGCAATGGCTTTTAGAACAGAACAAGTTAGAAAAATCAGGACTTAACACTCTTAAGTTTCAGCCATTTATTTGTCAAAATGTTTATTACTACTACATTAGTTTACTCAACACACATTTGTTGAGTATCTCTTGTGCATCGTTGAGTACCTCTTGTGTAGTTAATAAAACCAAAAACCAAACCTGTTGCCATCGAGTTGATTCTGACTCAGAGCAATCCTATAACAACTGCCCCATAGAGTTTCCAAGGAGTGCCTGGTGGTTTTGAAATGCTGACCTTTTGGTTAGCAGCCGTAGCTCTTAACCACTACGCCACCAGGGTTTCCAAAAACTAAACCCATTGCCTTCGAGTCAGTTAATAAGGTCTTATGAAAACCAGGCTTTCTCTACCTTCAATCTGGGATGAAAAATTACTTCAGGATTCTTTGTGATTCTTATATTAAAATCAAAAGTGTACACGTGCACACACATATGTACCTATTTTTTAAAATATGCATGTATAAATATAGATGTATGTTTGGTTTTAATATATTTATATTAATTGTGCGCTTATAAATGACATTATATATTTATAATCTACACAAACATATAATTCCATGCCTTTTGGCATTATTATATCTGGTGACAGAAAAGAAGAGAGAACAAAATTAAATTTATAAAATATAATCAATTCAGAACTATGATCAACTCCCAAGTCTACAAGTTCTAACTAGAGGATGTGGCTTTCGTTTTAGATAGGGTTGAATGAATGAGAGTAGTAGGAGACTATCTTTCTCTTCTTAAACTAGAACATCTGTATATTAGTTTCCTAGGGCTTCTGTAACAGAATACTACAAATTGACTGGGTTATAAGAACATAAAATTACTGTCTCACAGTTCTGGATGCTTGAGTCTAAAGTCAGCATATCGGCATGTTGATTCCTTCTGAGGGCTTTAAAAGAAACGCTGTTCCAAGCCTCTCTCCTAGCACCTCGTGATGACCAGCAATCCCGGTGTTCCTTGACTTGTAGATCAGTCCAATTTTTACCTTTGTCTTCACATAGTTGTCTTCCCATTGTGTTTCTCTGTGTGTCTCTTTTCCTCTTTTATAAAGACATCACTTACATTGGATTAGGACCCATCCTACTTCAGTATTACCTTATGTTAACTGTAACATCTTCAAAGACCCTATTTCCAAACAACATCAGATTCACAGGTACCAGGGGTTAGGACTTCAGCATATCTTTTTGGGGAACAAATTCAATCCATAACTATCTAGCAAAGAAAGCTTTAAGAAGAGTCTTAAAATTAATATGTATATAAGGATGTCATTTGCTCACAAAACTAATGACCTAATATAGCCTAATTTCAAGTAGTATAAAAACAAACGAACTCATGTGCAGATATTATTAATTTCATATATGTTCTACCCAAACTACAAATCATAAAATTTCTATCCTGTTTAAAGGTAAATATTAATAGAAAGCCACTATGCTTTCCTGACATAATACTTGTTAATTTAGTAGTGTTTGAAATTACTTGCATATATAGTACATGGCCACAGATTCTTCACATCGTTGATTCATGCCTGCTGAAAAGTGATTTTGCATCTATTTCCACCAAGAGGTAAAGTCTATTTTTTCATCCCTTGAAACTTGTATCACAGGTGATAAAGTCCAAGGCCTTCATCTGCATAGCATATTGAAAGCTTAGTGATGTTCTCGGACTACATATTGTTTAGATATAAAACAAGCAAATGTGTTTTGCTAAGGTATGAGTTGGCAATATGAAGGTGGAAACTTTTTGTTTTGAAATTTTACAGATTTTAATAATAAGCAGGATCAATTTTCAATGATAATTCAATACAGAAATAAAATAGATAATGCACAAGTTTAAACATTCTTCCTATGTTTTTGCCATCTTTTTCTGCCTCCTCTCTCGTTTTCTGGGGAGTAGAACAATTAAAAAGTTAATATACAAAAAATAAGTTAAAAAAAAAAAAAAGATGGCCCAAAGTTTTCAAAAATAAACCAGGATTTAGCCCCCTTCCCTCACAAATAAACAACACTGTAATATAAAAAAAAAAAAACAAAAACCATTGCTGTCGAGTCGATTCCAACTCATAGTGACCCCATAGCATTTCCAAGGCTGTAAATCTCTATGGACGCAGATTGTTATGTCTTTCTTCCACAGAGTGGCTGGTGGTTTCGAACCACCAACCCTTCAGTTAGCAGTCCAGGGCTTTAACTGCTGCACCACCAGGGCTCCTATAATACAATAATTAATAATTTAACTAAAAAAAAACAAATTATTCAATCTTAAATTTGTA
The DNA here is from genome assembly GCF_000243295.1 of Trichechus manatus latirostris. Lineage (NCBI taxonomy): Eukaryota > Metazoa > Chordata > Mammalia > Sirenia > Trichechidae > Trichechus > Trichechus manatus. The sequence goes on from NW_004443938.1 coordinate 39,931,860, forward strand.
TCTGAATTTATGACTTGAATTATTTGTTCCCTTCGATATAATAATTTTAATTGCTTGTTAAGGGGATAGATGTTGTTCGTGGTTTATTCGGTTTTTTTGGTGTGTGGGTGAGTGTGTGTGTGCGAAAATATACACAGCAAAACATACACCAATTCAATTCAACAATTTCTACTTGTACAATTCAGGGATATTAATTACATTCTTCAAGTTGTAAACCATTCTCACCATCCTTTTCCAAATTATTCCACCACGATTAACACAAACTCACTGCTCTCTAAGCTTCTCATCAAACCTTTCAAATTGCTTTTGTCAATTTGATCCCATGTAGATAATTCTCTAAAAGAGCACAATGCTCAAGGAAAACATTCTTTACTAATTAAGCTAAAGTATTATTTGATTTAAATATGACTTTAGGGGATAGTTTTGGTTTAAAGTTTAAAGATTACCTCAGGGCAATAGTTTCAAGGGGACATCCAGCTGCCACGGCTCTGGAAAGTCTGGAAATTCTGACGCACATTCTCCCCCTTTTGATCAGGATTCTTCCATATAATCTTTGATCAAAATGTTCAGTAATGGTACACAGGCACCCTCCATTTCTTCTGGTCTCATGGCAAAGAAGGTAGTTGCTCATGGAAGCAATTAGACATGCATTCTAGTTCCTTCTACAATTCCTGACTCTCCTTTTTCCTCTGCCAATCCAGGCAAATAGAGAACACTTGTTGTACTTGGATGGCTGCTTGCAAGCTTTGAAAACCCCAGGAACTACAAAATGAACTAGGAGGTAGAACACAAACACTAAAAACATTAGGCCAATTGACTGGAATGTCCCATGAAACCATGACCCTCAACCTGTAAAACAAGAAACTAAATCCCATGAAGTGTTTGGTTGTACATAAGCAACATCTAAAGGTGGAAACTTTTGTCTTTTAAGGTTCTTGAAATGGGAAAGCCTTCATTCAGAATATAAAAGTATAGAATGAAAAATTAATAAAAATAACTTGATGTAATAAGCCATGAATATTATCAGTGTGAAAAAGAATAAATTGAAAACAAAAACAAAGACTTTAATTAAAAAGTACATGTATTCAACTAAAAAGAGACAGGCATGATCATTTTACATTTTTATGGCTAAATCCAAAAAAGAGAAAAAACAAACAAACAACAACAACCAAAAAAAAAAAAAAAAGACTGCAGTCATAGTTGAGAATAAAGGAGGTGAAATTTCGTTTATAGTAGCTACTATGATATTGCAGTGTGACTTGCTTGATTTGATTATAAAACATCCCAATAAAGCTATATTGGTTCTTGGAAAACACTCCCATTCCACTTCAGAGCTAGCTGCACATTAGTGATAGAAGAAGTAATATTATCAGAACATATAATCATTAAATACATAAAATTCACAAAGCACATGAAAAGTAGAGATAAAATTAAACTGTGGATAGACTTATACATAGTAAGTTGTCCATAGATATTTATTGAACTGATTATATTTTTAACTAGCTAATTAACAAATACAATCATCATTACCCCAACAGTAAGAACTATTGGGTATCTACCAGTGCTTGGCAGAATATGAACTTCTCTCTAGTTTTCCAAAAATTCTGAGTGGAGGGCTTTATTATTTCTACTATAAAGATGAGGAAAGTGACAGACAGAATGATTAAGTACCTTTCCCAAGAGCACACAGGTAGGAAGTGACAAAATTGTGATAAGAACTCAGACAGATCTGACTTATAATCAGGTTTGATCCCTCACACTATGCTGTAAAAATTAAGACTATAATATAAAATATGGTATTTAAAGAAATACTGAACTTGTTTCAATTGCATTTCTGTTTATTTCTAGAAACTTAACTAAGTTTTAGCTTAAACTGTAAAATCAATCATCTAAACATAAAAATTCAAAAAAGAGGTGGCATGGTAGAAGTAATTGATATGAGAATTTTGAGGAAAGAAGTGTGGTAGATTGCAAAAATGACCACAGATTCTTCACATTGTTGATCTATGCCTGTTGCAAAGTGACTTTGCATCTATTCCCATCAAGAGATAAAGTCTATTTCTTCATCCCTTGAAGCTAGTCTTGACCATGTGACTTACTTTGGCCAATGGCACTTAGCAAATGTGACACAAGCAGAGGCTTGCCTTCTTGCTGCTGGGAACTTTTCCACTATGATATGAAGAAGCCCTGGCTAGCCTGCAGGAGCAGCTACATGGGGAAAGTCCAGGCAGCCTGACTGACAGCCTGTCAACTGCCAGCCCTGTGAGTGAAGCCTCCTGCGCCAGCGAAGGTGCCAATGATTGCAGGGAGCCCAGGCGAGACCAGCAGAAAAACTTCTCAAATGGGGGCCAAATTAGTGGCCCACAGAATCATGATCTAAAAATGCTGGTTTTTTCCAAGCCACAAAGTTTCGTGGCAGTTTGTTAACACAGAAAATGCACCGTAAGTTAATTAAAAAAAAAAAAAAATTGCATTATTTGTCATTGTCTCCAGTAGTGACAATGTGTTTGTAGTGAACCATGCAATTTTTTTTCGTGTCTAATCTCACTTTATGACTAATGTAATGCATTGTAATACAAACTAGGTTGCATGGTTGCTATGGAATATTTTTTTTTCTCTGAGAAAAATTAATTGATTTTTTTGGGAATGAAAATCAAGGTCCTGGCCTTATAAGCATCCTGCTTCTAGATGCTTGGCTCAGATGTCGCCTTCAAAAGGGTCTCTATAGTCAACTGTATCATGCACAGACACCAGGCCAAATTATGACTTCTCTGAGCTCTACCACTTTTGCCTTCATGGGTCTTTTCCTCCATAAAAAGTATTGAAAATTATATTATGACTGAATTGGGATAAAGATGAGTATAATAATACTACATATGAAAATACCACCTTCAATATTTTAAGTTTTAAAATTCTTCTGATTTTAAAAGAAATAAAAACATTCTTTTTGGGCCCCTAAAATTATTTCAGGTCCTGAGCACTGTGCCTATTGTGCCTAACGATGAAGTCGGCACAGTCAGACATAAAGGGTAAATTGATTAACTTCTTTCTTTCTTCCAGGTCCTTGAAACTGCTGTTTTATAACTATAACTGAAAAGACGTGTGTGTGTGTGTGTGTGTGTGTCTGTGTCTGTGTCTGCATGTGTGTATTAACATTTGGCTTCCTTATGTGACTAGACAAGAGTGGGTAACTACCACTTCACTCTCTTTCATATCCATGTCTCACAACCTAGAGGCGCCCTGAACATAGGCAACATAGAGACTGCAGTGGCTCTAACCATTTATATTCTATAATGAGACAAAAAAAAAAAGGAAAGGAAAAAAAACAACTCTAGGGAATCTTCAATATAAACATTAATAGTTTCCCACATCTTTGTTTAGAGAATAGCCTGAGGATTTCTAAACTTTTAGATCTTATTCATTCCAGAAGAACTGTTTCACTTATGGCCACATAAATCTTGGCCCTTTAGAGTTCCAAGACTAAGACTCTCTGGAAACTGGTCACTAGAGAACTCGCAGGTGATCAGTGTAGAGCAAATCTGACTCAGGCGATTCAGGAGACATGCCATTTGCTAAGATCATTTGAGTCTAGCTGACAGAAGAATTACAGAGAGTAAAGACTTGGTAATGAAACACGAAAACAAGAGTTATGTTGCAATTCCAGTATTCTTTTTTTTTAAACGAGTTGAATTGTTTCTTATTACCAAAAGAGAGACATATTCAGTGTAGAAAATTTAAAGAATCCTCCCTCTATTATTATTATTTTAAAAATACTTTATTGTGTTTTTGGTGAAAGTATACACAGCAAAACAGTTTCCCATTCAACAATTTTGTTCCCTTTATTTTAAAATAAAAAATGAATGCCATGAAAAGATGTATTCAGGGCTACCAGGCCAGATGAGACTGATGATTTAGTGATACACACACACACACACACGCACACACACACGTGTATATAGTTGTTCTCACCTACAAACACATTTCATTGGTATTTTATGTTTAAAATACATTTCGCTTTGAATGTAGTAATATAAAATACTCTATCCACCAACATGTTCCAAAGTGAAAAAGTAACTGTTTTAAATAAAGTTATGATGAGATCTCCAAGAGCCAATGATTCACATTTCTTCATGAGTTTTAGGTCTCCATATCCTCTCTTCTTTTGCCTAGAGTTTAAGTCATAAATAACCCACCATTTTTCTGCTCAGTTAATGCCAGTTTTTAAAATGAAAAGACAATAAAACGGTAACCACATGTCCCCCATGATGAAAAAGAACTCTCAAAAATTCCTCTCACTCATACCCATTACCTCTTCAATTTCATCAGGACTTTCAATCCACTGGCTTCTCTTTGTCATCATCTATTGACCCCTCTAGCTTGCCTTCCCCTCTCATGAAGCTGGGTTCCAGGGTACACTGCTCTCAAACAACAGTAATCATTATCACCGTGTCTTTCCTCAAAAATGGTTCCTTGGGGCTACATAAATGTAGCTCCAACATGCACAGCTGAGAGTTTGGTATAAGAGTAGAGGCAGGGCCTGGGAATGTGACCAGAAGGACCACTTTTGAGCATTCTCTCCCCCTCTCCCCTCCTATGTTTAAGAGTAATTAGGAAAGTCCCCTATAAATGCAACGATAGGACAGAACTAACCAGTTGCTGATTCCAACCCATGGTGACCCCATGTGTGTCAGAGTAGAACTGTGCTCCATAGGGTTTTCCATGGATGATTTTTCAGAAGTAGGCTACCAAGCCTTTCTTCTAAGATGCCTCTAGGTGGACTCAAACCAACAACCTTTCAGTTAGCAGCCAAGTGTATTAACTATTTGTACCACCCAGAAACTCCAGGACAGGGCTAGTTTTATATATTCTTTCTTGCTATTGGAATGTCTTAGAAATTCAAATATACTTGCAACCAAACTATATCTTGAAGGCTTCCTTTCCCACTTGGAAGTGTCTCAAAACTCCAGTTTTGGGTTTGGAAAATATCACTGAACTCTTGCACAGGCATGTGATACCAAGTGGCCACTTTGGAAATGCTTTCTAGCACCACAGCAAAAACAGAACCAAGCTGATAATGGGAAGAAGGACACCATCTCAATGCTCATAGCACTAGCTCAGGAATTTTACTTATTCTTTAGATTGTCTTCATATCTTCTAAGTTCTTGTATATAGGTCATTCTGAGGGCTATAAAAGGGATCCTCATTTTTCCTTGCAGATGCAGATGGTTTGGTGATGTCAACTTAGGCAGCAGTCAAAGAAAGCACGGTTTGTGTGTCTGTGGTTCTCAGTGTAGTATGATGCTGCGAACTCTGGACTCCGAGCTCAATAACGTATCTCAGCAGTGTTCTTTCCCTGGCTAACTCACCTCAATTCCATCAGGCCCTAATCCCCTGTCCCCTCAGCAGTTTACATTCAGTGGAGGCTGACTTATCAGATGTACTTGTGAGTGGTTTTATTTATCATTTCCAGATGATATCATGTATGGAGAGTTTGTTTCTCCAACTACATTGTAAACTCCATGGTACCCTCCCTGGGTGATCTTATCCACTCACATGACTTCAATTCCCACGTACTCACTGGTTATTTCCATATATGTGTCTAACTGCATGCTGGTCCTCAGCCACACAGATCTCACAGGAACCTCAAACTCAATGCCCATAACAAAACTCATCAGTTCTTCTCATCCCCCAGCCCTGACTCTCTTCCTTAATTATTATCTTAGGGAACAGCATTTAAACCAGAGTCTGGTAGCCATGCTGACTCCTTTTTACTCACTCTCCACAGCCGTAAGTCATTGAAACTCTTATTTCCTTAATAAATTTTGGCTCTGTACCTTTCCTTCTACTCGTAATGGTAGTACTGAGGAACGCACCATCTCTTGTCTGGATTATTGCAACAGTCTTCCAACTTCTTTCCTGTCTCTAGCCTTGGTTTCACAAATCATACAACACATTGCTTCCAGATTATTTTCTAAAACAGAAATCTGATTATATAACACTCATGCTTAAAATAAGTCATTGACTTCTTCACTTACAGCCATAATTCACAAGACAGTCAGGAAGCTCCAGGAGGAGCATGATCCATCTTCGTAAGATTAATCTATTTGAAGGTAAATAAATCAAAGTATATTAAAGTAAATGTGAATATATTATAGAGTGGGTTACAAAATTTGCATTTGTTTTTAAACGTGGGACCTCAAGGAATTTGAAGTATGAACAGCAAACATTTCAGGCTTTGCTGCTATATACCCTTGGATGATAAACACTTGCTTGCTTGTGCTATTAGAAGTAATTTGCCAAGAAAAAAAAAAAAAGGTGAATTAATGGATAAAATTCAAATTTTTTAGTATGGCTTATAGAACGGATTATGATTTGGCCCTCCTTATCTCTTCAGTCTCATTTCTCATCATGTGCACATTTTGGCCTCATCCAGGTACTCTGCCTGACTCCTACTTATCTTTACCTTTCAGGCATGACTTCATCAGGAATCTTCTTTCTTGTTCTCCAAACCCAGTCTGGGTTTGGCCCTTCCTTCTCTATGATGCCCTAGCATCCTGTGCATACTTTTATTATAAGCTCTATCACACTGCTTTGCCATTGCAGTGCTCTCATGTGACTCCTCCATCAGACTGTAAGCATCTTAAGGATAGAGGTCATATATTTTTAAATCTCCAGTGTCTAACAGAGTGCCAAGTGATAGTGGTGCTCAGTGAACACGTATGGTTAATTGGAAAATTATTCTTCACAGGTAATCAATAGATGCTTAAATTAACCAATGATCACCAGGAAATGTCGTTAGTTGCTATTGAGTTGGCGCCAACCTATGGAGATCCATTCATAACGGAACAAAACATTGTCCAGTCCTGTGCCATCTTCATGATTATTGGTAGGCTTGAGTCCATTGTTACAGTGACTGTGTGGCCTTCCAACCTATGAGACTTATCTTTCAGCACTCTTCACAGAGTATTCTGTTGTGATCCATAGGGTTTTCACTGGCTACTTTTCAGAAGTAGATCGCCAGGCCTGTCTGCATAGTCTGTCTTACTCTGGAAGCTTTGCTGAATCTTGTCCACCATGGGTGACCCTGCTGGTATTTGAAATACCAGTGGCATAGCTACCACCTATATCATAACAACACGCAAGCCTTCACAGTATGACAAACTGACAGACAGGTAATGGAACTAGGGAGTAGATATTTCTTGCATATTACTTTCTTTCTCATTTGACCATTATAATGTTCCACGACTAAATTCTTAAAAATCCGATGTACCACACTCTAATCACAACCTCCTATAGTCCTGTTGTGGGGAGGAGGAACCGCTGAGCACAGCCAGACAGAACACAGATTTTTGCCACTGCAAACTGACCCTATTCAATCCCACCTGGTACTTCCTTGTCATTTAAACTTCTTTTAAATTGTCCTAAATTCACTTCCTTTTCCATTTTCCTCAGCAGATGTTTCAAATATTCACCACTCATTCATTCCCATGTCATTTCAGCATGGAATCTCACCTCCTAATTCATAAATTGGCAATACTCTTTTGCCCTCCATTTTTACAAAAATTTATCTCCATGCTTCTTATCCTTCTCTCTTTTTCTCCTCTCTTAGGGAAAAGCTGTTCTCTTCAAGAGCCCTCCATGCAGGCTCTAAGGCAGCACAAATGTTTAAGCACTGTACTACTAACTGAAAGTTTGGCAGTTTGAACCTTCCCAGAGGCACCTCAGAAGAAAGACCTGATGTTCTGTTTCCTAAAGGTTGCAGCCTTAAAAACCCTATGAAGAACAATTCTACTCTGCTCACATGGGGTTGCCACCCAGGCTCTAGGTCCCAATAATCTCCTAACCCCTAAATTCCCCATATATGCTTTTCATTATATGCGTGTGGCCACTCTACGGTATTTGACATGACTGATCACTTTTTGTTAAAACTCTTTTCCCTTGGTGTGACCACTTTTCAGGCTCTTTCACCTTTGTGCACCTCTCATTGTTGGTGTTTTCTAGGATTCCATCCTCTATGGTTCTTCTCCCATTAAGCACATTCCCTCAGTAATTCTACTCTGGAGGAATTAACTGACACTAATGTACTAATGGAGCCCTGGTACACAGTGGTTAAGTACTTAGCTGATAACCAAAAGGTCGGCAGTTTGAATCCACTGCTCCTTGGAAACCCTATGGGGCAGTTCTACTTTGTCCTTTTTTGTTGTTAGGTGCCATTGAGTAGGTTCCAACTCAGAGTGAACCTACATAAAACAGAACAAAACACTGCCTGGTCCTGTGCCACCCTCCCCATCATTGTTATGCTTGAGCCCATTGTGGCAGCCACTGTGCCAATCCATCTCGTTGAGGGTCTTCCTCTTTTTCGCTGACCCTCTATTTTACCAGGCATGATGTCCTTCTCCAGGGACCAATCCCTGTTGATAACATGTCCAAAATGTGTGAGACATAGTATCACCATTCTCACTTCTGAGGAGCATTCTGGTTGTACTTCTTCTAAGATGGATTTGTTCGTTCTTTTGGCAGTATGGATTACACTTCAACATAAAGAAAACAAAATTCCTCAAAACTGGACCAGTAAGCAACATCATGATAAACGGAGAAAAGATTGAAGTTGTCAAAGTTTTCATTTTACTTGGATCCACAATTAACATCCATGAAAGCAGTGGTCAAGAAATAAAATGACGCGTTGCATAGAGCAAATCTGCCGCAAAAGACTCTGTTCTATAGGGTTGCTATGAGTTGGAATCAACTTGATTGCAATGGGTTTTTATTTTTGGATGTGCTAATGTTATTCAGATTTGTATACTCAGTCATATATCTCCCTAAACATCTTAACAAAGAAGTCTCACGGAGATTTCAAACTCAACAAAAAAGAACTTACTCTCTTTAACCCATCTTCCCTTCTCTATATGGCCTACATTTTTCTTCTTCTGGTTTTCCCTCTCCAGGTTAATTGGTGGCACCACCAGCTTGCCCAAGTCTGAAAAAGGGGAGTCATTTCCCAGTGCCCCTTCTCTCTAATAGCAACTGGCTAATAAACAGCTCTTGACAATTCTTCCTCTTAAACTTTATCTCAGTTCATTCCATCCTTTCTAATCCAACTGCCAGTGATCTTGTTTTGCCTCTTGTCAGTTCTCATGTGCTGTGTTACTGCGGGGCCTTAACTGTTCCCAGCTTGGGCTTCATTTTTTTCCAACCCATGTTCCCCACTGCTGCTGGAGTTCGTTCTCTGAGCCAGCCAAAGTATTGCTTCTTCTGGGAAAACTCCCATGACACCACCATCTCCTCCCCAGACAAAAGTAGCTGTCTTCTCGCCTGTGCACCTAAGGTCTTGTACAAGCATCTGAAGTCCTATAGCTTGTAACCTACTCTGTTGCACTCATGCATTTTCAGTTTCTTTCTCTTTTTCTCTCTTCTACTACATTGTTAGTTATTTGATTACAACAGCTATGCCTAATTCAATAGCTCAATAAATATTATTTTTCAGCTCAATAAATCTTTATTGAATGAAATGTTTATTGAATAAATTCTTCTACTTGTTTTACCTCTTTCCACTTCATTTTGCTGTTATTGATTTTTTGAGAGGTAGTAGAGTATGGTGTTTAAAAGTACAGGTTCTGAAGTGACTGGGTTCAAACCCCAGCCCTACCACTAAGAAATTGTATGAACTTCGTAAGCTACTTCACGTCTTTATGTTCAGTTTCCTGATTTATAAAATGAAGAGAGAATAGTAATACCTATTTCTGGGTTATTATGAGAACTAAGTGAGTTAATATGCAAGAATCTAGATTCTAGAACATTGTCTGACACACATTAAGCACTAAATAGATGTTAGTTTTATTATTGCCATATTTCCCTTTTCTTTCTCTTCCTTTCTTTCCATCTTTTCTTTTTCTTTCTTCTTTCATTTCTTTCTTTTTTCTTTTTTTGTTTAGGACCTCATTTTCTTCCTTTTTATATTGGAAGTAAGAATACTAAACATATTATTTTAGTTTCATATTTACTAGCAACTCATAATGTCCCAGTCACAGAGAAGGCCCTGCTCTGAGAAGTCCCACAAATACCTCCTCTGTAAGGTCATGTTGATGTGACATTTTCAGATGGAGTAAACAATTGCATTGTGGTAGTGTTCATGCTCTGGAATTTGACTGCAATACAGCACTCTGTAGCATGGAATGCAGAATAATGACATTCCAAAACCCCATCCAAGGTGATGGGGTGGAAAGCATTGTGTTTTGACCCCGGGCATGACACTACTGCAGACTTCAAGGTAGTTTCCTTATAGTCCCTATCATCTGACAGAGAAACCCTTTTCAGAACCTTGCTCTGAGCTGGACTTTTCTGCCAGAAAATAGAAAAGTCCAGCTTGGATTTTGGCAGCATATGATTTTAACCCCTAAAGGAAGAGTTTCCTCCGGAAACTGCCAGGGAGCTGCCACTCCAACATTTTGAAAAGGATAAAAATGAAAAGACTATACTACTGGCCATTATGCAAACATCTGATTGCTTATAGCCGGTGTTATAATATAGACATTCAAAATGGTTTGTTATTGAGTGTGTCCGTGTGTGTGTGCACACGTGTGTGCATATGTGTGTGTATGCTTACTGTAGAGAAAAACCAGACTGGCAGTTTGAAAATATGCTTAGCCTTCTCTATAGAAGTAATCTAATTCAAATTTAGAAGAAGAGGAGATCAAAGGCTTATCTGTATGCAAAGAATTAGTTAAATTTTAGACGAAGTCTTTTATTTTTTTTTTTATGATTGATTTTGCCCCAGGCTAACAATTGGAATTGGTTAAGAGGCTCCAACATGCTCAATTATATAGCTTTGTGCTGTGCAAACAGTAGGTACTTGGTAACTATTTGAGGGATAATTGAGTCAGTGAGAAAATGAATTCATGAATATAAAAGACGTGTATTATAATATAGAATTAACTGGATACGGTTTCTGGAGGGAGACACTTGGGAGTGCATCAGCCAAGGGAATTGGAATCAATAAAACTTAAAAAGGTGAAAGGTTAGAATAAAGAAAAAAAATTATTGTGATTGTCGATTTAGAAATTTTAATACAGTTACTATTGGCCTAGTGGCACTTGAAAATCATTTGTAAGACTACTTTTCGTTGCAACTGGTGGAGACAAAAAGTAACTTACAAATGAAAGTCTGTTAAGCACTTAACATAATTCTAAACCTGAGATACATACTTCTGCTTCACAGCCATACTTTTCACAAGATCAGGTCCTTAATAGTCAACAAAAACAATAAATAAATAAAAATGAGGTTACTTTACTTATCTATTTCAATATATGAAAAAGTTTAATAGTAAAACAAATTTCAAGGAGCCCTGGTGAAGCAATGGTTAAGCACTCAGTTGCTAACTGAAAAGTTGGCAGCTTGAACCCACCAGTGGCATTGAGGGAGAAAAGACCTGGCCATCTGCTCCCATAAAGATCTCAGCCTAGGAAACCTTCTTGGGGAGCTCTGCTCTGTTCTATAGTTTTGCTATGAGTCAGAATCTTCTCGATGTCTCTCAATAACAATTACAACAAGACAAATTTCAAAAAATACCTATCATTGACTGAAAACTATCTGGCAGGGCCACCTTGTCCTTATTGCTTCATGGAATTAAGAAACTTTCAGACTTTGAGTTCAAGGAATTTCCTCTTTAAAAGAGAAAGAAATGAAGTACCTAAATTCGGATTGACACAAAACAAACTAAAAAGTAAATAAAGGAGGTTTTCTGGTTTTGTTTAAGAGTTGTATCAGTCACGGTTCAATCAGAGAAGCAGAAGCAGTAGAAGATATACATAAATAGGTTTATTGCAAGGAATTAACTTACATGATTGTGAGGACTGGCAAGTCCAAAATCCATAGAGCAGACCTCCAGGAAAGGCAGGCTGGAACTCCCAGGCAAAAGCTGAAGCTACAGTCCACAGATGAGATTTTTTTTCTTCATCAGAAAAGCCTCAGTGCTCATCTTAAAGCCTTTCAACTGGCTTATGTATTCCCGCCCATTTTATCTAGGATAATCTCCCTACTTTAAGTGAACTAATTATGAACTTTAATCACGACTACAACAAAGTACCTTCACCACAACACCCACATTAGTGTTTGATTGAGTAACTGGGGACTATAGGAGACAGAGGTGATTCAGTGGTAGAATTCTCACCTTCCATGAGGAAGACTTGGGTTCAATTTCTGGCCAATGCATCTCATCCACCCATCCATCAGGAGAGGCTTGCATGCTGCTATGGTACTGAACAGGTTTCAGCAGAGCTTCCAGACTAAGATGAGCTAGGAAGAAAGACTTGGTGATCTATTTCCAAAAATCAGTCAGTGAAAACCCTATAGATCACAATGGTCCAATTCACAAATGATCATGAGGATGGTGCAGGACTGGACAGTGTTTCCTTCTGTTGTGCATGGGAGTCACCATGAGTTAACAACAGACCCAGAGCCCTTTGAATAAAGGGAAGACCAGATCCCACTGAGGAGGACCAGGTCCCATAACAGCTAGCAACAACAGCAACAACATAGTCCAGCCACCCCTTGTCAACTTGACATACATATACATCTTCTGAAACCATACTCAATCTGAAATAAGTGCAATAACAATTTCACTACTTCAGGCTAACATGATACAATTATCCTCCATACAAAAAAAACAAAAACAAAAACACTAACTCTTTCACCAGAAGAGAACGAAAAGTCCTTGGGTGATTTCACACTTCTCCTTAATATCTTATAACTTAAACACTGTGATATAACCACCGATAACTTTATTAATGAGGGCAAAAAAGGAAAGAAAAGAAAAATATTGTATTAGTATATATCCAAACGTATTCATAACAAAATAAGAAAGAAATACTCGTAACTATTACAGTCCTCATTTCTGTAACTGGCCATGTGGTCATAGCTGGTATTTACAGCTGTCTTCTTCACCTCTCATTCCACATTGCCTTTGTCCTCAGCAAGCACCTCAATTAGTCATGGCTTTTTACCTAGTGGGATCCCAAACTTGGTCTCAAATCTTCATTCCTGGAGGGTTTGGGACATTAACAGTCCTGCCTGAATTAAGTTTTTATAGTATTGCATTGACTTGAATCACAGGACATGGCAGTAGTATTAAGAGTCTTTACTAACAGATTTTTAGATAAAGCATTTGTCAGATCAACTGCTACATACAAGGTACCAGGGGATGTGCTAATTTGCTTAAGTAATGAAACCACATCTGGAACAGCAGGTATTATTTTAGTCACCAGCTGATTAAATTAATGGTAATCCACTGTCATCCTCCAAGTTCCATCTGTTTCTGCATAGGCCAAATAGGCAAGTTGAACGGGAATGTGATGGGAATCACCACCCCTACATTTTTCAATTGTTGGATGGTGGCACTAATCTCCGCAATCCTTCCACAAATGCAGTATTGCCTTTGGAGTACCATTTTTGTAGGTAGAGACAGTTCTAATGGCTTCCACTTGGTCTTTCCTACCACCCTCTGATCATTACACAGATCATGGAACCAGTGTGGGGACTCTTAATTACTGAGTATGTCTATTCCAATTATTCATTCTGGAACTGAGGGAAAAACTGCAGGATGGGGTTAGGGATACACTGTGAGATGGACCTGAGCTAAAACTGCTTGATTACTTGACTATAAATTCCTACTATGACTGGTGAACCACAATGATGTTTTATGTCGCTGAATTAGTGTCAGTTCAGAATCAAAGTCCAGTAATCCCTCCAAAGTCTGATTACTTCATCTTCCTCAATGTAGAGTCATCTCAGTAAATGGCTTTAGATCCCTTTGGTGAAGGCTGAAAGAAAGATTAATCCATTGCTGTTGAGTCAATTCTGACTCAGAGCGACCCTATAGAACAGAATAGAATGGCCTTATATGGTTTCCAAGGAGGGGGTGATGGATTCGAACTGCCAACCTTTTGGTTAGCAGCTGAGCTCTTACCAACTGCACCACCAGGGCTTAGAAGTATTAATTGTTGGCATTGTCTCAGGTTCTTCCCTCAGTGGTACCTGGCGTTCCTTTTATTCAAAGGGTTCTAGGTCTGTAAACTAGATCAAGTCTGGAAATTTGTTGAGAGGTCATGATTCTCTGTTTTGTTGAATTACATTAGACTTCTTTCTGTTCACTAGTCCTAGAACTCCTCTGCTTATACAGATCAAATAATTCAGTAGACTGCTGACCTATTTCTTTTCTAGGGACACCGTGATCAACTAGCCAATGCCACAGGTCTCTACCAGTCAGAATATTCTGGCTACTGCTTAAACTCCACAGTCCGTCATGGTAAACCATACCCACCTTGTACCTGGTAATTAAGTGCCATCACTTTTTCCCCTGCCTCCCTGGGGTCCCATTATCCTCACTGCATTTCTACAGCAGTTTCTACGGCTATGATGGTAATAGTTTCTACTACAATTTCTGACCTACGGAGAAGAGAAACCACAGAGCTCTTCAAGGATCCTGGGTCTCCTCTCACTAATTTATTTCTCACAGTTTTGGTGAAAGGTGGGTCCTCTGAAACCTTCTGGAATGGGCAAGCAGGTCTTACATGATAAATCCATGCTATCTTCCAATCTCCAAAAATCATTCTTCTGTAGTTTACCAAGGTAGCTTAGACATTTCAACTTCAATTAGTGTAGGCCACCTTTAGGTCCATGTTTCAGCCAACCAACTAAGTAAATTGTCAGAGCCCTTTCTAACCCTTCAAGTTAAAACATTGACTCCATAATCTCCGCTGAGTGGACCCGTATCAATAAATTTGGCTTGGTCCAACTTTATTTTTCTTCCATCATTATTCCATACCCTAAAGATAGATTTCTACACATATTCCCCATACTTCTGTATGTATAAATTGGAAAAACTGTGCTGTTCTTTTGGAGTGTAGTACACCTCTGCATGGGTCACGTTTAGTATCTTACCCTTTGTGGTTTGCTGGGATGTGAGTCTAGTTACAAGTCTAGAAGCAAAGAGGGGGCAGGAGTAGGTCTTGCGGAGAATCAACAGTGTCTTACAAGGGAACTATCTTTGGGAATGCTATAACAATTTCTTCAGGCAAACCAGAGATAATCTCTTCAGTCAGGGGTAGAAAGGTTACTTCTACTGACAAAGAAGACTCAGCAGAATTTAGGGGTTCAATGTTCCCAGCTTCATGAGGATCTGCCCATATGTCCCCATTTCAATTTACAGGATCCTGTATTTTTCCCAATCAAAACCCTTACTTTAACAGCAAACACCCTGAAAATTTGGGAATTTAATTTGTTTTGTAATTCAGCCACTAGCAGGATGAGACTATGGGTTTGGTTTTCAGAAAACTTGGTCCTGCAATTACAGGAAATAAGGATTTATTTCAGGGAAAATATAGAAGCTTTCAGATCATTTATGCAAAGCTTGAACTGGGAATTTGAGCTCTAAGCACATCCTTTTCTTTCTCCACTTTTCCCAGGGTAGTTACAAGCAAGCAGCCAAGCCTACTATAGTCCTTAAAACCAACAAAAAAAAAGTTGTCATCAAGTTAACTACAACTCATGGTCTCATGGTTACCCCATGTGTGTAAGAGTTGACCTGTGCTTGATAGCTTTTTCAAAGGCTGAGTTTTCATAAGTAGATCCCCAGGCCTTTCTTCTGAGTTACCTCCGGGTGGATTCAAACTTCCAAGCTTTTGGTTAGCAGCCAAGTGTGTTAACTGTTTGCACTATTCATAGACTCCTTAGTTTGATTAAAGTGTTCTAAGATATCAAGCACGCAGTCACTCAGAATCTTGCCTTCTCTAGGTATTTAATTGGGAGTATCTGATAATAATATTTTGCATATCTGTATTGTCACTTCATCCTATGGACTATGAGTGCCCCATTATCACTGGAAATAGAGTTATTAGTGCCTTTAAACCTAATCACATTAGAGAACCATTTCCAGAAAGCCTAGAACCAATTCAGAAAACTCATCATTAAGATTCTAGTCTTCTAGAATTACACCTGTACCAAAATCTGTACCAGTCATAAACATAACTACTCTGGCACAACACTTCACCATCATCACACCACACCATCATCACAACATACCATCATTATACCAAACCATCATTACATTATTCCATCATCACATCAGACTATCGCTACCCTAAAATATCATCACACTGCATCATAATCATATTACACCATTATCACACTACACTGTCATCACACTGTACCCTAAAGCCACTAAGTCATTATTGCAACACATGATCGTTCCACCACAGCATCATCTCCCACATCATCATCACCCTTCACCCTCGTCACACCACACTATCTTCACACCACAGCATCATATCCCCATACCATCATCACAGTACTCCACCCTGTATTAGTCAATGTTCTTCAGAGAAACAGAACCAGTAGGATATATGTAAATAGAGAGAGATTTATTTTAAGGAATTGGCAAAAGCAATTGTGGGGGCTGGAAAGTCCAAAATACATAGGTCAGATGGCAAGTTAGAAAGTCCAGCAGTCTTGTCTGTGTTACAGTCTTGAGGCACAAGCTTTCTCCCTCAGGAAAACCTCAGTTTTTGCTCTTATGGCCTCCAGGCATTCAATTGATTTGATGAGACCAGCTCAGATTGTAGAGGGTAATCTATTTTACCTAAAACCAACTGATTTAAATGTTAATCACATGTAAATACCCTCACCAACATCTAGATTAGTGTTTGACCAAAAAAACTGGGCACCATAGCCTAGCCAAGTTGACACAAAAAATTAACCATCACACCAGCAGAACATCATCACCATCATTTTTACTACCAATTTTATTTGGAGCATATTAGATTGGATTAGATTTACTGTTCACCTAACGCAGTAGAATTGTGGATGAAAAGTAAAAATCAATTCATATTTATCTAATATGATCATCATCCCAACACTACTCTTACCATTACAATTAGTCCAACCGTCATTTACTAAACAACTACTCCCAGAGCTGTGGAGTCGATTCGAACTCATAGCGACCCTATAGGACAGAGTAGAATTGCTCCATAGGGTTTCCTACTAAATGATCACAGGCTCTCAATTTTTAATACAAATATTATCTCATTAATCTTTGCAATAATCTTCCAGAATATTCATTATTTCCCCATTTAATAGCTGAAATTGTGGCTCACATAGCCGGTAAGCTGCAGGCCCAATATTGGAATTAATGTCTGCCTATTTCCAAACCCTGTTCTTCTTACCTTACACCATGTTGTTAAATTTGGAAATATATATTACTTTCAACAGCTTTTGACCAAGAAATAGCTTTTATATCTCTGTAGCTTATTGAGACAAATATGGAAGCTAATATACCAAATAAACTTATCTGTACAGCTAAGTTACATGAAATAAAAAAAGAAGTACTGGATTTAGTGTATGAAAAATTTAATGTTTTTTGAAATACTAGAATAGTGGATGACACTGTCCCTTGTTTGTTCGTGATTTGATTTGCATTGACATAGGACACAGTGTCACATAATAAATGTAAGATGATATGGTAAATTTATTTTCCTTAACATTCATCTATTAACATAATATATGCAAATAAGTGATGGAGATCTCACTAATAACTCTAAGAGAATCTTATTGCCCAGCACTTGATAATGACCTATGTGGCAAATGCCAAATGACAACAATTAAAATTTAACTTTCAGTAGAAAAGTAATGGAAAAAAAATTAAACTAGACAGTCACCATAGAAAATGAAGTTAAAATGAGGGTAAGTAAAGTGCAAACAAATAATCTGGAAAATAAATATAAACCTTTAGAATGACTAATAATAAATAAACGTTATCTGAATGAAACTGACAGTTTTTAATGGGCCATATGTAATTTATTTGTGTCTTGATGAGGCCATAATTTTCTCCAAAGCTCATACCCAGATTTTTTTTCTTCATAATGAAGATAAAGTAGCATACATACCAAAAATTATTTGAAAGATGCTATAATTTAATCCAAAAAGATAGTGAAGGCTCATGTCTCTTTTGGGGAGCTTGTATTCTATTGCATAACATGGTTTACAAGAAAAAGTTGGCTGTGGGACAGGAGTTTATTCCATAGGAAGCCAATATATTTGCTAAAATCTTAGTTCTTCTGGTCCTAATCACACTGCAATCTCTTGGGTCTATTTCAATAACAATAATTGAAAAAATATACCCAACTCAAAAATTAAAACTCATGACAGAGTTACAGAGTGGTGTTCTATTGAAACTTTATGGAATATGTGTCCTAGGTTTTGAAGTTTTTCATGCAAAACGGTTCACTCCCCTGATGTGTTGCTTAAACAATTCGTGGGTGGTATTTGAAGACTCTTGCTAAAAGAAGATAATATCTAAGTTCTAAATATATATACTTTTTAATAAAAAAAAGAAGAAAAATGATAAAAAATGAAAAGGCCACTTAATTTCTACAACATACATTTCAAAAGAATGGGCCCATTTTTGACTACCTGAGCTGTAAATAGATGAGCTGAACTTCCAATACAATTGACTACCTTTCAAAAGTGATTTATGGTGTTTTGTCTTTATAAATTATACTTCGGTCTTTTATTCTTAAAATTCTAAACAACAAATAGTCCATGATGTTTGGAATCTTTAAAACATTCCAAGGTAAATGGCATTTCTCTTGTCCTTTTACTCAGAAGGTTGGTGTGCTGAAAAAAATAAGCATTATTTTTTCATTATATAAGTATTTATTTGTGCAAGACACATTTTCAGACACCAAAATTTTGAAGACGGAATTGGATATAGAGCCTGCCCTCAAGGAGTCTATCATATTGTAAAAAAGACAGATGTGTAAATAAACACAGCATAGTGTAATCACTGCTAAAATAGAAGCTCATGCAAGGCACAGTGATTGAATACAAGAATAATTAAACTCTGCTTGGAGAAAGAGTGGGGATTAAGAGAGTTCTCAGTAAAGGTGTTTCTTTGATCAGGACTTAAAGGACATAGATATTCCCTAGACAGTCAAGAGGGAACAGGTATCTCCAGGCAGAGGAAAGAGCTTCTACCTAGGTACTGAGGAGGGAAACAGATGACATCCTTTTACTCCTCTTGCAAAAGGTCTAGCCTATAAGGATCATGGTCTGATATGTATTTCCTAGTTACCCCCATTGCCATGGAGTCCATTTCAACTCATAGCAAACCTATTGGACAAAGTAGAACTGCCCCATAGAGTTTCCAAAGAGCAGTTGGTGGATTCGAACTGCCGATCTTTTGGTTAGAAGACAAGCCCTTAACTACTGTGCTACCAGGGCTCCAAGTAAATGTTGCAAGTATTTCTAAAAAAAGATGTGTCCCTAGCAATGAAATATCAAGATAACTATTAACACGTGAATGATTTGTTACCAGGCAATGTCCTATAGATGATCTCCAGGCTCCCCAGGTCCTTCAACACAACCTTAGAAGCAAACTCTATGGCTTCCCTAGAGGGGATTATCTGAAAGAGGTAGAATTTTTGGAACAGGTGCAAGTGGAGAGATTCATTGAAGTCTCAGTTAAAGTCCTGGCTTTCAGCAGTGGAATGGTAAAACTTAGTTTTGATCCTAGTTAACTGGGAAATCATTGGTTTAGAATGGAAGTAAATGATGTGGAAGTTTGAATGTGAAGTTCTAGAATGCTTTTTCATCATCGCCGTCACAATTATCATCACAATTATTCATTGTCATCATCATAACCATCATTATCATCATATAAGAGCATCATCACACAACGTTACTACCACCCTAGTTCCACATCATTTGGAGGGTATGGGAACAGACTTGAATTTCAGCTCCACTCAAGAGATTACAGGTGATCATTCAGTAGAATCAGTTCCTTGAATGGCTGTAGAGGAAGACAGAAAAGTGTAGTTCTGAACAATCACAGAGAGAAACTAGGTCTCAAATTGTTGCCTTCATCAAGTTTCATCTTAGGTGCCTCTCTCATTTTGACTAGCGACTTTTAAAAAAATTCTGTTCAGTTTCTCTCTTTGTTTTTTCATTCTTTTTCTTTCCCTTCAAGTTGCAAGAAAAGAAGCATTATCATGATTTTCATGTCAATTTGATCATATTAATTGACCCAATTAGATAGCACATCAGATTTATAGAAGGTAAAAAGCTGGAGGGTCCATTAGTAACCCTTTGGTATGATTTCCTCATTTACAAGTTAGGCAACTTGCTTCCCCAGAACAAGTGTACTTTCCCAGTCTTTTTTCAGCCAGCCAGTTGTCTGAATTCTGTTTATCTGCTGATTTTCTTCCTTTTATTTCTCACTATTGGATAGATTTCTAAAGAACTAGAACCTGACTCAACTGGAACAAATTGCTCTTTCTTGCTGAATTCATATAGTGTTCATTTATACTTAATGACAGCCATTACTTTATTGTGTCTTAGAATGTGGTTAGTATTTATACATCTGCCTTTCTCTGTTAGCTCATTGAAGGCCTTGCCTCTATATTCTCCAACATTGTACATAGTTAATGCATTCATGTCATTCAACAACACTATTTATCATCTATTTATGTGCCAGGCATATTAATAAATAAATTAAAACACTATGTGAGAAGTTCAACAATGAAAATACCTCCAAAATAAAGAGAAAGCCCAGAGGAGGGGGTATAATTACTTTTGAGTTGAGGTGTCTCAAGGAACACTTGCTGGAAGAGGTGATATCTAAGCTAGGTTTCACCAGAGGACACTAGACCAAGGTAGTGGAGAAGGACACAGTGGATAAACTAGGAGAGCAAAGAATGGGCAGAGTCATGAAGGCCATGAGAAAACCCGGCACGTTTGGCAAAATATAATCAGGTCAGCATCGTTAGAGCATAAACTTTTGTGGAAAGGACAGTGATGGAAGATGACTATGTTAGCTGGGATTCCATTCTACAACAATAGTATTACTGTGGTGGTTGTTGTAGAGTCAGCCCCTGACTCATGGCAACCTCATGCACAGTGGAACAAAATGCTGCCTAGTCCTGCACTATCTCCTTGACTGGTTGCAGATTTGACCATTGTGACCCATAGGGCTTTCATTGGTTGATTTTCAGAAGTAGATCACTAGGACTTCTTAGTCCATCTTAGCCTGGAGGCTCCTCTAAAACCTATTCAGCATCCTAATAACAGACAAGCCTCCACTGACAGATGAGATGCTTTGGCCTGGAATCAAACCCTGGTCTTCCACATGGAAGGCAGGAATTCCACACTTGAACCACCAATGCCCTCATACAACAGTAATAAAAGAACCCAAATTAACCAAACAAACAGGGATTCATTTTTCTCATATAAAGTCTGTAAGTTTACTGTTTTGTTTTTTATTGTTGCAAAAGTCTAGATGTTTTGTTTCAGTAAATCAACCACGTCTCTGCAATTTAATGTCCTTTTCCTCATGGTCTCAGGATGGCTGCTATAGCTCTAGGCATCTTGTCTTTGTTTAAGTCAGGAAGAAAGAGGAAGAGGAAAAGTGGGAGGCACTAGTAAATCCATACTCTTTTCTTAAGGGGGGGTGGGGAGGCTTTTCAGAAGTCCCTTCACAGAGTCTGCTTGCAATTCCCTCTTTGCTAGCATTGTGTCACATAGCAACCCCTAATCCAAAGGGAGTTGGGACAGTCACACTTCAGCTTTTCAGGTTTTAATGCAGAGCAGTGAGGGGAAGAGCAGTTGGGAATGACTATGAGATTAACCAACAACTGTGTCTGCTACAATGAGCTTTGAGAGAGAAGCAGTCTCTATATCATGAAAGTTTCTTTTGTGACAGGTTAAGGAGCTTTAATTTTACCTTGTATGGAATAAGGATTCCAGTGAATAGTTTTGAGAGATGTGATCAAAGCTTTGTATTAGAATAAACAGTTGCTTATTAATGACTTGGTAGCAGAAGCACCCTCAGTCCTTCCTCATACGTGTGAAAGCAGTTTGTAATAAAGTTAATGTTAACAAACCATTGTTCAAATACTGACTTTTCTAACTCTTGGCACACATAGTGCAATAATATCATATTTTAGTATAAAGTATACAACACACATATGCACTCACAAACATACACACACATATGACATATATGTACTTCTTGTTCAGGTTATATAGACAGATCCACAAGTTAATTTTGTTCAAAATTGATAACTGCGTTCACCATGCTATTCCACTATTTCTAGATAATATGAATCTCATCAATTTCGAAGTGGGTAAACAAGAAATTTTCTGGTGTATGGCTCCTTTTTTTTTAGTTCCTTTAGAAAAAGCCTTTGATTATTATACTGATTTGCAAACGAACTCTTAAGAATTAAGACTCAAGATCTCCCCTATTCTCTTGTTCTACATAGTAGAAGCCAATGATTATTTTGTTCTATGATTCTGTTTATAATTGAATAGGAATATTCATAATAACACATAGGAGCAGCCCCAAATGCAGTTTTTCTTCATCTCATGACAATGAGGAAATTGATAAGAACACAAAGAATTCTGGCATAAAATATGAAAGAAGGACTTTCCCCCACACTTTTCCCATTTTTTAAAAAACAGCCATTTCTCAGACTCACTCTCTCAAACAAAAAGTCATTCCACTTACTAAAATATGGAAAAGCACAGATGTGTTTAAATAGCAGAACAAAAGAGCACTACACTCATTAATTAGGTGTATATACACAGAAACAGAAAGAAAAACAGAGAGTTAAGCATAATAGTTTCAAATCAAATGAGAGAAATAGAGGTGAAGAGTCTCTTGGAAGGTCAGAAGAATGCCCAAAGGGAAGAACTTCTGAAAGGGAGCTGGGCAAAGTAGTTGGTAATGTCCCAATCTGCAGTGCGGTGGGGTGGGCCTGAGGCCTCCACAGCAGGCTCTCTCTGCACAAAGGGTACAAGTAGAATGTGAAGCACACTGCCAAACTGCACAGCAGGTCAAGAGGGAGCTGGATGGAGTTTTGGAAACAAAGAGAAAATGCACAGCTGCTCCCAAGATTTGTAAGTTGAGGATGAGGAGTTACTGTGTAAATGAACTGGTATTTCCTGGGCAGGTCTGCACTGTTTCTGTCTTCTCCAAGTCTTAAGTCTTTCACAATGTTTGCTTGAACTTTAAGTCTGCATAAAGTTTGTGTCTTCACCTCCTATATCCAACAGCCAGTCAGATTCAATCTTGACACTATTTCCGCTGCCTTGTTTTCTGTCCTCCTGGCTCTGGTCAATCCTTTCAAGATTCTAGATTGTAGAATTGATAGAAATGCGGAGAGGAAAAGAAATTTACTTTTATTAATAGTCTATTATATAGACTATCAATTTTATTCTCAAAATAACACTAGGTATATGAGTTAGATGTTATTATTGTCATTATTTGCATCTTAGCAATGGCAAAGTGGGGGTGCAGAGAGGTTAGGTAACCTTACCAAGGGCAGTGACAATTAAAGAAGCATAAGAGTAGATTCCTAGCTCTGTGCTAGAGAGGCATGGCTGAGAATTGTCAGTGCTTTATAATACTGTGATCAAGAAGGACTTAGTCATGGATCTCTAATAATTTGAAAGGGTACGTGGGACTTCAGTGAACCAGCACTATTTATTGGGCTCTCAGTATGTGTGCAAGGCATAAAATCAAGTGCTTTGGCAAAATCAAAAATGAAAAGACAATAAAGTCCCTTCCACCTAGCAGTATAAAACCTAAATAATGTATGAAGATGTTTGATTAATGAAAGACCAAAGATGAAGTTAATAACAAAGATGAAGTTAACAAGAGTAAATCCCTAGGTGCTGAGAAAGGACATATGCCATGTGTCCTAGTTACTTAGTGCTACTGTAACAGAAATACCACAAGGGGGTGGTTTTAAAGAACATAAATTTATTTTCTCACAGCTTAGGAGGCTAGAAGTCCAAATTCAGGGCACCAGCTCTAAGGGGGAGATCTCTTTCATTTTCTGTAGACTCAGCTTTCCTCAGTTCCTTAGCAATCTACACATGGCATGTATCTTTCCCCCAGTTGTGCTTTCTTGCTTCTGTGCCTAACCTGCTCTTTTGTATCTAAAATGTGATTGGCTTAAGATACAGTCTACACTGATATGTCCTCATTAACATAACAAAGAAAAGTCTATTCCCAAATAGGATTACATCCACAGGTATAGGGGTTAGGATTTACAATATATATTTTGGGGGGGCACAATTCCATCCATAGCACGATGTGTATTTTATGGTCTTGCCTTGTTTATGGTGCTTTTTTTCCTCACCTATAATGCTCACCTTACTCAATCCTTCTTTGCCATATTCTTCCAAGTTAGGACCTTCCAGGAAAGCTTTCCTCACTATGTCAGGCCAAATTCATCTTTCTCTTTTACAGTCCCCTGCTGTGTTCATTTTGTGTAGCCTTTGATGTTCTCTGTTTTGATTTATAATTTGATTTGGACTGCAACTCCTCCTTTACTGTAGGCAAAAGTCATTATCCTTATTAAAGTGAACTGTACAAATGCCAGGTCAGAGTTATTGATAGGTTATAGTGTGATACTGTTATGGATTGAATTGTGTCACTCAAAAAGATCTGGTGAAGTCCTAACCCTGGTATAAATGTGACCTTGTTTGGGGAAATAGGGACTTTCTTTGCAGATATTATCAGTTATATCATACTGGTATAGAGTGGGTCCCAATCCTAATCCCTTCTGAGTAGTGTTTTATAAAAGAGGAGTTAGACATGGAAGCAGAGTGACACAAAGGGAAGATACCATGTGAGGACTCTGCTACTGGCCAAGGAATGCCAAGAAACACCTGGGGCTGCCAGAAGCTGAAAGAGACGAGGAAGGCAGTTCTTCCCCTAGAGCTGAGGAGAGAGAGGGAGGGAGAGGAGAGAGAGAGAGACTTCAAACTTCTAGCTTCCATAACTGTGAGAAAATGAATTTCTTTTCTTTCAAGCCACATACTTTGTGATATTTTGTTCTATAGCCCTAGGTAACTAAGACAGATAGTGTCATGGATTGAACGGTGTCCTCCCCAAAATATGTATACCAATTTGTTTAGGTCATGATTCCAAGTATTGTCTGATTGTCCACCATTTTGTCATCTGATGTGATTTTCCTGTGTGTTGTAAATCCTATCTCTATGATGTTGATGAGATGGGATTTGTGGCAGTTATGTTAATGACAGAGGACTCAATCTACAAGATTGGACTGTGTCTTGAGCAAATCTCTTTTGAGATATAAAAGAGACAGCAGAGAGACATGGAGACCTCATACTGCCAAGAAAGCAGCACAGGGAGCAGAGAACATTCTTTGGACCCAGGGTTTCTCGAAGGAGAAGCTCCTAGACTACTGGAAGATTGATGACAAGGACCTTCCTCCAGAGATGACAGAGTAGCCTTTGACTTGGAAGAGGAAGGACCTTTAAAAGGTTTAACATTGCAATTGGGTTGTTATCACCCATTATTTACATGAGCATATAGACATAAGAAGGACTTCTGCCTCCTGTTAACTAATGTGCTCCAACTACAACCTCTGCCTCTTGAGCAGATATGACATTTCTGGAGCAGGAATCCTACACTGGCCTATCTATCTGTCATGACGACTGATACCAGGCAGCAAATTGGCCCCTTGTTTTCAAAGGCCAATCATTTGGCTTCTTCTTGAGGCTACCTCAAAAATAAAGATTGAATCTAAACTTAAGGAATTTGTATCGGTCTCAAGTTCTCTTTAGTGGTCACTTGAGATATTTATGAGAGCCTGAGAAACTTCAGGGTCTAGAATTCCCTTATTATAGATCAATACATAATGTTTTAGAGAGTTTGTAGAGAGCCAACTCCCAGTACTTCATCACCTTGAAAATATCTTTGACCAGAAATAAACCTGGGACCATAATGCATTCCCAGGATTATTTATATTTTCCGTTAAGGGCGTTTTTCTAGATCATTTCTAACATCATCTTGGCAGCTTTGTCTGGCAGTTTGGGATATTCATTAATTCATTCTGCAAATATTTATGGTGCATCTCTTATCTCCAAACATGCTCAGTACTATGCCCTGGTAATATCATGGTGAACAAGAGTATGTTCATCTTAGGGTAATTTTTTGAAAAGACTGGAACTCAGATAATCTGCTTTCTAATCTCAAATTTGACATTTACAAGATATTAAACTTTCAATGAATTACCTAATCTAGACCTCAGTTTCTGTTTTTGAAAAAAAAAAATGCTTTAGATTGGATTGTTTCTTTCAGCTTTAAAATTTTATGATTTTATACTCCTTTCATCTTTTCCACACTAAGGAAGAAAAATAAAAAATAAGAACCAAAACAAAAGAAATCAGAATGTCTGATGCCTAATTTGTGAAGATCCTTAAAGAACAAAGTCTCTCTTTATCAAAGTATATTTGAATAGCCTGTAAGAAAATTGGACTCAGTTCAAAGTAAAAATTCAGAGACAAGGGATCCAATCTATGTTTAAAAATTTACTGCAATAAATCTTTTTAAATCCAGTGAAGAAGGAATGGATCTGTGAATCTGTCAACCATCTATATATTGACAAAGCTGTTCCACAGGCATGATTACCATAAGGAAGTGATGTGCTGCTGGTTTTATGAAAACTACAGAAGCACAAGTATTTTTCAAAAAGTACTTTGAAAAAATATTTTCAATATTAGAAATTATGTTAAAAAATAAAAGTATAAGCTTTTCTACTTCACTCCCCTGGTGGGGCTTCTGCATATGAAAAAAAGGCTGCAAAGTCCTGCTCACTGTCTAGATAAACATTTCTTATTCTATATTGTTTTCTCTTACATCAATGCCTGCTCTCAGGTAATACGGTTCTTTAGGCACAATTACCACTTATTCAATCCCAGTGTGACATAAATGGTTAAGCTCTTGGCTACTAATTGAAAGGTTGAAGGTTTGAATCCACTCAGAGAAGCCTTAGAAGAAAGACTTTAAGATGTACTTTCAAAACATCAGCCATTAGAAAACCTCTCTGAAGCATAGTTCTACTCTGAAACACACGGGATCGCCATGAGTCAGAATCCACTCGACAGCAATCAGTAGTAACACTTATTCCAAGACAAGTTCTCTGTGAATTTGAAGGGAAATGTTTAGTCTGCAGATCTCCCAATCTGTTAAACCTTCACCCTACTTTCTTATCCTACATGTCAGTAATTTAAGAAGAATATGACAAATTAAAGGAGCGCTGGTGGTGCAATGGTTAAGCACTCAGCTGCTAACTGAAAGTTGACAGTTGGGACCCACCCATTGGTTCTGCAGGAAAAGACCTGTCAATCTGCTCCTATAAATGTTACAGCCTAGAAAACCCTATGGGGTGGCTCTACTCTGTCACATGGGGTCGCTGTGTGTTGAAATCAACTCCACTCACCTTATAACAACAACAACCACATAGCAAATTAAGTTTTACATGTATTGCTCAGCTCCTTCTGGGAGACTCTTATCTTTTCAGAGTGTAGGAACTCAGGCCAAGTGCAAATGGGTAAAAATCCCATAATGCTAGATAGAATTTATGGGAGCCAGACTGTATCTATCTGAAGTAGAATAAAACGAACTGTTGTTCATTGTGTCTCTACCTCAAATATCTCAGGGGAGATATGACACATCTATTTTCCTGCAAAAACTGTCTCATATTCTTGGGGATAGATGATATTTTGATATTTTTCTACCTTATTTCTCTCATTCCTTTTCTGTCTCTTAAGCAGAGAACGGGCCCCGGGGGCAGAACACAAAGGAGAACCCCCTTCCCTAAACACATTAGAAAACTCACTGGGCTTGCAGAGGAGGGAGTATGGGGGAAAGGGTTACAGCAGCAGGGATAGTGGTTAGGGGCAGGAACCTGTAACACCTGGAGCTCAGGCAGGGGGTCATCAGCTCTTAACCAAAGTATGTGAGACAAGTCCCGTCATTCCTTGCTTCTAAGCATTCTGGCTGTACTTCTTCCAAGACATATATTTGTTTGTTCTTTTGGCAGTCCATGGTATATTCAACATTCTTCACCAACACCATAATTCAAAAGCATTGATTCTTCTTTGGTCTTCCTTATTCACTGTCCAGCTTTCACACGCATATGAGGCAATTGAAAACACCATTGCTTGGGTCAGGCCCACTTTAGACTCAAAGTGACATCTTTGCTTTTTAACACTTTAAAGAGGTCTTTGGCATCAGATTTGCCCAAAGCAATGCATGACTTGATTTCTTGACTGCTGCTTCCATAGGTGTTGATTGTGGATCCAAGTAAAATGAAATCCTTGACAACTTCAATCTTTTATCTGTTTATCATGATGTTGTTTACTGGTCCAGTTATGAGAATTTTTTATTTTCTTTATGTTGAGGTGTAATCCGTACTGAAGGCTGTAATCTTGATCATCAGTGAGTATTTCAAGTCCTTTTCACTTTCAGCAAGCAAGTTTGTGTCATCTATATAATGCAGGTTGTTAATGAGACTTCCACCAATCCTGATGACACATTCTTTTTCAGCTAGTCCAGTTTCTCAGATCATTTGCTCAGTATACAGATTGAATATGTATGGTGAAAGGACACAACCCTGATGCACACCTTACCTGATTTTAAAACGTGCAGTATCCTCTTGTTCTGTTCAAAGGACTGCCTCTTTGTCTATGTACAGGTTCCGCATGAGAACAACTAAGTGTTCTGGAACTCCCATTCTTCCCAATGTAATCCATAATTTGTTATTATTCACACAGTTGAATACATTTGCATAGTCGATAAAATACAGGTAAACATCTTTCTAGTATTCTCTGCTTTCAGCCAAGATTCATCTAACATCAGCAATGATATCCTTTGTTCCACATCCTCTTCTGAACTCAGCTTAAATTTCTGACAGTTCCCTGTCAATGTACTGCTGCAACTGTTTTTGAATTATCTTCAGCAAAATTTTACTTGCATGTGATATTTATGATATTGTTCAATAATTTCGATATTCTATTGGATCACCTTTCTTTGGAATGGGTACAAATATGGACCTCTTCCAGTCAGTTGGCCAGGTAGCTGTCTTCCAAATTTCTTGGCATTGATGAGTGAGCACCTCTAGCATTGCATTCCTTTGTTGAAACATCTCAATTTGTATTTCATCAATTCCTGGAACCTTGTTTTTCACTAATGCCTTCAGTGCAGCTTGGGCTTCTTCCTTCAGTTCCATCAGTTGTTGATCATATCCTGCCTCGTGAAATGGTTGAACGTCGGCCAATTCTTTTAGGTACCGTGACTCTGCATTCCTTCCATCTTCTTTTAACATTTCCTGTGTCATTCAATATTTTACACATAGAATCCTTCAAAATTGCAACTCGAGGCTTGAATTTTTTCTTCAGTTCTTTCAGCTTGAGAAATGCTGAGCGTGTTCTTCTTTTTAGGTTTTCTATCTCCAGGTCTTTGCACATTTCATAATAATATTTTACTTTGTCTTCTCGAGCTGCCTTTTGAAATCTTCTGTTCAGCTCTTTTACTTCATCATTTTGTCCATTCACTTTAGCTACTCTACGTTCAAGAGCAAGTTTCAGGGTATCTTCTGACATCTATTTTGATATTTTCTTTCTTGCCTGTCTCTTTAATGACCTTTTACTTTCTTCATGTATGATGTCCTTGATGTGATTCTACAACTCGTCTGGTTTTTGGTCATCTGTGTTCAATGCTTGAAATCTATTCTTGAGATGGTCTCCAAATCCAGGTGGGATATACTCAAGGTCATATTTTGGTTCTCACAGACTTGTTTTAATTTTCTTCAGCTTCAAATTATACTTGTTGTTGTTGTTGTTGTTAGATGCTGTCAAGTCAGTTCTGACTCACTGCAACCGTATGTACAACAGAAAGAAACACCATCCGGTCCTGTGCCATCCTCACAATCGTTGTTATGCTTGAACCCATTGTTGCAGCCATTGTGTCAATCCAGCTCATCTAGGAGCTTTCTCTTTTTGTCTGACCCTCTACTTTATCCACCATAATGTCCTTCTCCAGGGACTGGTCCCTCTTGATAACATGACCAAAATACGTGAGATGAAGCCTCGTCATCCCCCCTTCTAAGGAGCATTGTGGCTATACTTCTTCCAAGAAAGATTTGTTCATTCTTCTGGAAGTCCATGGTATATTCAATACTCTTCACCAACACCATAATTCAAAGGCATTGATTTTTCTTTGGTCTTCCTTATTCATTGTTCTGCTTTCACATGCATATGAGGCAATTGAAAACACCATGGCTTTTGTCAGGCACACCTTAGTCCTTAAAGTGACATCTTTGCTTTTCAAAACTTTAAAGAGATCTTTTGGGCAGATTTGCCCAAAGCAATGTGTCATTTGATTTCTTGACTGCTGCTTCCATGGGTGTTGATTGTGGACCCAAGTAAAATGAAGTCCTTGACCACTTCAATATTTTCTCCGTTTATCATGATGTTGTTTACTGGTCCAGTTGTGAGGATTTTTGTTTTCTTTATGTTGAGGTGTAATCCATATACTGAAGATTGTAGTCTTTGATCTTCATCAGTAATGCTTCAAGTCGTCTTCACTTTCACCAAGCAAAGTTGTGTCCTCTGCATTTCACAGGTTGTTAATGAGTCTTCCTCCAATCCTGATACTGTGTTCTTCTTCATATAGTCTAGCTTCTTGGATTATTTGCTCAGCATACAGATTGAAGAATTATGGGGAAAGGATACAACCCTGACGAATACCTTTCTTGACTTTAAACCACGCAGTGTCCCCTTGTGTTGTTCAAATGACTACCTCTTGGTCTAAGTACAGGTTCCTCATGAGCTGAATTAAGAATTCTGGTATTCCCATTCTTTGCAATGTTATCTATAATTTGTTATGATCCACACAGTCAAATGCCTTTGCATAGTCAATAACGTGGTGGAAATTAAACTTGCATATGAGTAATTAACAGTAAGTCTGGGGTGGGGCCGGAGAATCTGCATTTCTAGCAAGCTCCCAGGATTTGCTGATTCTGCTGGATCAAGGACCACACTTTATGAACCACTGATCTAGGGATCTGTGGAGAGAGATTAAGAATATGGATAGGCCTAAACCAGTAACAGGAGAGAAAAGAACACGTCTGTTCTATACCTATCCATGATCAGGATGTTGTTGTTGCTAGTTGCCATTGAGTTGGCCCCCAAGTCATGGGGACTCCATTCACAACGTATTCCTAGGAATATCTGCTGAAACCTGTTCAACATAGTAACAACACACAAGCCTCCTCTGACAGATGAGTGGTGGCTGTACATAAAGTGCATTGGCCAGGAGTTGAACGTGGGTCTCCTACATGGATGGTAACAATTCTACTGCTGAACAACCAATGGCCCCTATGGATAGGGACTCACATTATGACTAACTTTCAACCTTCATTTTTTGCTTCAGTCTTCAGTCACTGCACTTCCTATTACCCCTGGAAAAAGAAATCTTTAAGTAGACTAGAGGAGTCCTCATGGTGCAACAGCTAAGTGTTTGGCTGTAACTGAAGGGTTGGTGGTTCAAACCCACCCAGCAGCTCCATGGGAGAAAGACCTGGCAATCTTTTCCTGTAAAGATTACAGCCAAGAAAACCCCATGAGACAGTTCTACTCTTTCACATGGGGTCGCTACGAGTCAAAAATCGACCTGACAACACACAACAACAACAATTAGACTAGACCCTAGAACTAAAATAGCACTTCATTCTGCTATAAAAGTTTAAATTCTCAGTGATAATCAGAGCATTTCTTCCTGCTATGTTCAAGGTAGTTTCTAATATTTATGAATGTACATCTTCAAACAGAAAACTCTGTACTGATAGAGAAACAAGTCATCCTTTTACAAGCTTACACCAGCTGCCACTCTGTGTATGACCCCATTCTGATTTTCTTACAAGGATAGAGACAGAGACAGTGGCCCTAAGTTCCCTCACTATCTATTCTTTCTCCTTGCTCTTGCTTGACAATTGAGGCCTAAGGAGCCGGGGCCTATCCAATCCCATTTGTCAGGAGTCCATGCGGTAAACATGCCGCCAACCCCAGACTGTTGGAAGGGCTTCTGCTAAACGGCCATCAGCACCACGCTGGCAGTCAGGCCTGCTATCAACCCCTTGGGCTTCGTGTTTAATTAACATAGGTCCCCTCAGCATCTATATGCTTTGTTTAGAGTAGTATACAGTTCTCACGTCATAAATGTGACCAAGGTTTACAGTAACACAAATGTAGATGTTTTGTAATTTTAACACAGAAAGTAGGAACTGAAAAGGTAAGCTATTTCACATACAATATCAAGTATCTGTAAGGTAGACCATATCATTAAGGTAACCCGTTTTATAAGTTTCTTACATGGCAAAAATTCTAAAATGTAGTATGTATTCATTGTATTTACCAAAGCAAAAAGTCAAAAATCAAAGTACCTATAATGTATAAT
This sequence comes from Trichechus manatus latirostris, assembly GCF_000243295.1. Taxonomy (NCBI): domain Eukaryota; kingdom Metazoa; phylum Chordata; class Mammalia; order Sirenia; family Trichechidae; genus Trichechus; species Trichechus manatus. Next base: position 39,964,180 of record NW_004443938.1, read on the forward strand.
GCCATCACCCATAAATAGCTATAATTGTGGTTTTGGCAACTAATCTTCAGGATATAGACTCATGCGCGCGCGCACACACACACACACACACACACACACGCATACATGCACGCACATATGCACACTCGCATATACGAAGAAAACTAGGCATGCTGTTTTGTGACCATTTTTCTTAACACACCTTATTTTTCTCTGCTTACTAAGTTCTAGGTTTACAGAAAAAAAGAGCAGAAAGTACAGAGTTTCTATATACTCCTCCTCCCCCAAGCAATTTCCCCAATTATTAACATCTTGCATTAGTGTGGTACATTTGTTACAATTGATGTACCAATATTGATACATTTTTATTTTTACTGTCCATAATTTACATTAGGGATCATACTTTGTATTGTACTGTTCTATCAAAAAAACAAACAAAAAACCCAGCCAGTTAACAGAGTGATTTCCCATTCATGTCGACCCACATGTGTGTGGCCTCATTAACAAAACAAACCCTTTGCGGTCTAGTGCATTCCAACTCATAGCGACCCTATAGGACAGAGCAGAACCACCCCATAGGTTTTCCAAGGAGGAGCTGGTGGATTCGAACTGCCAACCTTTCAGTTAACAGCCTAGCTCTTAACCATTGGCCACCAGGGCCCCAACATAACAAAAGAAAACCCTTATTTCCAAACAGAATCATTTTTACAAGTATACAGGTTAGGTCTGTCGCATTTCTTTTTTGGAGGACACAGTTCAATGCATAACAACATTCTACAAATAGTTTTTGTAACTTATGATAATGTTGTTTCCTCTAGTGTAATTATTATCATATTTTTACAAAAATAACATGTGCTTTCTAAGTTTGTTTGCCAACTGTGCCCTCCCCCCTGGAGGTATTTTCATAAGCGCTACTATACCAATTTTTTTATTTTTTAACGTGTTGCTATAAAAAAAATTAGCATAGCACGCTTAGGAAAATACCTCGTGGCGGGAAGAGGGTGCGATTGGGAAACAAACTTAGAAGTGCACATTATTTGTATAAAAAGACAGTATATTTCTTATTCAATTCTCTTGACTAAGTGAATTATCTAGCATTTCTAAAACAATATTCAATAATGATGACAATATTGGTCCTCTTTGTTTTCTGATTTTGTAGAAGTTTTTTCCTAGGGTTTCACCATTAAGCATGATGCTACTTTTTGTTCAGTTTGTTTTTTTCCATTCAATCCATAAAAATTATAGTATGTATCTCTAAATGATTAGAATATTTTTAAAAGATCTAACCACAATAATAATTATTACATTTAATAATAAAATAGTAATTTCTTAATATTATCAACTATCCAGTCATTAATCACATTCCATTGTCTTACAAATGTTACAGCGAATTTTTTAAATCAGTATACAAGATCTACACATTGCAATTAGTTAATATTTCTTGTAAGTGTTTTTGAATCTATAGGTCCCCCTCTACCTTTCTCTCTTTTCTTATATTTGCAATTTGAAGAAATTAGATTAATTGTCCTGTACAATTTCCCACAGTCCAAATTTTGTTAATCGCATATCCATGGTGTCATTTAACATGTTCCCTGTCATCTGTGGATCTGGAAAAATGAATCTGCATCCCAACATTGCCTTTCATACAAAAATAAATTCTATATAGACCATAGATTTAAATGAAAATGTCCTAAGTGTGCTAGAAGAAAACATAACGGATTATTTTTATAATAACAGAGGAAAAATAGATGACAAAAATCCTAGAAGTCAACTTCCAGGCGACATGTCACTATAGTCAGAAGCACCACGCCATCCCTCCCCAGCAAAGATCAAGAAAACTAAGTCAAACAGAGTCACACATCAATCCTGAAACCCTAACCATCAAAAGAAGAGATAAAGAACTCAGCCAAGCACTGAATGGAATAAGAAACTGACTGAGAACAGAGCAAGAGGAGAGATACATGCAGAGGTCCCCTATCAGCTACTGCAGCACGGATCCGCCATCTTGGACTCCTATCAGAGATCAATGAACAGGAGGTACGAAAAAGCAGCTTCATGGAGCTTCCAGCAGGAGACAGAACAACTGGTAACCCACAATATAGGCTTTCCCACCCCCCCACCCTTCTTCACCCCCATTTAGCCTCCTCTGCTTCCTGCAGCCACAGTCTATTGGCTGGGAAGCGTGAGCTTCCCCCCAGTGCCACTTGGATTCCACCCACCTGCACTGGCCAGCTTCCTGAGTGCCTTTTGTTGGCTGCTGGTGTTGCTTTTTTCTGCTTCTTCAGATTTCTTCCTTACCTATCACCACCTCCCCCTCCTTTCTCTCAAATAGTTGGTTCTGTGCGCCATCTTTGCTTATTCCTGAAAGGCTGCGAAACACCGCTCGACCATTTAACTGCTTCCAGGCCCCTGCCGCCACACTGGTGGGACCCCTGGGGCTTTTTTGTTTGTTTGTTTGTTTGCTCTGATATGTTCTGTTTTGATTTGTTTGTTTGTTTTCTTTTTCTTTTCTCGGCTTAGGAGCCCCTTCTAGCCTGGCAGTACTGCATGCTTTGGAAGCTAGTCTCTTACACTGCGCAGACGCACAAGGACATCCCTGGGGGCGTTTCTTTTTTCTCGTTTTTTTTGTTTGTTTGTTCGTTTTTTCATTTCTTTGTTAAGTTTTCTTCTCTCTCTTATTCCCTTTTTGTCTTTCTCCATTTCCAGTTTCTTGATTTATTCATTTTTTCTTTTACCCTTTTTCTTTATTTTTCATTTTTTTTTCCCATTTCTCAGTCTCTCATCTCTCCACTCCACTAGCAAGCTCCCTTAGCACTCTTTTTTGTTTATGTGTATGTCTTTGGCTGCTGTTCCTCTCTCCTCTTTCTCTTCTTTCCCATACCCATCTTAGCTCCACACATCAAAATCTACCCACTCCTTCCTGCCTAACTGCACCTTATGCTGAACATCACACTTCCAAATAGCACAGGCATGTCCTACTGGAACCTGCCCTGCACTGATTCCTGGTCTGCACTGTCAGCCCTGGTAAGTGCCACAAAAAACCTATCCCAGCAACTCCCCTTCAGCTGGACCTGCCCTGATGTACCATACCTGAGTGACTGACCCTGCCCATTGGAGAAGGACGTGAAAAGTATTGTGCCCAAAGATGAGCAAACAACGAAGACTGCACAGCCTGCCTGCTCTGACATAAACAAATAAAACAAAAAAGGAGGAAGAAACAAGCAAGTCTACAATCAATAAATGAGGAAAATAACCACTGAATGCCCCTGAAGACAGCAGACAATATCAAAACATTTACAAAAACAAGACAGGATGGTTCCAGTAGGCAACCAAAATAAAACACCAGATGACTTTTCAGTAGAAGAAAAGGCACTAGACCTAAATGATAGGGAATTCAAATCTGTAATATTCAGAATTATCCAAGAGTTGAAGCAAAACACAGACAAAAATGAGGAAAAAAATAGAAAATTCATGGAAAATACAGACCAAAAAAATGGAAGAATTCAAGAAAATAATGCAGGAACAAAACACTAAAATAAATTCACAACTAGAAATCATACAAAAACAACAATTAGAAATCCAAAAGATAAACAACAAGATTTTAGAAATGGACAGTGTCATAGAAGGGCTGAGGAGCAGGTTGGAAATGATGGAAGATAGGTTCAGCGAAACTGAAGACAAACACTTGTATATAACTCTATTTGGGGAAAAATAAGAAAAAAGAGTGAAGAAAAATGAAGAGATCCTGAGAATTATGTAGGATACAATCAAAAGCAAAAATCTTCGAGTGATCAGAGTTCCAGAACAGGGGGAGAAAACAGAAAACACAGAGAGGATCATTGAAGAATTGCAGACAGAAAACTTCCCCAGTATCATGAAAGATGAAAAACTGACCATCCAAGAAGCTCAATGAACCCCATATAGGATAGACCCCAAAAGAAAATCACCAAGGCGTATTATAATCACACTCACTAAAACAAAAGACAAACAAAGAATCCTGAGAGCAGCTTGAGAAAAACAAAAAGTCACTCACAGAGGACAAACAATAAGACTAAGTTCAGATTATTCAGCAGAAATCATGCAGGCAAGAAGGCAATGGGATGACATATATAAAACCTTGAAAGAAAAAAATTGCCAGCCAAGAATAATATATCTTGCAAAACTCTCGTTCAAATATGATGGTGAAATTAAATCATTTCCAGATAAACAGAAATTAAGGGACTATGTAAAAACCAAACTGAACGTAAAAGACTTATTAAAGGAAGTCCTTCAATCTGAGAACAAACAATATCAGACCACAGGCTGAATACAGGACACAGGATTGTACTAGCCAGATACCAACCTAG
>NW_004443938.1:39969367-39987581 GCF_000243295.1 Trichechus manatus latirostris
AATGTAATCGATGTCACTGAATTGTACATGTAGAAACTTTCGAAATGGTGTAACTTTGGCTATGCATACTTTCATCAAAAAAAAAATTCCTTAAGGTCAAGAAGGGAGAGTGTTGACACGTCGTGGGGTTCTTAACCAATGTCATAAAACAATATGCATTCTGACTGTTTAATGAGAAACTATTTCTTCTGTAAACTTTCATCTAAAGTACAATAAAAAATTTTTAAAAAAAATCCTAGAAGTCATAGAGAAAAAGATGCATACAATTGATCATGTAAACATTTTAAAAATTTGTCTGGAGCACTAAAACCATTCCCAAGCCCAACTCTTTAAACAAAGATTAGACTGGACTATGGGACATAAAATTATACTCATGAAGAGCGTGCTTCTTAGCTTAAGTAGATACATGAGACTAAATGGGTAGCTCCTGTCCAGAGGTGAGATGAGAAGGCAGACAGTGTCAGGAGCTGGTTGAATGGACATGGGAAATCAGTGGTGGAAGGGAGGAATTGTGCTGTCACAGTATAGGGAGAGCAATTAGGGTCACATAACAATGTATGTATAAATTTTTGTATGGGAGACTAACTTGAATTGTAAGCTTTCACTTATAGTACAACAACAAAATAAAAATAAAAATTCAAAAAAAAATTTGTCTAGATAAAAATAAATATCATAATCTAAGTAAAAGACTAAGATGTAAGTTCTAGTGTTTGGATAAAAGATTCTATAGAAGAGTCCTGATCAAAAGGTAGAAAAATGTCAAACAGAACTTCAAATTCTCAATGGAATACAGGCTTTCTGAAGCCATTGAGGATGGATGAACCCCTAAAACTGTTACCCTGAGATAAATTTTAAACTTTAAACCAAAATTATCCCCTGAACTCTTTGAATCAAAAAGTAGTTTATCTTAATCAGTAAAGTATGTCTGCTTTGAGTATTGTGCTCTCTTAAAAAATTTTCTATGTGAAATCAAATTGGCAACAACAACTGGCAAGGTCGGATAGGAAGCTTAGCAGACAGTGAGTTTAAGATAATAGTGGTAGAATAATTTGGAAAAGGATAGGAAGAATGATAGTACAACTTAAAGAATAAAATCAATGCCACTGAATTGTACGTGTAGAAATTGTCAAAATGGTGTATCTTTAGCTATGTATACTTTCAACAAAATAAAAAAATTTAAAAAAAATGTAATTTTCAGGAGGGCATATGCTATGTATGGAAAGCAAATTGGAAGATTCCTCAACCTACTATCTTCCAAAACTCCTGTTGCCCTTGGAATGAAATCCAAACCCTCCATATGGCCCCATAATGTGCATGAGCCCTGGCCTCTCTCTGGCTGCTCCTCCCACCACTCTCCTCGTTGCTTGTACACCTGATTCCTCAAATACTGCAAGTCTGTTTTGGCCTTAAGGCCTTTCTACTAGGCCAGTGGTTCTCTAATGTTTGGGTCTAAAGGACCCTCTACATTCTTAAAAATTATTAAGGACATCCAAGAATTTTTCTTTATGTTTTAAACCTCTCATAATAAAAACTAAAACTGAGAAATTTAAAAAATATTTATCAATCTTTTAAAAATAACGATCAATAAATCCATAACATGTTGTTATAAATAACACATTTATGTAAATAATAGCTATATTTTCCAAAACCAAAAAAATAATGATGACATTGTTTAATACTTTCGCAAATTTCTTTAATATCTAGCTTAATAGAAGGTACTTGTATTCTCAAGTCTGCTTCTGCATTCAAACTGTTGCAATATACTGCTTAGGTTGAAATATACAAAGGAAAGAAAAGGGAAGGAGTATTTTCATAGACTTCTCAGGGTAATTGTGGATGTGATTCTCTGATCCCAAACCCACAGCTGTCGAGTCAAGTCTGACCTATAGGAGAGAGTAGAGCTCCCCCATAGGGTTTCCAAGGCTGTAAATCTTTATGGAAGCAGACTGCCACATCTTTCTCCCAAGGTTTGTTCAAATCGTCGACCTTTTGATTAGCAGCCAAGTGCTTAACCACTGCGCCACCAGGGCTCCTTAATTCTTTGATATTAGGTCAAAATTTGACAACTGATAATTTCTTAAAGGTTAGTTGTAAGGTGGAATCTGAAACCATACCAATGAGCTTTTAGTGCATTAAAATCAATTGCTATACCTTGCACTTTGAATTAATCTTTTACCCATTTATGGTTTTGTAACTTGTTGCATTGATCATTTGGAAAATACTGGTTCACTGAGTTATGCAGATCTTCTGTTAACCCATTTCACCATAAACTATCAACAAATTATTAATATTACCTTCTCCAGTCCCTGGAGAAAGACATTATGCTTAGTAAAGAAGAGGCTCAGCGAAAAAGAGGAAGACTCTTGACGAGATGGATTGACGCAGTGGCAGCAACGATGGGATCAAGCCTAATGATGATGAGGATGGTGCAGGACCGGGCAGTGTTTCGTTCTGTTGTACGTAGGATAAGTATGAGTCGGAACTGACTTGATGGACCTAACAACAACAACAATATTACCTCCACTTTCATTAGAAATCTTTAGGTAGTGGGAAGCTCTCATGCTCACAATGACAGGCACAAAGGATGAATATGTGGAGCACAGAGCATTTTAAGGGCAGTTGAAACTATTCATATGATACTGCAGTGGTAGACACATGATATTATGCATTTGTCAAAACACAGTGTACTTGGCTGCTAATCAAAAGTTTGGAGGTTCAAGTCTACACAGAAGTGCCTTGGAAGAAAGGTCTGGCAATCTATTTCTGAAAAATCAGCCATTGAAAACCCTATGGAGCACAAATTTCCTCTGACACACATGGGATCACCATGAGTTGGAGTTGACTTAATGGCAATTGGTGGTGGTGGTGGTGGTGGAAGCATAACTAAGAAAAATGCCAGTTTTTAAGTCCCCTTTTGCCTACTTTCTCACTTCCTGAGAGTGAAGGAAAGCAGACATCCCTGGACCATGCCGTCCACAGTGGACTCGCTAATGGGGGCTTTGGCTCTGGCAGCCCTGCTGGGCCCAACTGAGCAGGAGAGGACAATATCAGCAGCTGCAAGCCCTCACGCAACATCTCACTTAAAATGTCATGTGTGCTACTTGGTTTAAGTTGTCACCCCTCCAGCAACCACAAACAATGCAGAAACAGCAGATGTGTTTTCTATTTAGAATTAAACAGTTTATCTCAACCACTGTCATTGTTATAGGGAAAAAATAAATAAATATCCATTTTAATGTAAACTTCAAAAGGTACTTTCTGGCAACATGAGATATTTTCAAATCCAAAATCCTCTGAGAAACCTAGGATTTGACCACAGATTTTTGTTTTCAAATTGGGATGCTGGCAGCTCCAAGAGTAGTAAAACGTAGCCTGGTCAAAAGATTTTTGGTCAGATATTACATACAATAACTCATGTCATTGATGCTTAATGGTCCAAAACATTAAGTAAACATCATAAATGTCTTTTGTTATTAAATGTTCCATTCAAACATTTTGTTTAACTCTTGTGCAATGGCTTGAAACGTAGGAAAGCTGTAGTAGAGATTGGTCTTCATGACAATCTTTGATTCCTCCTTTCAGAGATTTTTGTAAAAATGTATCCCAATCTCAAAGTCACAGAAAGAAAACAGTATTTCTATTCTCTGGTGTGTGCATTCTATCTCTGGAAGTTAGGCTACTTGTAAGTTTGACTTTGTTAGGTCAAGTTCAAATTACCACCCATGTGTTCAGAAGACTAACTTTGTTCTCTCTAAAGTTGGGAGTCAGCCTTCCTCTGTGATAACTAAAGTAGAAATATGGGTGTTTTCTTAATGTGAGGTTACAAAGACAAGGAAAATGCTACTTTTCAAAGATCATCTTACAACAATAACAGTTGCTGTAGTAAAAGGAAAACCAAAATTGGTTTGTAAAAAAAGGCTTATCAAGACTGTGATCATCGAGTATAGTCTACCCCAGCCCACATATCTTGACATAAATGCATTTGTGTTTCCATAATCTGAAGGTTCTGTTTAGTCATTAAAACATGACTCATTTTATCCTGGATCTGATCTCGGCCTTGCTCTTGCTGTGTTTAATCTGTAGCTAAAACATCAGTGAAAAGCCCCACAGTGACATTCTAATTGTTGTATTTTTCTGTGGAGCTTCTTTTCTTCCAACTTACGTAAATACAGTTGCTCAGCTACCCTACTTGGGTTATATATTCTTGTAAACTAACGCATGTGAAAGAGTTATCAGAAAGCTTTCTGGTTCTATTAGGGAGGATGACACCCAAACCACACAAACAAAGTGGTCATCCATTTGTATTTCATCATTTTTGTGTAAAGAAAATGGGAATAACCTTTTCTATGTTGTATCCCATCTCAGTTAATTCTAACTGTGTTTGCGTCACATGTAGGAGGCCCTACACTTTCTTGGGAGAAGGGACCCGCATTATTCTAAATTCTTAGATTTCTAAATAAAACTCCTGGAGGTTTCTGTTTTCACAGCATATCTGTGATTCATTGGTTCATTTATTCACTTGCTCAATCTTTCATCTGACAAGTATTTACCAAGCACTTTCTATGCTATAAGTATGGAGCCCTTGGGTGGTACAAATGGTTAAACACTCAGCTGCTAACTGAAGGTTGGCAGTTCAAGTCCACCCAGATATGCCTCAGAAGAGAGGCCTGGTGATCCACTTCCAAGAAATCAGCTACTGAAAACCCTATGGAGCACATGTCTGCTCTGACACACATGAGGTCACCATAAGTTGGAACCGACTCGATGATAACTGGTTTTGGTGGTATGCTATAAATAAGAAAATCCCATCTTTGCATCAACAGAATTGCTAGCTAGCCTCCAGGTGGTCTGCCATATGTCTATTTCTGACAGAAATAGTACCACTTTTCTGTATATGGAACTCATTCAGATGATGTTAGGACAACTCACTTCCTGCATCTATTATGGAATGACTAAGGTCATTGTGCTACATTTTTTTATAAAACATTCATATAGCATCTTGTTGTTGTTGTTGTTAGATACTGTCGAGTTGGTTCCGACTCATAGCGACCCTATGTACAACAAAATGAAACACTGCCCAGTCCTGCGCCATCCTCATCATCGTTGTTATTCTTCAGCCCCTTGTTGCAGCCAATGTGTCAATCCATCTTGTTAAGGGCCTTCCTCTTTTTCACTGACCCTCTACTTTACCAAGCATGAAGGCCTTCTCCAGGGATTGATCCCTCCTGATAACATGTCCAAAGTATGTGAGACGTAGTCTTGCCATCGTTGCATCTAAGGAGCATTCTGGCTCTACTTTTTCCAAGACAGATTTGTTCATTCTTTTGGCAGTCCATGGTATATTCAATATTCTTTCCCAACACCATAATTCAAAGGTGTCTGTTCTTCTTCAGTCACACAGCATCTACAGCCACAGATTTTGCAAATGTTTGAAGAAAAAGTACCAGAGCTGCACAATATTGTAATAAAAGCAGGAACAGGAAAAGCACAACAGCAAGAACAACAAAAATATGGCAGTTATTTCTCTTTTGTGCTTGGGGAAAATAAACATTCCTAATGAGTAGTATAAAGCATTTATATTTTCATTGGCTCTGAGATCCTCTAATACCTGGCCAGGTGATTATAGAGAAATATTTGAAAAATATTCTATAAGCAAACTTGCAAAAAGGGAAATCTATAATGTGTTCTTTCCCTACTAAAAAGCTTTAAAATATTCTATTACCCAGCATTGAGAAAAGTAGTATTTCATGGTTCAGCCATATACGTCTTGATAATGTCACTGCACCATAACAAAATATGGTTGGGCTGACATTTGAAATCAAAAGACTGAAAACTATTTCAGATACTGCTCACCATAATGTTGTTCCCTATGGGAACAGAAGAGAATAGTGGTGATGTATAAATAATAAGAATGAGCTTCTTGGTTCTTTTTATCTGCTTATAACAGAGCTTTATTGGAGTTTTGGAAATGGAAATATTTTAGTAATCAAACTAGTTTTCAATAAATACCTAAAGGAATTTTTTTTTCATTGAAGAAAAAGAAAGAGGGGAGGGGTGGAGAGAAAAACTGTGAACTCCTTCCAAAGGGATCTGTAAATATTAAAGCCTAAATTCTGGAAAATTAAAATCTTATAGATCATCATTCCATTCTCTCCTTTTCACCACAGTAAATGGCATCACAGATTGAGAGAAATTTAACCACCGGCTTTGTTAAAACACCAAAGAATATTTCTACTTTTTTCCTTGGTTGAGAAAGATTTTAAGGTAGTATTATCCTGAAAAACTATCCCCATACTAACTGCTAGAGTGCCAGTAAAACACAAAGATCTTCCTGACAACGTTTTCTCTGACAGTTACAGAGCACAGGACCTACTAACAATGTATTAGAAATCCTCGTATCTATTTCTGTTAAAAAAGTATAAGGTGACTTCCATTTTTTGGCTTGTTAATGACAATCAGTTACTTCATTTGCTTTCTTGGGGAGACATGCTTTGAAACAAACTTTGAGCAACTTTGTATATATATATGGAAGTTTTAATTTTTTTTTATTTTGGTGAAAATACACATAGCCAAAGATACACCATTTTAACAATTTCTACATGTACAATTCAGCAACATTGGTTATATTCTTCAAGTTGTGCTACCATCTTTGCTATCCTCTTCCACATTATTCTACCACCATTATCTTAAACTAACTGCCCCCTAAGCTTCCCATCTAACCTTTTGAGTTGCGGAGGTCAATTTGATCTCACATAAATAATTCTTTAAAAGAGCACAATGCTCAAAGCAGGCATACAGAAGTGTTTTTATAAAAGTAGAAGGTAACACAGACATCAGTGAGAGCTATGAGCTGGTAGCCAAGATGCCTGTCTTAGGCCCTCAGCCTCAGCCACCACACTCATCAAGGTCCTGGGGTGACTTGCTGTCTCTCCTTCTGTTTCTCCCTTTGAAGAATGAGTTCTTTCCTCACTTAAATAAGGATGCTTGGCACTTAGAATAAGTAAAATATGTGAAAACTCTTTCACTACATTCTAAAAAGGAAAAAAAATGCACAAGTCCCAAGTGATGAGATGAATTATTATTTCTTCTTACCAATACAAGCCAAAACCCACTGCCACTGAGTTGATTCTGACTTATGGCGGCCCTATAGAACAGAGTAGAACTGCCCCATATTATTTCCAAGGAGCAGTTGGTGGATTCTAACGGCTGAACTTTTGGTTAGCAGCCAAGCTCTTAACCACTGCACCACCAAGTCTCCCTTAATGATACAGTAAAATAAAATATAAAAGAATCAATAAGGAATATAATAAGAGACTTGTTCAAACTAATGATAAATGTGAAACATCATTTTAGGCACAATAGAACATGATGATCCAAGGCAGTGCCTTTATTTCAAATTGAAGAGTAGTTTGCTATCTTAGGAGAGTAGTTGGTTCATAAGTTGACTATAAGGTGCTGCTTTTAGCTTTCAGTGAACATCTTTAATTTTAAAAATGGCATCCAGAGATAAGATATTCCCCAAGGCTTGCAATGGTCATGTGGTTACAGGAGATTTAGTGTTCACACATACTAAGGATGGGAAAAGCCTGAGGCAGAGGAGAATTCTGGACCCTCATCCTTAGGACAATTTTTTGCAGCAAATCTCTTTCAATGCTTTTAATGCCTAAACCTTTATGGATAATGGATTGGTCAGAGCCTTTTTGGTTGCAAGTGATATAAACTCACATGAGTCCATGTAACCACATCAGGAAGAGCAGGGGTGGAGATGAACCCTGCTGACAACTTATCCTAGATTCTGAAGTCCTGAAGCCGTCAGTTCATTGACATTCATTCTCTCTCTCTCTCTCTCTCTCTCTCTCTCTCTCTCTCTCTCGTCTCCACATACCCTCCTGTCCTTCTTATCTCCTCTGCTTTGCCGTGAGTGCTTGCTTCATTCCCTTAGGCCACTGTGATCAAGAGCCCACACCAGAATCACATGGTTGCAATAGGGATGAACAATTGCAATATGTCTGTGGGGCAACAAATAAATATACACTACAGATAAATTTTTAAACTAACAGGCCTTGTATTAAATTCTACATAATAGCAAATACTATTATAACTAACGTTCAGTGAAGAAGAAAAATCTCAGAGTTAGATGGCACTAGTTTCATTCTGGTTAGTTATTGGAGAGTTTTGTTAAACACGCATTAATTCTACAAACATGTTTTTTTTATGTTTTAGGCCCTATGCCAGGGATACAGGGATGAATATGACATGATCCTGCTCACAAAGAACCATAAATATGATTACAATGCCATGCAACGTAACATGCATTACAAAGTGCTGTGGGAACACAAAGAAGGAAAAGATTTATTCACGCCTCCTATGTTTCAGTTACTATCCTAGACATTGAGAATACAGTAGTGAAGAAACAAACAAAGCAGCAAGAATTCTCCATCCTTAAGAGCTTGTATTCTTTCATAAATCTTTAAGCATAGGTTAGAGGTAGACAGAGATGGGGAATGGACATCAAGGGCAGAAGCAGCAGCATGAGCAAACATACTGAGGTGTGGAGGAAGCACATGTGATGGAACATGTCCGTAGTAGTCAAGGATGGCTGAAGCACAAGACATGCACAGGCATCATGAGGGGGATGACAGCTAAGATGCAGTCAAATGCCAAAAGGCATTGAGTGTCATAATAAGTTGACAGGTAAAGTATCATTCTGAAGATGAGTCAACAGAACTTGCAAACAGATCATAGGTAAGGAAGAGAGAATTATCAAAGAAATTTGATAATTTCTAGAAACTATGAAACAGAATACCCTATCTCCTTCACTCACCTTTACTGATACAATGTGTCTGCTCGGTTACATTTTCAAGCCTTTGCTCATGATAATTCTTTTGTTAGAATCGCCTTCTCCACTTCCTGAACCCCTTCATGCACCCCTATTACCACAACGATTATGCTTGAGAATATCTCCTCATCCTCTAAGAATTTGTTCAACCGGTACCTTTGAAGTCTTCCCTCAAGCCCTCTACCCCTACCCTAAGCAATCTTGACCATGCTCTCTCTATGTTCCCATAGCACCTTGAACATGCTGCCAATGTAGCACATATCATGTTACTTTAATTATTAGTTCAAATTTCTGTTTTTTTTTTCCACAATAAAATAGGAGTCCCCCAAAGATGCAGATCATGTTTTCTTATCTTGTACATCCACCATCTAGCAGAGCTTCTGGCATATGGGTGGTACATATTAAATGATTTTGAGTGTAGGCTTTGGAGCCAGAGTTCCTGAGTTCAAATCTTGTAATCTTTACTTCCTAGTTGTGTGATCTGGGCAAATTGTATAACCTCCTATGCTCCATTTTCCTCACTTGAAAAATGGGGGTAATAATTGGATCTATTTCAGAGGGTTGCTATAAGGATTAAATAAGATAATTTGTAAAGAGCTTATGACAACATCTGAAACACAGTAAGCACTAATAAGTGTTGTTATTATTATTATTGCTCATGTTATCATTTAATGAATTCATGGATAAGGTGCAGGTTGGGGAAGGAGTTCCTGACATGTGAGGGATACAGGTTTCGGGAAAGAACTATTAGCTACAAGAAGACTAAAATTATTTAAGAAGGTATTTTGTGTGAACTATCATATTGGACATAAGAATGGGTGTTGAAGTCATACTGTCCAAATGTGAACCATGGCTTCACCATACACTAGCTGTGTGGCCTTGGACAAATTACACTCTCTGAGCCTCAATTTCCTCTTCTAAAGTGGGGTTAATAAGGATTGTTATAAGCACTCAATAAATGCTCCCTGCTACAGTAGTATATTGACAGGGAGCTGCCAGAAATTCAGGCTAGATTCAGGAGAATATTTGGAACCAGGGATATCATTACTGATGTCAGATGGATCCTGGTTGAAAGCAGAGAACACCAGAAAGATGTTTACTTGTGTTTTATTGACTATGCAAAGGCATTTGACTGTGCGGATCATAACAAATTATGGATAACATTGCAAAGAATGGGAATTCCAGAACACTTAATTGTGCTCATGAGGAACCTGTACATACATCAAGTGGCAGTCGTTTGGACAGAACAAGCGGATACTGCGTGGTTTAAAGTTAGGAAAGGTGTGTCTCAGGGTTATATCTTTTCACCATACCGTTTCAATCTGTATTCTGAGCAAATAATCTGAGAAGCTGGACCATATGAAGAACAACAGGATATCAGGATCGGAGGAAGAATCATTAACAACCTGCATTATGCAGATGACACAATCTTGCTTACTGAAAGTGAAGAGGACTTGAAGCACTTACTGATGAAGATCAAAGACCATAGACTTCAGTATGGATTACCCGTCAACGAAAGAAAACAAAAATCCTCACAACTGGACCAATAAGCAACATCATGATAAACAGAGAAAAGACTGAAGTTGTCAAAGATTTCATTTTACTTGGATCCAAAATCAACATCCATGGAAGCAGCAGTCAAGAAATGAAAAGACATATTGCACTGGGGAAATATGCTGCAAAGACCTCTTTAAAGTGTTGAAAAGCAAAGATGTCACTTTGAAGACTAAGGTGCGCCTGACCCAAGCCATGGTATTTTCAATCACATCATATTCATGGGAAAGTTGGACAAGGAATAAAGAAGATCGAAGGAGAATTGATGCCTTTGAATTGTGGTATTGGCGAAGAATATTGAATATACCATGGACTACCAAAAGAACAAACAAATCTGTCTTGGAAGAAATACAACCAGAATGCTCCTTAGAAGCAAGGATGGTGAAAATACGCCTTACATACTGTGATGGTTAAGATTGTATGTCAACTTGGCTAGACCATTATTCTCAGTGTTTTAGCAGTTGTATAATGTGATCACCCCCATGATGGAATCTGCTGCGTGGTACCGGCAGAGGCAGTGCCTGTGGCAGCTCACCGCCCTCTCAGTTTCATCTCTCTGCCTTCTGTCGGTTACTTTCTGCCTGCTCACCTTGCCAAGGTTTTTGGCTTGTTCCAGACTCAGCAGCTGCCTCTTGTTGTCTCACCTCCGGTTCGTGGGACTTGAGCTATCAGCTTACCTGTTGATCTCGGAATTCGTCGAACTTCTCAGCCTGCAAGCAAGAGTCTGGTTCCCCGACCTGCGGACCTTGGGTTTACCATCCCCTGCAGCTACGTGAATCAGGAGAAACCTGATTGTCTTGTCTGCTGATCTTGGAATTCACTGACCTTCACAGCCTGTGAGCGGGAGCCCCTCTCCGACCTGCCGACCTTGGGTCCACCAGCTTCTGCAGCTACATGAACTGGGAGAGGCCTCTACCCTGATCTGTGGACTGGGGACGTTTTAGCCTCTACAACTGCATGAGCTATCTCTTTGATATAAATCTCTCTCTATATATATTTATACGCTTTACTGGTTTTGCTTCTCTAGAGAACCCAGCCTAAGACATTTGGTACCAGGAGTGGGGTGCTGCTCTAACAGATACCTAAATCATGGAAGTGGTTTTAAAACTGTGAATGAATAGACTTGTGGCAGTGACAGAGGACCACCAGCAGCAGAGAACCTACAGCAGCAGAGAAGCCGCAGCAGCAGAGAACCAACAGCAGCAAAACCAGGAGACCAGTGCGAGATGGCACTGGAGCTGACCCACGGAGCAAGAGAGCTGAGTGTCTGTGCACGGGAAGCTTCCGGGCAGAGTGGGGCGCCTCTGGGCACTTACCGGTGGAGCTACAGAGCTTTGGAATACTTGCCCCAGCAGGGCAGATGCGGGCATGAGGCCCAAGGGCCAAGAGGCCACAGGAAATAGAAGCAGAAACTGAAGACACAAGGGACACAAGAAGCCGAGCTGCCTTAGTCTCAAAAGGTACGGCTATGACCTCAGGGGTTTCAAAGGTGGAGCAGTAGCCTCTGTTGCTTCTAAGGGTGGAGTCGCCACTCAGATGGACTTGGAGAATGGTACGCCTAAAGCCAAGGGAGCAGAGCTGCTGTTCCAGAGGGCCTGGAAGGCGGAGCTGAAGCCCAGGGCCGAGGGGCCTCCACTCAGAATCCAGAGACTGTGGCCAATACCTAGAGTCTGGAGGGCAGGGCTATTGTGCAAATTGTCTCAGAGAACACAAGATTATTTTCAAAGCCTTGAGGGCTAATGTAATGTGTTCTGCTGACTTGCTTGATGCCTGTTATCCCTTCTTTCCCTCCAGGTTGTCCCATTTGTAATGAAAATTTCTAGCTTGTGCCTGTTCTGCCATTGTACCTTTGGAAGCAAATAACTGTATTGTAGATTTCACAGATGAAGAGGAATTTTTGGATTTTGGACTTGGAGTTATGACTTTTGCTATGATATGATGGAGTGAATATGTTTTCCATGTTGCAAGGATGTGATTTTTTGGGGGCCAAAGGGTGCAATGTCATGGATTGAATTATGTTCCCCAAAAATGTGTGTATCAATTTGGCCGGGCCTTGATTCCTGGTATTGTGTGGTTTTCCTATAAGTTGTAAATCCTGCCTCTATGATGTTAATGAGGGAGGATGGGTGGCAGTTGTGTTAGTAAGGCAGGACTCAGTCTACAAGGTTGGACTGTATCCTGAGGCAATGTCTTGAGATATAAAAGACAGAAGTGAGCAGTCAGACAGGGGGACCTCACACCATCAAGAAAGCAGCACCGGGAGCAGAGCTTGTCCTTTGGACCAGGGTCCCTGCACCAAGAAGCTCCTAGTCTGGGGGAACAGTGATGAGAAGGCCAAGAGAGAGAAAACCTTCCCCTGGAGCTGACACCCTGAATTTGGAGAAGAAGGCTGACGGAGAGAAAAAGGCTTCCCCTGGAGCTGACGCCCTGAATTTGGACTTTTAGCCTACTTTGACTGTGAGGAAATAAACTTCTCTTTGTTAAAACCATCCACTTGTGGTATTTCTGTTATAGCAGCACTAGGTAACTAAGATACATACTTTGGACATGTTGTCAGGAGGGATCAGTGCCTGGAAACGGATATCATGCTTGGTAAAGTAGAGGCCAGCGAAAAAGAGGAAGACCCTCAACAAGATGGATTCACACAGTGGCTGCAACAATTGGCTCAAGCATAACAATGATTGTGAGGATGGCGCAGGACAGGGCAGTGTTTTGTTCTGTAGTACATAGGGTCGCTATGAGTCAGAACTGACTCAATGGCACCTAAAACAACAACAACAATGATGAGTGTTGAGCCCTGCTGGAATAGTGGTTAAGAACTACAGCTGCTAACCAAAAGATCAGGAGTTCAAATCCACCAGTTGCTCCTTGGAAACTCTATGGGGCAGTTCTACTCTGTCCTGTAAGGTTGTTATTAGTCAGAATTGACTTAACAGCAGTGGTTTTGGTTTGGGTTTTTTATGATGAGTGTTAAATAAGATAGTCTTTATTGAGCTCTTGATATACTTTGATCAAGAATATTAGCCTTTGTTTTTTAGTATTCTGTCCAGCTTTATTTCACCCACAAATTAAGTCAAGGACAGACTACATTATATGAGAATTGTGTTTTAACCAGTTTTCTGGAATGCCTACATAGGCCGTAATAACAGAAACATGATGTTTTTCTGAAATTGACCTCAATCATTCATTACTGTCTAGATATTGAGGAACAAAATTCTTCAGCTTTGTGTAATGTCAAGCTCGGTGCGTTTCCTAGTTTCAAAAATAAGACAATTATGCAGATGGAGAAAACAGATGGATTGTATCGGTGAGTGTTTATCATTTTTTAATATTTTGAAACCAGATGTGCTATATACACATTGCTAGTTGTCTTCTAAGGAAGCTTCATTGGTGGGTAACTAATCTTCAATAAGAAATTACAATGTTTTCATCAAGCTTAGACCAACTATTTTTTAATATACAATTGGACAGCCACTGCTGCAAGCCTTTAGAAAATAAGAAACAGATGCTTAATAGAAGGAATACTATCAGCCAAGGAATTCCTGATGATCTTTTTATAAAATGTAAACTTACATATTTTATGGGGCCTTTAATGAACTGCTATAGAACAACTTCAGCAGTCAAAACATTTCATGAAAATAGACATGAACAATTTGTCACTTGTTACCATCTTCACAGAAAATCTTTCAGTTGCACTCCTGGGAAAATGAGTATAATGGTGGCTCTTACTATGTTATTAACAACATCTGTCATTTGCCATAGACCTGATTGGATACTTTGGAGAAAGGAGGAGTTAGGATAAACAAACTGAGATGTTTCTATTTCTCTAGGTGTTTCTGCTAGACCTGGCAAAGACCCCTTGCTAGGTAAGGATACGTCTGTGCTAGTTGTGCTCACAGGGGAAAGGCACAGTAAAGTTCAGAGCAAGGCCAGAGAGATTGTGTTCTCTTTCAAGGATGACTTTAGTAGAGGAAAGTCCAGTAAGGACTTGGATTCTTGTAAGCAGGATTGTAGGTTACAAGTTTAAAGGGAGACCTAGGTCGTGCCTATCAGGGCAACAATTTAACCTTCCATTGACCTAATCTAAATGTGAAATTGAAGGAAAGGAAGTAGTAAGCAAAAGTTACCTAGTACCATTTCTGAATTGCACCTCTGCTGAATGTAGTTGTACATCCCCTGTACCTCCACAAGCCGGGGCATAAAAGCAAGGACAGAGATCATGGGAATTAACTCCCAAAATTCAGCTCCATAACTAATGCCGGTCTCGTATGTCCTTCACCATGCTTAGTGATTTATAATGCTTGTTTACCATATGAGGAAGCAGGACAAGGAACAGGAAAAAGGAAAAACAGGAACAGAGGAGATTATAGAAGAGGAATTAAGGAGCATTGCAAGTACCCTGCACTCAACATTATCCCAAAGGATGTGGGTAGGTTTTTAAACAATTAAAAAAATGAAGTAGCATCTTACCAACTCCACTTTGGCACTGTCTATGGGAGAAGATAGAGGTCTGATCATCCAGTGGTGCTAAAGTCATCAAATTTGGAATAGAAACTTGTGGAGAAACAATTTCTTCTCCTAGAAATGCTCCCAAGCTATTTCCTTTGTTTAAAAAAAAAAAAAAAAAAAGTTTTGCTCTTGTGATCTTTGAGGAGGTCCCCAAAAAAAAAAAAATGGAGATACCAGTCACACCAAGAATTTGATGCCTGTGGAAACCCCAAACGTCAGAAAATTCAGCATAAAATACAAAACGTTACTGTCAGAGAACACTTAGGACACCCCATATAAGCCTGAGCAGTAGCAGGGAGTGGGTAACCCCTAATTACAAGCACTTCATGTACAGTTCAAGTAAGTTAATATTGATTAGTTATTTATTCAACAAATATTTCTGAGTGTTCTAATGTATAAAGCCCAAAGGAGTCCTGGTGGTGCAATAGTAAAGCACTCAGCTGCTAACCAAAATGTCGGTGGTGCAAACCACGAGCTGCTTCACAGGAGAGAAGACTTGGTGATCTGCTCCAGTAAAGATTACAGCCTAGGAAACCATTTGGGTCAGTTTTACTCTATCATATAGGGTCACTGTAAGTTGGAATCCACTGAATGGCACACAACAACAATAACAATGTGTAAAGCCCCTGTGCTAGCAATACATACTGTTCAAGATGTTGTTGTTATGTTGTTAGGTGCTGTCGAGTCAGTTCCAACTCATAGTACAACAGAATGAAACACTACCCAGTCCTGTGTCATCCTCACAATAGTTGCTATGCGTGAGCACGTTGTTGCAGCCCCTATGTCATATATCTCATTGAGGGTCTTCCTCTTTTTCACTGACTTTCCACTTTACCAATCATGATTTCCTTCTCCAGCGACTGGTCCCTCCTGATAACATGTCCAAAGTACATGAGACGAAGTCTCGCCATCCTCCTTCTAAGGAGCATTCTGGCTGTACTTCTTCCAAGACAGATTTGTTTGTTCTTCTGGTAGTCCATTGTATATTCAATATTCTTCACCAACATCATAACTGAAAGGCATCATTTCTTCTTTGATCTTCCTTATTCATTGTTCAAGATACGCTGATGTAAGTAACATGGACTCTGCTCTTAAGGAACTCATAGCCTTCAAGAGGTGATAAAAAATGAACGTAAAGGGAGACAAGGCCAAGATGGCAGAAAAGTCAGATACTTCCGGTGGACCCCCTTACAACAAAGACCTGAAAAAACAAGTGAATCAATTATATACGACAACCTACGAGCCCTCAACATCTAAGGCAAAGTTGAGGAACTGGACTGAGTGGCAGGGGGAGGGAGAGACAGTTCGGAAGCAGCAGAGGAGTTGCCAGACCTGACCTGGGGAGAGCCTGAGCCCTTCAGGCCTGAGCAGCTCATGGGTGAGCGATGAAGCAGGCAAGCAGCTATGCTCAGGAGGAGCGTTTTCTGCCACAGGAGAGACCCAGCACCAGAGAATCTACTCGGCCACCCAGAACCAGTGAGAAGCAGTCTCATTGGTGAAAGATAAGTACATGCATACGTCATACTGCGTGGATCAAAAACACCTCCCTTAGGGAAAAACCTTTCTCCCATTTACCTCCCCACTCCCTGCTCTGCACTGGGTCCCGGACTGCCTTCAGCAATTGCTGAGTCCCCTGGGCTGGAAGTAGGATCCATCACACGCCCCAAGCCATTCTTCCTGCCTTGGAGAGTAAACAAATTAACAAACAGGGAAAAAAATAAACCTTCGGCTCCCCTAAACCAGGAACCCAGGGTAGGCACAGCTCCTTTGCCTAGGCACAGGTGTAAGGGATCCACGGACTTTGAGTGCCTTTCCCCCTGCATAGACTTGTGTGTGCCCATCTCAACAGCATAGGCCCGCATTACCACAGTACTATAGGGTATATACCAGAACTCTAACTTCAGCTGTTTCAGCTGTGAAGTGGCAAGTTGCTGACATTTGACACTGCTCTGCCCATTAAGCATGGTCTTCACATCAGGGGCCTGAGGACTGGTGGCTCCACTCACACCACCTAGCCACCTGCGATAGGGGCCCATGAATAAGAGGTGCTCCCCAGTCCTTACAGCCAACAGCATTAGCTGCTTGCAGTCCAGCTGCAAAATCCACCCACCTACATGCCCTAGGAAACAGGGACACACCTTCCTCCTGGACTCATGGGGGCGGCGGTCAGCTCCCTGCCTTGCTCAGATAAACAGAAGTTTAGGGAATTTGCAAAAACCAAACCAAAATTACAAGAAATACTAAAGGAAGTCCTCCAGTTTGAAAATTAATAACATCAGATAACAACCCAAGACTAGAACACAGGAGAGAGCAACCTGATACCAACTCAGATAGGGAAGTCACAAAAATAAGTCAAAGATAAAACACTGAAAATAGGGAAACAGATGTCAATATGTAAAAGAAGACAACATTAAAAAAAAAAAGAGGGACTAAAAAATGTAGATATAGACTTTGCATATGGAGAAGAAGTCAAGGCAATATAAAGAAATAAGAGACTGCTATAAACTTAGAAAAATAGGGATAAACATTAAGGTAACCACAAAGGAAACTAATTATCCTACACGTCAAAATAAAAAAACTAGAAAAATGTAAAGACTCAGCAAACAGAAAACCAACAACAATGAAAAAGATGAAAAGAAAATATATAAAGGAAAACGACGTTGCAGAGAAAATTGAGTGGAACAAAGAAACTGTGAACAGCACACAAAAAAAGACATCAAAGTGAGAGCACTAAACTCATATCTATCAATAATTATGCTGAATGTAAATGGACTAAGTGCACCAATAAAGAGACAGAGAGTGGCAGATTGGATAAAAAAACACGATCCATCTAATGCTGCCTGTAAGAGACACACCTTAGACTTAAAGACACAAACAAACTAAAATTCAAAGGATGGAAAAAATATATCAAGCAAACAACACTCAAAAAAGGGCAGAAGTGGCAATATTAATCTCTGACAAAATACACTTTAAAGTGAAATCTACCACAAGGGATAAGGAAGGACACTATGTAATGATTAAAGGGTCAATAAACCAGGAGGACGTAACTATAATAAATATTTACGCACCCAATGACAGGGCTCCAAATACATAAAATAAACTCTAACAGCACTGAAAAGAGAGATATACAGCTCCACAATAGTAGTAGGAGACTTCAATACACCACTTTTGGTGAAGGACAGAACAACCAGAAAGAAGTTCAACAAAGACACGGAAGAGCTAAATGCTACAATCAACCAACTTGATCTCATAGACATATACTGAACACTCCATCCAACAGCAGCAAAGTATACTTTCTTTTTCAATGCACAT
>NW_004443938.1:39990477-39996836 GCF_000243295.1 Trichechus manatus latirostris
GAGGGTTATTCACTAACTAGATAGTAGACAAGTTTTATCTTAGGTGAAGGGAAGGACAGCACACACTACAGAAGAAGTCAGCACAACTGGACTAAACCAAAGCTAAGAAGTTTCCTGAACACAGGCAAACACTTTGAGGGACAGAGTAGCAGGGGTGGGGATCTGGGGACCATGCTTTCAGGGGACATCTAGGTCAATTGACATAACAAAGCTTATTAAGAAAATGTTCTGCATACTACTTTGGTGAGTGGCGTCTGGGGTCTTAAAAGCTTGCAAGCGGCCATCTAAGATGCATCAATTGGTCCCAACCAGCTGGAGTAAAGGAGAATGAAGAACATCAAAGACACAAGGAAAGTATTAGCCCCAGAGACAGAAAGGGCCACATAAACCAGAGACTTCATCAGCCTGAGACCAGAAGAACTAGATAGTACCTGGTTACCACCAATGACCACCCTGACGGGAACACAACAGAGATTCCCTGATGGAGCGGAAGAAAAGTGGGGTGCAGAACTCAAATTCTAGTAAGAAGGCCAGACTTAATGGTTTGACTGAGACTGGAGGAACCCCGGAAAGCATGGCCCCTGGATTTTCTATCAGCGCAGAACTAAAATAATTTCTGAGGCCAACTCTTCAGACAGGGATTGGACTGGACAGTGGGACATAAAGTGAAACTCGTGAGGAGTGTGCCTCTTAGCTCAAGTAGATACAAGAGACTAAATGGGCAGCTTCTGTCGGAGGTGAGTTGGGAAGGCAGAGAGGGTTAG
Organism: Trichechus manatus latirostris; assembly: GCF_000243295.1. Taxonomy (NCBI): domain Eukaryota; kingdom Metazoa; phylum Chordata; class Mammalia; order Sirenia; family Trichechidae; genus Trichechus; species Trichechus manatus. The sequence goes on from NW_004443938.1 coordinate 39,991,242, forward strand.
GAACTGGTTGAATGGACATGGGATATCAGGGGTGGAAAGGAAGAGTGTGCTGTCTCCGTAAGGGGAGAGAAATTAGGGTCACATAACAATGTACGTATAAATTTTTGTATGGGAGAATAACTTGAAATGTAAACTTCATTTAAAGTAAAACAATAAAATAAAAAGAATGTAAATATAATAGAGACAGCTATTTACCAATCAATATCTGTTTACTAGCATCCAACTAAATGGCTATGCACCTCTTGCAATTAGGTGTCACATATAATTAGATTTTGGTTAATGAAATGTAAGCAGAAGTGCTATTTGGGATTTCTGAGAAGACGTCTTAAGGGGAGTTGATTCAGTTGAGAGGTGGGCCCTTTTGCCCCTTCCTCCTTCCTGTTTTCTGTAACTCAAATGGCTAGAGCTGTAGCAGCCATACTGGATAATGAGGTGACCTTCAGGGTGGAAGTGCTCAGCTGGACAAACTGAAAGAACAAACGTAGCTCCTCTTGAACAAGGAGGTTACATACCAGACCTAAACTGTATATATCCCAACCATTTTTACATTAGAGAATAATTAAGCTCCATCTCATGTAAACCAAGTCTAATATTAACTGATACATTAAATTACCATAATTCATGCTGGAAAATAATAAGTGCTGTTATATAGTTACAAATAAGGTGCTACACGAATACAGAAAGGGGAAAAGGTGATCAGAGAAGACTGTGGATGAAGTGGTATGTGAACGAGGCTTGTAAAGTTGGGTAGAACTTAAACATACAGAGGCTTCCAATATCTCAAACAAGGGGACCAAATACTTAGAGGTAGGAAAATCCAGGTGTACAAACAAAACAGGAGTAGTTCAATTGATTGTACTATAGGACCATAAAGGGAATTACTCTACAGGCCATAAACTGGAAGGGAGAATTGGAAAGCTAGTTCAGGGATTGAATGCCAAGCTCACATTTGGACCTCACTGTTCAGTGAATGAGGAGTCTGAAGTTTTATGAGCTGAGGAATGACATGATCAGAGTTAAACTTCACAAAAATAATCTGTGGGTCGAGTGTATGAAAGATTGCAATGAGTGGAAACTGGAAGAAAAGAGACCAGTAAAAAAGACTATTGCATTAGTTCAGGGAAGAGATAATGACTTGATAGTTACATATAATTAAATGCAATCATTGTTTTGACTTTAAAGTGGAATTTTAAAATCTTTTCCTTATCTCTATTTTTCCATTTGATTTTTGTAATTTTTGTCCTAAAGCTTGTATCTTGGCATTTTGTGTTCTGAAGACTTAATGCCACTATAGAGATATTGGAACTCACACTCAATGATTAAGGAATTTTTGGAAGTTTTGAACAGAGAATAAATCACCTGATAGCGATCCATAATACCTACAATGCAACTGGATTTGCCTACTGACAGAAAATCTTACAGTTGTGGTTTTCATAAGACAAATATTTCACAACTAAAAGTGTTTATGAGAACTGCTAATGTCTATGGAAAATTCTGGAGCCCTGGCGGCACAGTGATTAAAGAACTAGGCTGCTAACCAAATGGTCAGCAGTTCAAATCTACCAGCTTCTCTTTGGAAATCCCATTGGGCAGTTCTACTCTGTCCTATTGGGGTGCTATGAGTTGGAATCGACTTGATGGCAATAGGTTTGGGTTTGTTTTTTTTTGTATCAAAAATTCAAAGCAGAATTTTGAGACATCTTATATTCAGCTACACAACTTAACTACCAAAGGAACACTCACCACGTTATCCATACCACTCAAAGTGAAAATCAGTATTTATCATGAGAACAAGAATTTAAGAAAAAACAAATATTCAACAAAACCTTTTCTGATTTCAACATTACAGTATATTTAATATGTATTTTAGCTACCAAGTTGTTTAGTTATTCATGTTTATTTCAAAACAATCTCATTTTTTCTTAAGCTGGAATTCAGCCTATAGTCCACTCACGAAAACCGGAACTCCAGGTCATTTGACATTGACCCAGCAGGTCCTTAGCTGAAATAATTTAAATAGTGTGGTTTCCAAATAGCCACTCTAGTTCAGCTGTTATTATCTTCCCCAGACTAGAGGCTTTGTGGTTTATAACACATCCTTCTAGTTTCTCCATAATGCCAGAATCATAATCCACTCTAACTTGCATAATAAGGAATATACCCTTAGTCAATAAATAGCTACTGACTTTCCACCATGAGCAAGACAGTGGGCTAGGTACTATTGGGAATACAAATGCAATCCCTGTTCACTGCTTTATGAGACTTAGTTTCAAGAAAAAAAAAAAAAAAAGATTTTTCACTAGATTCTCCCCAACCATAGAATTGTAGGAGCTCTAGCCCAGTTGAAACTCTTCTGGAATAGCTCTGAGTCTGCTTATCAGGAGTCTCATGCATGCCGCTTAACATAACTTCTCCACTACCATGTTCCTGTTACTGTCCTAATGGTATCTCCATGTTCCTGTTCTACAGCTCTGGCTGCCAAACGATGCTTGTCCCATTGATGCAGCAATCTGCCTTTTCTTATTTTGCCCGTCATTGTTGATCTAGATCCATTCTCAGAACACTGTGCCCATCTGTGCTTCACCAGGCTCCAACACACCCCTCTTCATTAGACCTATACTATACAGTCTACAAATCAGAGCTGTTTGAGGATCTCCAGGTCTCATAGATGTTCTAATGAAATGAAATGAAAATTAGATTTCTTTTCATTTTTTTTATTCTGACATTGGACAACAGAGACTCAGATGAAAGATCATCAATATTAGTTGTTTAGTGTTGCTACAACAGAAACACTACAAGTGGGTGGCTTCAACAAACAGAAATTTATTTTCTCACAGTTTAGGAGGCTTGAAGTCCAAATTCAGGGTGCCTGCTCTAGAAGAGGTTTTCTCTCTCTGTGGGCTCTGGGGGAAGGTCTTAATCTCTTTTCAGTTTCTGTTTCTTGGTTCTTTGGAGATCTCATGTGGCGTGGCATCTATCTTCCCCGATCTGTGCTTGCTTGCTCAGTTGCTTCCTCAATCTGCTCTTTTATATCTCAAAAGAGACTGACTTAAGACACGCACCACACTAATACTCATTACATAACAAAAAAAAAAAAAAAATTCCCATATGGGATTATAACCACAGGTATACCCCCTGCCTGTTGAGTTGATTCCAACTCATAGTGATGCTATAGGACAGTAGAACTGCCCTATAGGTTTGCCAAGATGTAATCTTTACAGAAGCAGACAGCCACACCTATCTCTCAAGAAGCGGCTGGTGGGTTCAAATGCCAACCTTTCAGTTAGCAACCAGGCACTTAACCACTGTGACATCAGGGCTCCTAACCACAGGTATAGGGGTCAGGATTTATAACACATATTTTTGGGGGACACAATTCAATCCATAACACCATCTTTAAGTGGAAATATTCTATTCACTTGGATATATTTTCCATAGGAAATAATAGAATCGTTTTATTAAAATTATTTCAGGAGTTGGTAAAATAGCTATAATAATAAAATCCATACTGTGACAATGACTGGAGCATTGCCTTTGTGAAGAATCCATTTACAGGATCATAACTTTGCATATGAACAGAAAGGTAGCTGTGAAGTTGCATTAGTTTATGTTGGCACAGAATAATAATGAATTGAAAGCATCTAGGAAAAGTTCCAGTTAGAATGCTGATATGCTAAAGAAGAAGATACACACTGCAGTGTAGAAATCACAGTCGAAATAGTCGTATCACTTAGATTCAAATTCGAAGAAAACTAGAACTCTTAACTTCCTAAACCAACAAGACCTAAATCTTGAAGAATATAGATACTACTCTAGACACATCATAGTCAAACTGATAAAAAACAAAGATTAAAACAGGCAGTAAAATCAACACATTATAATCAGGGGAGCAAAGATTTGAACAACAGTTGTTGACTTCTCATCGGACTCTATGGAGGCCAGAAGGCTATGAACCAACATTTGTATAGTGAAAGAAAAAAAAAAAATCTACCCAGAATTTCATATCCAGCTAAAGTATGCTTCGAGAATTAAAGATTTTTTCATTTATAAAGACATTAAAATAAAACAAATGTTTTATTTACAGAAGATGTGCATTATAAGATACATTAAAGACAGTTTTTCAGGCAGAAGAAAAATGATATCAGAGGCAGACTTGGATTATCAGAAAGAAATGAAGAACTACAAATGGCAAATATCTGGTTAAATATGAGTGTTTTCCTCTTATTTTATTTTGTACAGTAGGATTTATTACATATGTAAAGGTAATATATAAGACAACCATAATGTAATGAATGGGAGATGTAACATAAATGCACTTCTAGAGTTTCAAGGTTTCTATAATGGTTTGTGAAAATTTAAATTTATTTATTATAATCCCTAAAACTACCATTAAAAATAGAATGCAAGGAGGTTTAACTAAAAAGTCAATAGATAAATTAATATTGATTTCTAAAAAACATTCAAATAATCCTAGAGAACTCCAGAAAGGAAGAAAAGGCAAACAAAGAAAAGAAGGGACACATAGAAAACAAATAGCAAGATGGTTGATTTAAATTTAATCCTAACAATAATTACATAAGGTGTAAATGGCCTAAACGAGCCAAATTAAAAAAAAAAATATTGTCAGATAGGATATAAAAGGAAAACCTATCTATATGATGTCTATAAGAGAAACATTTAAATGATAAAATACAGATAGGTTGAAAGTAAATGTGAAGGACAGGCATAAGAGGCTGAATCAGCTATATTAATACCTGAAAAAAATAGATGTCAAACAACTAGTTTTATCAGAGATAAAGAGGGACATTTCATAATGATAGAAGGAAGAGTAATTCATCAGGAAATTATAAAGGTATATCTGCCTAATAACCGAACTTTCAAACGTATAAAGCAGAAGGAGAGAATTAAAAGAATCATGAGACAGTTCCACTGATATAGGTGGAGATTTTAATACTCCTATCTCAGTAATTAGTAGAATAACTAGAAGGAAAAAAAATCACAGAAGACATAGGCCCTAGTCTAGGAGTTGGTTACTGAGGAGGGTCTTTACTAGATGAGCTGCTGCAGAAGGGGCACTCGATCTTTGTAACTCCATTCATTGATGAAACAAAAATAATAAAAAGATTTTAACAAATGAGTAAATACGAACTATTCCTATTACTATTTTCTTATATGTTCTGTGGAGCTCATGAATGGTGTAAATATTTCGTGCTCTTGGTTGCTAACCTAAAGATTGGAGGTTAGAATTGACCCAGAGGTGCCTTGGAAAAAAGGCTTGGCAGTCTACTTCTGAAAAATCAGCCATTGAAAACCCTATGGAGGCTTTCCTCTTTCCACCATCTTGGAGCCTTGTGCACTTGTAAGAAATAATACAGGGATCCCAGGCACAGTTTATCCAGTTTCCTCTAATGGTAACATCTTAAAAAATTATAGTACAATGTCATGGTTTGAATTATGTCCCCCAAAAAATGTGTGTATCAATTTGGCTGGGCCATGATTCCCAGAATTGTGTGGTTGGCCTCCATTTTGTGATTGTAATTTTATGTTAAAGAGGATTAGGGTGGGATTGTAACACCACCTTTACCCAGGTCACAT
>NW_004443938.1:39996936-40019641 GCF_000243295.1 Trichechus manatus latirostris
CCAGGAGCAGAGCGCGTCCTTTGGACCAGGGTCCCTGTGCCGAGAAGTTCCTAGTCCGGGGGAACACTGATGAGAAGGCCGAGAGAGAGAAAGCCTTCCCCTCGAGCTGACACCCTGAATTTGGACTTTTAGCCTACTTTACTGTAAGGAAATAAACTTCTCTTTGTTAAAACCATCCACTTGTGGTATTTCTTTTGGAGCAGCACTAGGTGACTAAGACATGCAACATCATAACCAGCATATTGACATTGATACAGTCAAGATACAGAACATTTCCATCATCGAAAGGATCCCTTATGTTGCCCTTTTATAGACACACTCACTTCTCTCCCCACTCACCACTCTTAAAACTCTGGCATATATTCATTGTCTTTTTTCATTCAGTCTGAGATATTCCTAATTTTGGTAGGCAAGTTATTTTCTATTGTAATCTGAAGGTTTTGGTTATTATGAGACCCTGAATCTTATTTAAATCTTCTAATTAGTTAGCTTCCTATAGTACCACTTCTAGGAGCCCCCATGGAGCATGATTACCTGCTTGGCTGTTAACTGAAAGGTCAACAGTTCAAACCCATCAGCTGCTCCATGGGAAAAATATGTGGTAGTGTGCTTCTATAAGGATTACAGCCTTGGAAATACTATGGGGCAGTTCTACTCTGTCCTATAGAGTTGCTATGAGTCAGAATCAACTTTAAGGCAACAGACTTGGTTTGATTTTTTTGGCGCCACTCCAGCAAGGAGAGGAGAGGGTACTTCGTTACCACTCATCACGTGGCCTCGGCTGATATAACAATGTAGGACGTATTTGGCCTCATTTGGTGAAAGTCCTGACTCTATACTGATGTTGTTGTTGTTGTTAGGTGTCATTGAGTCAGTTCTGACCCATAGTGACCCTGTGTACAACACAATGAAACACTGCCCGGTCCTGTGCCATCCCCACAATCATTGCTATGCTTGAGCCCATCATTGCAGCCACTATGTCAATCCATCTCATTGAGGGTCTTCCTTTTTTCACAGACCCTCTTCTTTACCAAGCATGGATAATTGGTCCCTCCTGATAACATGTCCAAAGCATGTAAGATGAAGTCTCTCCATTCTCGCTTCTAAGGAGCATTCTGGCTGCACTTCTTACAAGACAGATTTGTTCTCTCTTCTGGCAGTTTATGATATAGTCAATATTCTTCACCAATGCCAGAGCGTAGGCTCACCACTTGGTCTTTGCTGCCATGGGTATTAGGTGGAGCCAGTTTTTTGTTTTGTTTTGTTTTTTGTTTTTCTGTGTGCTGTATTGACACAGTAGAGGAATTATTTTGTAAAAAAAAAAAAAAAAAATACATATATAGATATACACAATATCTTTCTAAGCTGCCCTTTTTTGGTCCTTTAGCTAGAGAAAGAAGGCTATTTTGGATCTTTTTTTGTCTGTGCTCATTGGCATTTCCAGCTTCTGCAGCATCAAGCATGGGATAGATAAGGAAAAAGGGAAACGAGAACTCATAGTGGTGTTATTCTGTTTCTGAGGTCTCTAGCCAATCTCGATGGCAATGGGTTTGGTTTTTGTTATATTTGTTTTATACACAATTTGGGGGCTTTCAGTTCTATTTTGCAGGAGGAATAGGAAAAGTATGTCTACTCCATCTTCCTAAAAGTAAAAATCTTATTATTCTAATTTTTGTAGGATCTGTAGTGATGTCTGCTCTTTCATTCTTGATGTAGGTAATTTTGTGTTTTATTTGTTTTTTGCCTTACCAGGAATTTATTAATTTTATTCATTTTCCAAAAAAAAAAAGTTTGAATTTGTTGATTTTCTCTATTGTTTGTTTTTTATTTCATTGATTTCTGCCCTTACCTTTATTATTTCCCTTCTTTTGCTAACTTTGTCTTTTAATTTACTCTTCTATTTCCAGATTCTTAAGGTAGAAACTTACATCATTGCTTGTAAATCTTTACAGTCTTCTAATATAACATATAAAGTTATGTATTTCCTTTAAAACACTGCTTTATGTATATCTCACACATTTTGATATGGTGTGCACCCACTGTTCACTTATTGACTATCTCATTATTCAACATTTTGTATTTATGACAACAGTAAAAATTCTACTATCTATTTTGCACATTAACAAGGTACATTTGGCAGTAAAGAATGCCAAAGTGCAAGGTAAGAGTAATGCTGGATGTGATGGTTAAGGTTATGTGTCAACTTGGTTGGGCCATTATTCTCAGTGGTTTGGCAGTTATGTAATGATGTAATCTGGTAGTTACGTAATGATGTAGTCATCCTGCACTTTGTGATCTGATGTGGTCATCCTCCATTTTTGCATAATGCCAATTTTCACATAACAACCTGATCTTTGGAACTTAACTGTGTGGATAAGTAAGGTATAGGTGAACTTTAGTTATTCAGTATTCAGTTTTCAAAAGTTTCTAATTTTTCTTGTGTTTTTTTTTCTTTAGGTTATTTTAGGTTAACAAAATGTGTATGTAGGTATAAAACAGAAATAACTAGAAATTCTAGACATGAAAAAGTAAACATTGAATGTAAATACCTAATGGATGTAATAAAGAACAGAAATACAATTGAAGAGAAAAATATTGGAAGTAATAGAGTTTTGAAGAAATAATCAATAATGCTGCACGGAGATGAAATCATAGAAAATGTATGAGACTTTAAACAGATATGGGAGATAGAGTATAAAGATCCAAAATACATCTAATCAGAGTTCAAGAGAAAGATGAAAAATAAATAAATAAATAGAAACTGTTGCTGACTGCCCCCTGAGTATTGCTTTATTTGCAAATATTTGGAAAAAGAAGAGTTCAGTTCATTCTTTTTCCTCATCTGCCTCCAATAGCACTCACAGAGAACACTCTCAGCCCTAACTCATGCCATTCAAGTGGAACCCAAGGCATAATTGGCAGAGTTCTCAGAGAGTCCCTGTCTTAGGCTGGGTTCTCTAGAGAAGCAAAACCAGTAAAGTGTATAAATATATATATAGAGAGAGATTATATCAAGGAAACAGCTCATGTGATTGTAGAGGCTAGAACGTCCCAAGTCCACGGATCAGGGTAGAGGCCTCTCCTAAGTCACACAGCTGTAGAAGCTGGAAAGCCCAAGATCGGAAGGTTGGAGAGGAGGGCTCCCACTCACAGTCTGTGCAGATCGACGAATCCCAGGTTTGGCAGATAAACTGACAGCTCAAGTCCCAAGAACGGGAGATGAGAAGACAGGAAGCAGCCGCAGGATCCAGAGAGAGCAAAAAGCCAGAACATCTGCTTATATACAGATGCGGGCCACACCCCCAAGGAGACTCCCTTTCATCTGATTGGCTACACACAGTATATTCAATCATGGGAGTGATTACATTAAAACACGGAGAATCATGGCCCAGCCAAGTTGACACACAATCTTAACCATCACAGTCCCCATCAGGAATAAAGTGGTGGTAAAGTTGGATTTTGCCAAGCCTCTCATCCCCTTGCCCTTCCTGATTCTCCCCCATTCCCACTATTTCCCCACTCATGTCCTATTCTCTGGTTCTTAACATTTTTTTTTTTTAACCATCTTACTCTATGGTTCTATTAATAACCAAAGGACAGACATTTCAGAATATCCTGAGCTTATTGTTATAACAGGACTGCATGACATAGACTTGTGACTTATATCTGTTCATTTCATCTGAGCTGTCAAACTGTTGGCATAAAGTAGTTCTTCATATTCCTTTAATATCTCTCAGCCAGATTCCTCTGCCTCCTCAGCAAACTACAGTTTCTTAAACACTCAGGAATAAAGTCTTCTCAGTGCTAAATGCATCCTTCTTTAAATCTACTAATTCTTAGAACATAGATCATGGTAATAAATCTGGCACTTAACAAAAGTCCCTTAATAAGAGTATACTAATTATGATATATACAACCATAATAAAATATAATAGAACATATATTTGATTTTATTAAACATAGCTGGGAATAATTTGATCTAAAAATATACTTATTACTCTTAACTTAGTAATCTAGATTTGTCAGCTTTCTTTCCCTGAACTCTGGTATTTCTCAAGCCAAATATTCCATAAAACTCATCATCATATGCAATGTACTCTTCACTAACATCTGATTGATGGATTAAAGATTAGGAAATATTATCATAGAATAATAATAAATTTACTAAGCTGCATATGATTTTTTAAATATATGCCACAGTTTTCTGGGTACTGATTTAAGAGGTGCTATCTTACAATGTGGAGCCCTGGTGGCTCAGCAGGTAAGAGCTCAGCAGATAACCAAAAGGTCAGCAGTTTGAATCCACCAGCTGCTCCTTGGAAACCCTATGAGCAGTTCTACTCTGTCTTATAGGGTCTCTAGGAGTAGAATCAACTCAGTGGCAATGGGTTTGTTTGGTTTTATCTTGCAATGTATAGGTGTAGAAATATATTAAACAAGAAGTGACTTGCAGGGAAGGACTTCCAACGATGGCCAGGTAAGGAGATTGGCAAGTCCTCTCCCCCAAAAGCAACTATAAAGTCAGATAAAATTGACCAAAACAACAATTTTAGTGCTCTAGAGATCAATCAAAGCATTCAAAAATGTGTGAAGCATTTATTCTTGAATACTTGCTGAACTTCAGGTAAGAACAGTGAGGACTGGTGGCATTCTCACCTGTGGCTATTCTTATACTCAATGCCAGCTCAGTCTGCATGGATGTCCTTCCAGAGGAGCAAAAGCAATGAAGACTAGCAGTTATCTGATGCTGTTGAAGTGAGCCACTAGACTTGGAGTGGTGACTGATGCTCATCCCAGTAGCTTTGTTGGTGGTAATAATGATTTAAGAGGCAGGTGAACAGGAGGCCAATGGCTCTACTAACCTGAACTTGTGGTCGTGGTTGGAAGTAACATCTTCCTGGATGAGAAGATGCATGGGAAATGGAGTCCAGAGGTGACCCAAGGTAGCACATACTCTTAGCTGACCCTGAGACTGCACACGTACACAGAGGAGATGCAAAAAAAAAAAAAAAAAAAAAAAAACCTAGCAGAAAGTAAAAGCTAGAGCAAACTTGAAAATAGCTTGAATTCTGAATGCACACAGACATTTATCAGCAGAGAACGTCAGCTTGAGGTGTTTGAACATCACATCTATCCAAGCATTGGATGACCAATAAGCAACACAGACACAGGCTAATCCTAGGAATCCAGGCTCAAAAATAAAATCAAGATTATTGTTCTTAAACTGAGAGAAACTTCAGTTGCTGCATACTGAAGGGTAATTTCAGATTTCATAGATTTATTCAGACAAGTTACAAAACAAAGAAACAAACTAGTTGCCACACCAACATTCTTCAGGAGGAATTAATCAGAATCCAGAGTTGTTACAATATATTATCTAAAATGTCCAATTTTCAAGGAAAAGTTATGAGACACTGAAAGAAAAAGGAAAGAATGACCCATACTCACTAAAGAGAAAGCATCAGTAGAAACTAATCCCCTGATGTTGAATCTCACAAATTTTTCAAAGTAGCTATTATAAATATGTTCAATGAGCCAAAAGAAATCATGTTTAAAAAATTAAAGGAAAGGATGAAAAAAATTAATTAGCAAATAGTCTTAATAAGGAGACAGATATGATATGAAAGAACCAACTGGAAACTATGGAGTTAAAAAGTGCAATAACTGAAATGAAAAAAATTCATGATAGATTTATGTTGGCAAAAAAATAAATCAGTGAACTTGAAGATAGATATTAAGTGTATGATTCAATTATGGAATGTAAACTATACCTCAATAAAGGTGTATTTAAAAAAAATAGGTGATTTTTTCAAAAATCACAGAGCTAGAAATTTGGAGTAAGGCTTTACGGCTCCAAACTAGCATTTTTTCTACTTTATTACAGGCTAGTGACCATCACCGCCCCGCCCTTTACAATTGCTTTGAGCAACTATACCACTCCCTCACCATTTATTTAAGAAATATGAAAATACTACATAGTAGGAGCCAGACATATCTGAGTGGTTGACACACATCTCATTCATTCTTATATCTTATATCATTCTTATCTTTTATGAAGCTGAACCTATTATTATATACTTTTAAAGATGGAGAATTTGAGGCACAGAAATGCTCAGTGATTTTCCCAAGGTCACACAACTAGTAAATTGAGAAGTAATCTTTGCACCCAAGTAGTTTGGCTCCGTGCAATGGTGTCACACTATACTTCTAGTAACAACATGCTTCTATTGTTAGCAGGCTTAGTTCTGGACCACTTTCACTAAGGCATTTCTACCATAACACTCCAAATTGCATTTTGTTTGCTGAGTTGCTATATAATTCATTTTCATTATCTCTATCTCTCATCTTGGTACTTATCAGTGTTTTCCTACCTGTGATCTTGGCTGTCCTTCACCACAACTTAAGCTCTCCTTCTGGATGTGTCGCCTTGACTACATTTGGGCCAGTGTCCTTTCAAATCAGATCAACAGAATTCTGAGTCCCATTATCAGACATACTTACTTAAAGACTCAGTTTTCCCCATTCTCATCAAAGATCACCCTCAGGCCTTGAACCCATTGCCCAAAAGCCACCACCCTACTGTCATGAAGACCTTTGTAACAATGCTATTCTCCTTTTACTTGGCCAGAAAGTTGGTGATTAAGAAGGCCACATTGCTGGGAACTTATAATAGAGACCTCACTAACCAGTTAGTAGAGGATTCAAGGAAGACCTAGTCTCTCTTCTCTCATGGCTCCAGCCCTTAAGGCTCAAGGGATCAAGTTGGAACCTCTGACATTGACGCAGTGATTCTACTCATCTGTCAGAGACGATAAAATATTTGAGAACTGTCACAGAACACTCAGGTTCTCAGGCAAGGCAAAGCAAGTGGTATTCTTGACTCCTCCTTGACAGAGAGGTAAATATAGATTCACAGCACACAGGCATCCAGGATACCCTTTCCAGATGACTCTGGGGGACTCCTGCTAGCAAAACCAGCACAATTCATGTGCCCAGTTAACAGTGCAGCCATTGATCATCTCAGTTATGGGATTCTAGTGGCCATCAGACATCTCTCCTGGAGTGATGCTGCCTTGCATGCACAATTCTAAGAAGGGCTGAGTGAGCCCTTCATCTATGAGTCATAAACTCATTTCCTATCTTTTACTACTATTGCTACTACTACTACTACTGCTTCAACTAAAAATAGATAACATTGTCTGTGGAAATACTTGGCTCTCTTATCCTTGGCTCTGGGTTGAATAAAATAGAAGAAAAATTTTTTAAAAAAAACTATAAACTTGCTAACATGTATTTTTGAGTCTCAAATTAAATGTACTCTGTGGTCTGAAAAATATCAAGCTGAAATTTTAATTTAAATTGGTTCTGTTTTTCAAGTGCCCCCAAGCATCCAGCAGAGGTCAATATCATTGTATCCTGAAGGCATGTATTTAAACACAGGTCTAAAACAATTGCAACATAAACTTTCAAGGAACATAATCCATAATCAAACTCATTAAATAGCATGAAAAGACAAGCCATTCTGAGCAAAAGTTAGCAGAAAGAAGACATTTGATATTGGAATCATCTGACACAAAATATAAAAGAAATACATTTAGTGTATTTAAAGAAATAAAAGTGCAATTTAAAAGTATGATGACAAAAAAGACACTAATAAAATGTATATGCATATATAAAGGAGAACTAAATAAAATTCTAGAGATGGAAAAGTAAACACTGAAAGTAAATACTTAATGGATGAGATAAAGAATAGAAATACAGTTGAAGAAAAAAATATGTGAAGTAGAACATAGATTTGAAGAAATCATCAGTAATGTTGCACAGAGATAAAATCACAGAAAATGTACAAGACTTTTAAACAGATATGGGAGATAGATTAAAAAGGTCTAAAATACATCTAATCAGAATTCAAGGAAACAATGAAAAAAAATCCCAAAATAAGTTAAAATCATATCTATATCTAGACACATTTTAGTGAAAATAGAAAACATTAAAGACAGAGATCATCTTAAAAGCAGCAAAAAAAAAAAAAAAAAAAGGGGGGTTTATCTACAAAGAAACATCAATTAGATTGTTAACTGACTTTTTCATAGCAATAAAGGAAACCAGAAGCCAGTAGAATACTTTAAATGTGCAGGAGACAAGAGTGACAACCAATAATTACATATCCAGCAAAATTATCTTTCAAGAATAAAAAAAAAAAAGACACTTTAGTTCAAACAAAATCTTTAAGTTTGCTACAAACAGACACCCACTAAAGGGATTTATGAAGGTTTTACATCAGGAAAAAGGATTGATATTCCAGAAAGAAGGCCTGAGAAACAAGAAGAAATGGTGGGAAACAAAAATAATACGTGATTACATCTAAGCAATTATTGCCACATAAAACATTCTGTCCATTTAGTAGATTTAAAAAATTAAAGTAGAAGTAAAACATAAGAAAACAGCAGCATAAAATTGGGGTGAAGTAGAGTTTAATTGGAATTAAAATATTTTAAAATTTTTATACTTTTTGGGAGAATTATAAAAATATTGATTAACTTCATGCTTTAGTAAATTATCACCACCCATTTGTCAGTTTGTGGTACTGTGGTGACTTACATGTTACTGTGACACTGTATGTTATGCCACTAGTATTTCAAATACCAGCAGGGTCATCCATGGTGGGCAGGTTTCAGCAGAGCTTCCAGACTAAGATGACGAAGAAAGGCTTGGTGATCTATCTCTGACAATTAGCCAATAAAAAGTAGAAAGCATCTAGTTCAGAAAACCTAATGCCCCAATGAACAAGTGAAAATCAGGGGTTCTTATACACAGTTTTGAGGAAGTAACAATACAGTTTTAAGGAAGTAACAGATACAAAAAATTCCATACACTGTAAAAGATGTTGTTGTTGGTTGGTGCCATCAAGTCAGTTCTGACTCATAGCAACCCTATAGGACAGAGTAGAACTGTTCCATAGGGTTTCCAAGGAGGGGCGGGTGGATTTGAACTACCGACCCTTTGGTTAGCAGCCAAACTCTCAACCACTACGCCACCAGGTCATATGATTATTTGTAAGGGGGTGGCAAGGGAGTCTTAAGGCATACCTGATTACAAAGAAAAATATTTCCTCAGGACAACCTGTGTAATTGATCTTGAAGTAACATTGGGCAAGACCTTCCTGGAACATTCTAACCACAAAGAAAAATATTTCCTTAGTTACTAAGATTTAATCTGTACACAGGTTAACTGTTGCTAGGCAAAGGGGGAAGTGCATCCTTTAAACAAAATGGAGTTAGTGTCAGGGCTAAACTCAACCATCTTATGCATGTCACTTGTCTTAGAATTTTAGGGTACTCTGGATATTCCTTCACAATCCTCCCTTTTGATCAAGAATTTCTATAGAAATTCACTGATCACCATTATAAAAGTGCATTATTCTGCATGGACTTAGTTGTTAGGTTTTTCATGACTGTTCACTTTAGTGAAACTTTAAGACCCCAGGAACTACTCATGAATGGTAGCCAGGCACCATGCCCTAGCTTGGGCCTCTGCTTCTGTGATTGGTAAGCTGAGGTATGGGAGAGTAAGGCCAAATTGAAGAGGAACAAGTGACATGCCTTTAATGGCCTATGCTAAGGGGTGGGATCAAGCCCCTCAGAAAAACTGGTTTCATCAATATACCTAATTTTCTTATTAAATTTAAGAAGAGCTTCATAGTGAAAGAAAACTATCCAGAGGTAGTGCAACAAGGCAAATAATAAAGATAGCTACAATGAAGTATGTTTAACAATTACTAGAACCAGGGAATAAGACCACAATAATGAAGCATTGCTAATAACATATGAAAGGCTATAACTGTGAAGTAAAGTTCAAAAGTAACAATAGCTTGCATGACGCTTTGATCTGTGATTTTGGGATTCTAAAAATATTGATTAATTTCATGCTTTAGTAAATTACCACCACCCATTTGTCAGTTTGTGTTACTTTGGTGACTTACTTGTTACTGTGACACTGTATGTTATACCACCTGTATTTCAAATACCAGCAGGGTCACCCATGGTGACCTATTCCACAGAAATAGTTCTGATAGCTTCTGCTTCTGGCCACAAGAGCATTTTTAACTGTTATTTTTAAGTTTCTAGAGGGACAACAGGCCCAGAACTGACGTTCTTTTCAATATACATATTCTCCTGAGGCAATGTTAGGCAGATGTTGGAATTTCAGTTTTGGTTATCAAAGGCTTCTTTAACCTGCGAAAATATTCTTTCAAAGAAGACTTAAGTATGGCTGAAATAAAGTATAATATCAGTTAAGGAAGGAACAGAATCATTAAGATTTAATATTAACAATCAGTTTCAATAATGGCATGGGAACTTCTTTATGCAGGAGTAAGGGTGTCGAAGCCTGTTCAATTTTGAAGAATTATTTCTCTCATCTTAGTCATTTCAGTATTCATTTCTTGGAGTCCACGGGCAGAATAATTTAAAACATTCTGAATATACTTGGTCAGAATCTTGACATGTGTCATAACATTTTCTAATCCATAGGATATTCTGTAGCCAATGTAATGTTACTAGTTATTGAAATAACTGATTTTTATATGAAAAACGGAAAGAAAAAAGTTTTTTTATATTTAAATATAGAATATGAGCAATATTCTCATACAAATCTTATATAGCAATTCTTTTAGTTTACTCAGTCCCATGTAGTTAACTTTGGTTCATGCAATTCTGGATCAATAGCAGTCTGAAAACTTTAGCAGTCTCTACATTTAAAACATCATAATACTTTTCATAAGTCTGATCGAGTTAAATTTTGTTAAAATATTTTGACTAAGTGTTTTTAGGAATCAGCAAAGCAAAACTTATCTGTGGATGACAACATAAAAATGTTCATGGTTAACTTAGAATAATTCTTAAATGTGGAAAGACTTGATGGGAATTAAATATTAAAGTAATGCAAAGTCAAGTAAAATCAGCTCTAAACAAAAATATCTTTAAACTTGATTAAAATTAACTTCAAAGAGTTTCAGATATATAATAATTTTTGAGACACAATACTAAATAGTCAGGATATACTAAGAATATACCAAGATTACAAAGCCTCTAAATATTTGGAAAGTAATAAAACTCTATGGGTAAACAATGTGAATTCCCCAGTTAAAATTATTGATTTTGAAGATGCTAGATTCAAAAGAAATAAAGCTGCTACCAGGTTAGCAGTCAAAAAATAATAAAATTATGACACAATATTGTGCACTTGTAATATCAGGCAAACACTACTGACATAAATTTTAACTCAAAGGGAAGTTTTGTATTCTTCTTGATCTGACAACATATTTCATATGATTCATAATACAATGAATAAACCTTTTTTCTTTTAGTATTTTTCCTTTATAAAGTGCAACAAATCTTTTATGGCTTTCCATGAAGTTTCATTGTTGTCAGCAGTTTATTATATGTCACTGAGAAAATGATACTCGAGTTATTTAACAAAAGATTTTAAAGATCAACCCAGTAATTAAAGAAAATTTTGTCATTTAAATAGTGAGAAACTCAGTTTTTTGCTGTTTGATATCACAACTCTTTGAAAATCTCGTAAATTAACCTATTAAATTTTTAACTGCTGTAAATAAGAACTTTGATTATAGCAAATAAATTCCCTTTCAATACGCCTTTTAATTTTCTTGTTTTTATTATATATTTCTTATAGTTGTTGTTGCTGTGTTGTTAGGTGCCATCTAGTTGATTCCAACTCATAGCAATCTTATGTACAACAAAACGAAACACTGCCCAGTTCTGCGCCATCCTCACAACAGTTGCTATGGTTGAGCCCATTGTTGCAGCCACTGTGTCAATACATCTTGTTGATAGTCTTCCTCTCTTTCCCTGACCCTCTGCTTTACCAAGCATGATGTCCTTCTCCAAGGACTGGTCCCTCCTGATAAGATGTCCAAAGTATATGAGACCAAGTCTCGCATCCTCGTTTCTAAGGAGCATTCTGTACTTCTTCCAAGACAGGCTTGTTTGTTCTTCTGTAAGTCCATGGTCTATTCAATACTCTTTGACAGCACCATAATTCAAAGGCATCAATTCTTTGCTCTTCCTTATACATTGTCCAGCTTTCGCAAGCGTATAAGGCAATTGAAAACACCATGGCTTGGGTCAGGCCTACCTTAGTCTTCAAGGTGACATCTTTGCTTTTTAACACTTGAAAGAGGTCTTTTGTAGCAGATTTGCCCAATGCAATGTGTCATTTGATTTCTTGACTGCTACTTCCATGGATGTTGATTGTGCATCCAAGTAAAACGAAATCTTTGACTACTTCAATCTTCCCTCCGTTTATCATGATATTGCTTATTGGTCCAATTGTGAAGATTTTTGTTTTCTTTATGTTGAGGTGTAATCCATACTGAAGGCTGTGGTCTTTTATCTTCATCAGTAAGTGCTTCAAGTCCTCATCACTTTCAGCAAGCAAGGTTGTGTCACCTGCATAATGCAGGTTGTTAAGGAGTCTCCCTCCAAACCTGATGCCCCATTCTTCTTCATATAGTCCAGATTCTCAGATTATTTGCTCAGCATACAGATCAAATAGGTATGGTGAAAGGATAAAACCCTGACCCACACCTTTCCTGACTTTAAACCACACAGTATCCCCTTGTTTGGTTTGAACGACTGCCTCTTGATCTATGTACAGGTTCCTCACGAGTACAATTAAGTGTTCTGGAATTTCCATTCTTTGAAATGTTATCCATAATTTGTTATGATCCACACATTCGAATGCTTGTGCATAGTCAATAAAACACAGGTAAACATCTTACTGGTATTCTCTGCTTTCAGCCAGGATCCATCTGAGATCAGCAATGATATCCGTGGTTCTACGTCCTCTTCTGAATCTGGCTTGAATTTCTGGCAGTTCCCTGTTGATATACTGCCACAGCTGCTTTTGAATGATAGTCAACAAAATTTTACTCATGTGTGATATTAATGATATTGTTCGATAATTTTCACATTCAGTTGGATCACCTTTCTTGGGAATACGCATAAATATGGATCTCTTCCAGTCGGTTGGTCAGGTAGCTGTCTTCCAAATTCCTTGGCATGGATGAGTGAGCATTTCCAGTGCTGCATTCATTTGTTGAAACATCTCAATTGACAGTCCATCAAGTCCTGGAGCCTTGTTTTTCACCAGTGCCTTTCTGCAGTTTGGACCTCTTCTTTTAGTACCATTGGTTCATGATCATATGCTGTTTTCTGAAATGGTTGTATGTCGACCAATTCTTTTTGTATAGTGACTGTGTATTCCTTATATCTTCTTTTGATGCCTCTTGTGTTGTTTAATATTTTCCCCATATAATCCTTCACTATTGCAACTGGAGGCTTGAATTTTGTCTTCAGTTCTTTCAGCTTGAGAAATGCCGAGCATGTTCTTCCCTTTTGGTTTTCTAAATCCAGGTCTTTGCACATGTCATTATAATACTTTACTTTGTCTTCTCCAGCCACCCTTTGAAATCTTCTGTTCAGTTCTTTTTATCTCTTCATTCTTCCATTTGCTTTAGCTACTTAACGTTCATGAGCAAGTTTCAGAGCCTCTTCTGACATTCATTTTGGTCTTTTCTTTCTTTATGTCTTTTTAATGATCTCTTGCGTTCTTCATGTATGATTTCTTTGATGTCTTTCCACAACTCATCTGGTCTTCGGTCGTTAGTGTTCAACATGTCAAATCTATTCTTGAGATGGTCTCTAAATTCAGGTAGGATATACTCAAAGTCTTACTTTGGCTCTCGTGGACTTGTTCTAATTTTCTTCAGCTTCAACTTGAACTTTCATATTAAAAATTGCAGATTTTTATTATTTTTTTTTTTTTGTCTTGGAAAGGTTTATATCTGGTTGGGAGGGGTGTTTCTAAAAACCTTCTCTGGAGCAGTGTGGGTCTCAGATGTTTATTATTAAGAATTAGTTAATCTCAGTTCATTTACATATGTTTAGGTTGGCTTGGGTGTTCTAAAAGACAAGCAATAATAAGCTAATCTACAAGAAGCTAAAAAAGAGAAAGTTAAAGATTAACAGTAAGCGGAAAAGTGGAAGAGAAAAACTTTGGCTCTTCTAAAACGGAGTTTGGCTCAGTCCTGAGTTCAGCTATCTTTCTATATCAAATGCCTAGGTTTTAGGTTGCTCTCTGATTCCCTCCTCTTGATCATGGCTCTCTCTGAAAGGTATTATTTCATCAGTACTGGAGTGAGAGAGGCAGAGGCATATTTAACATAAGCAGCTGGACATTCTGAGAAGGCTGGAATCAAAGGGTGAAATTAAATTTGTCTGGAAAGATAGTTTCTTTTAAATACATAATTCTTTTTCTTTTAGTTTTTATTATTGTCTTGGTAAACTTTCTTTTATATTAAATACAATATATTTAATATAACATCTATTTTAAGTTACTTAGAAAAGTTTTGTTTTTAAGATTTTGCACATTTATTTTTCATTACATTAATCAGAGTAAGTTCTTTGAAGAAATGTTACAATATAATTCAATTATATCACCTAGAGGTAGAAAATTATTACATTTACATAATCCTAGCAACTGTTATTTACAGCTTCCTGAAAAAAGACAGAAACTCAGGCACAAAATGAGACAGAAAAACCATATAAATTCACCAGTCTGTGAGGTCAGCTTAAAACTCAGGCTTTTATTCAGCATTACACAAACATGGGAGAGCCAGTTTCTCAAAATATACACAGTAAATTTTTTGTAAGATTAACTCAGTTTAATAGGAAAACAGGTCCTAGATAAACTTATTAACTTTTCAGAGTCCCAGATGGACAGATATCAGAAATTCTGACAAAACCTGAGAATCGAACAAAAGTTCCTCAGAGAAAAGAAAAGACAATGAAAATGGGAACTCATTTTCCTAAAGTGATCATAAACTATTTTTAATATTTTTGAATATGAACCTCAAACCAGCATCCTGGTAGGGGAAATCCAGGATTATTTATCAAAGATGTTAAAAATAAGTTGAAACTTTGATCTAACAGCTCAATGCCTAAAGCCTTGGACTTTTATAACTAAAGATATTTCTAGATGTTTCCAATTAGCTTTTTTCCATCCATAATTGAGCCTCTCCACGTTCTATGAACATGTTTATCAATTAGAACAGATCTTAAAGTCCAGATTCATAAATTACTGTTAAAATTCTAAACTTATTTGTAAATTTCTGGGGATCTTTGTGAGGATTAGGAAATTCTTTTATTATTGCACAAAGTTCTCCTTCGGATCATGGAGAGAAAGTACTTGTGAGGTTTATTTGTTTCCTCTAGGTACCTTATTTAAAAGTATCTTAGAAAAGTTCTTTGGGAAAAAGGGAAGTTCAGACAGAGTATTAGGGGAGGATAAAGGAGTGGCGGAAAGAAGAACTCTCACTGAAAGGATAGAAAGAGGAATTGTCGTTGAAGGAGCAGAAGGTGCAGCTGCAGAGCTCTGGTATTGTAAGTGATTTTACTTTTTTTTAATGTCTTTTAGAAGCTTCAAAATACCAGTTAAAGTGTGAATCATATTAGATGTGCTTAATTCAGGTGCTTTTTTTCTAGTGTACTGTTTAATTCAGGTACATCTTTTTTCTAATTTACTGTGCAGAAAAAGGGGCTTAGACACAGAAAGACTCATTTAGACATATACTAACTTGGAAAGTTCAGATGATCCTCACAGTAGTCACTATAGTCACCACCCAAAGTAATTCAGAATGCCAACTGGACTGCCACTCCGGACTAGAAATTGATTTTCTAGACTGCCAACTTGACTGCCACTCCAGATTTAGCATTGATTTTCAGAATCTCTTACCTTTATGGAGATTACTGAATCTCCTATTCTCATAAAGAGTCCCAAGGATCACAGGAGCTCCAATCACCCCCTTTGGGGTCCTTAAATGTGTACAGGGAAACAGAACGAGTGCTCAATTCATGAGCTAAATTATGTGTGCACAGAAACAGGAACAAAATGAAAGTAAGAGCGTACTTTTGGTTTCACAGAATCTAAGTAAGTTCTTAATACAGGATAATGGCCGTGGGGACTGGACAGTGTTTTGCTTTCACTAATAAATTCCTCTCTTTTGAACATTTGCTTGAGGCCAGTGGACAGCTTAATGCTTCTGGTCCATCTAACGACTGACTTATCCTGTCACAGGAGCCTTTAACTGCTTGAAGCAGCTGACAACAGACCTATTAGCATTTAATTGGTCACCCTATGTCTGGTATTTTGTTGCGGCTTATAGGATTCTGAGATTCTGCATAGCTACCAAGACAAAATAAAAGTAGAACAGACAAATAAAAAAAGAAAGACTCTCAGAATAAAACTCTTGAAGGGCTCAGATGCAAAATGAAAGCAGAGCTCAAAATCTGAAAGGTTATTTATCTTGGGAAGCTCCCAAAAGGTCTGTGGAAGCAGTGAGTCTGAAAGGCTCTGCTTGATACCATGGCCTGGTTCCCAGCACCTTGGGGACCACTGAAGATAATGTGCCTTCAGACTCTACTTCTGATACCAAACAATGTTAAAGAGTAAAATCTCTGAGCTTGCTAAATTAAAAAGCAGAGAGTTTTCTTCAGAAATAAATACAATTGCAATTGTGCAGCATCTAGTTTAGAAAACCAATGCTTCAAGAACAAGTGAAAATCAGGGGCTCTTATACATAGTTTTGAGGAAGTAACAATACAGTTTTAAGGAAGTGACAGATACAAAAATTTCCATACACTGTAAAAGATAGTTATATGATTATTCATCACAAGGAGGGCTTAAGACTTACTTGATCATAAAGAAAAACATTTCCTGGGGATAAACTGCATAAGCAATCCTTAATTAACATTGAGGCAAGACCTTCCTGGAACATTCCAAGCGCAAAGAAAAATATTTCCTTAGTTACTAAGATTTAGTCTGTACAAAGGTTAATTGTTGCTAGGCAAAAGGGGAAGTGCTCTCACGTCTTAAGTGGATTCTGTTCAGGTGTCCAGGTCATCGGTCACTGAGTGTGTAGTGCAGACTCTCACCTACAGTCCTAGACAGGCAGGGCTACATAGGGGTGACGGGAGCAGGCACAGGCATCTGGCAGCAGTAGGCCGCTATGTGCTGAACAAGGTAGGGGACTGATGGCTGCCCCTGAGTACCTAGGTAGAAGGCGTGTCCCTGTCTCCCAGAGTGCATAGGTGGGTGGGTTTTGCAGCCAGATTTTGGGCACCCAATGCTGTTGCCTGTAAGGACTGGGGGGCACCACTTATTCTTGGACCGCCGTCATGGGTGCCTAGGTGGAATGGGTGAAACTGCCAGTCCTCAGGCCCCTGATGTGGGTGGGTGAGGACCCTGTTTAATGGGCTGGGAGGTTTCAAATGTCACGAATTTGTCACTCCCCCTTGGCTGCCGCAGTTGCAAATAGGCTTCCGGTATATACCCTGTTGTTCTATGCTAATGAGGGCCTACACTATTGAATTGGCCCACACAGGTCTAGGCAGGGGTCAAGGGTGTTCAAAGTCTGTGGTCTCCTTATGCCTGTGCCTAGACAAAGGGGTAGTGCCTGCCCTGAGTTCCCAGCTTATGGGGCGTGACAATTTTTTAAAGCCACGAGACTGGTTTGGGTGCAGTTAATCCTGAGTACCCAGTTTACGGGAGTTGGCAGTTTTTTTTTTTTTTTTCTTTCCCTAAAGCCTAGAGACTGTTTTGGGCTCCTTAGGGAGCATGGAAATTGTTGAATACTGCCAGACTGGTAATGGAGTGGAGAGGGGAAGGGGGTGGGTGAGGGGAAAGAGGTACTTCTTTGCTACAAAAGTCCCAGAGCAGGAGGGGTTATTTTGATCCTGTATGGTAGGTTAGACACTTGCACTTAACTTTCACAGATCCAGTGTCGCCTACCCCCGGCTCTGGAGGCTTGTTCAGACTCTACCACCCGGTCTCTCCCAGCATGGTGAAATGCATCCCAAGCATTACTGCTTGCCTCAGTCCACGCGTGCCAGCTGATCCAGCCCACAGGGTGCCGGCTAGCTCAAGTCTGGCACTTCTTCACTGCTTCTGAACTGTCTCTCACTCTTCCTGTCACTCATTCTGACTCCTCAACTTTGTCTTTGATGTTCAGGGCTCCTACGTTGTTATACATAATCAATTTACTTGTTTTTTCGAGTCTTTGTTGTAAAAGGGACCGCAGGAAGTGTCTGACTATTCTGCCTTCTTGGCCCCACCTCCTTACTGATATATTTTGCATTATTCACACCAAGTCTTCAAAATCCAGCATGTGTTTTACACTTACAGCACGTTTCAGTTCAGACCTGAGGTTCTCATCAAAATGCTTGATCTGTATTTAGATTTTTAAAATTTATAGTTGAAATAATAGATATACATATCCAAGTTGCTCCAAACAAAATTAAAAGTTTTCCTATAACAGAACAGAGGATTTAGTTTTTAAATTAAAATTAAGTAAAAATAGTTACTAGCATTTCCCTCACATTTTGAATCCTTTAGCTATTAGAGTAAAAATTACAATTAGGCTGAAAAAGTCACATGTTTACAAGGTCTTCTAACCCATGACCTTCCTGCTGCTGCTGCTGCTTCTGTTTTTTTTTTTTTTTGTAAATCATTATCTTCTAAATAAGTGATCTCATTAAACACAAATTAAAATATTAGAAACAGGCTATTGTATACTTCGAGTTCTAGCATTTGACATTGGTTATCATGTCATTATTAAAATTAAAAATGTATCATAATGTTGTAAAAGTCTGAGTTCTAAAGGAACAAAAGTGCAACAAACCCAAGTTAGCAATGCCTTATCTAAATAACTTTAATGAAATTATCTAAGAACTTATCTAAATAAATTTAATGAAATTCATTAACTAGTAATACACTTTGGCTGTTTTGTTCATTAATTTGCATCCTCTTATTCCAACAAGGATTTGGGACAACTTAATAACGTGCATTAAATCATAACTTTTAGTCATTTGTATTTCTTTAATTACTTGTTGGTATCATTTTTGTCTCATATCCTTTGATATGTTCAGGTTTTTCTTAATGTTTTCTATGAGCTATTTATCTAGTAAGCATACAGTCGTTTTTTGCAAATATTATTTCCTACTTTCTGATTTTATTCAGTCATTTTGATGTGTAAACATTTAAAATTCTTATAGTCAACTCTATCTACACCATCTATCTTCCTTTTTGAAGTCTTCCAAGGCTTAATGTTTGGAAAGATTTGTTTATTTACCTAATTCAGTGAATGGAAAGATTTGTTTATTTACGTAACTCAGTGAATGGCTGAATAGCCAAACCAGAAACCTGAAAAATACATTATTATGTAACATATACTCATTACAAATAATGTCACAATTACTATAAATTAATTATAAATCATTTATTTGATGCCTAAAACTGTATTAGTACCTGTTTCAGGCCCTGGGAACACCACAGAGATGGAAATAAACAACATCCTGTTGGTCTTCCCTAAATCCTCAAGTATTTCCCCTCTGTCTGATTTCCACTTGTATTTTTTCAGTTCTGACTGAATACTCTGTCTGCATTAATCCAATCCTCTCCAACTGCCAGAGCAATTTTCTAAAAAAGCCAAATCTGATTCTCCCACTCCTTCCCCTCCCTCATAACCACCAAAGATTGTTTATTTTTGTGTGTAAATCTTTTCATGAGTTTTTATAGTAGTGGTCTTATACAATAGTTGTCCTTTTGTGATTGACTTATTTCACTCAGCATAATGCTCTCCAGATTCATCCATGTTGTGAGATGCTTACCACATTCATCATTGTTCTTTATCATTGCATAGTATTCCATTGCATGTATGTACCATAGGTTGTTTATCTATTCATCTGTTGATGGGCATCTAGGTTGTTTCCATCTTTTTGCTATTGTGAATGCTACAATGAACATGCGTGTGCATATGTCTATTTGTGTAATGGCTTTTATTTCTCTAGATATATTTCTAGGAGTGGGATTGCTGGATCATATGGTATTTCTATTTCTAGCTTTTTAAGGAAGTGCCATATTGTTTTCCAAAATGGTTGTACCATTTTGCATTCTCACCAGCAGTGCATAAGAGTTCCAATTATTTCCCCGAAGCCTCTCCAGCATTTGTTATTTTCTGGGTTTTTTTTTTGATTAGTGCCAGGGTGAGATAGGATCTCATTGTGGTTTTGATTTGCATTTCTCTAATGGCTAGTGATCGCGAGCATTTCCTCAAGTGTCTGTTAGCCGCTTGAATGTCTTCTTTGGTGAAATTATCTGTTCATTTCCTTTGCCCATTTTTTAATTGGATTATTTGTCTTTTTGTTCTAGAAGCATTGGATTTTCCTGTAGATTTTAGAGATTAAACTTTTGTCAGATTTGTCATAGTCAAAATTTTTTTCCCAGTCTGTAGTTCCTCTTTTTTCTCTTTTGGTGAAGTCTTTTGATGAGCCTAGGTGTTTAATTTTTAGAAGATCCTATTTATCTGGCTTATTTTCTGGAGTTTGTGTGTTGTTAGTTATGGTTTGTATCCTGTTAATGCTGTGTATTAGGGCCTCTACATGTCTGTCAGTTTGTCGTACTGTGGGGGTTTTCGTGTTGCTGTGATGCTGGAAGCTATGCCACTAGTATTCAGATACCATCAGGGTCAACCATGGTGGACAAGTTTCACCTGAGCTTCCAGACTAAGACAGACTAGGAAGGACTCAGCAGTTTACTTCTGAAAAGAATTAGCGAGTGAAAACTTTATGAATAGCAGTGGAATATTGTCTGATATAGTGCCGGAAGATGAACCCCCGCCCCCCACAACTGGAAGACACTCATAAGTTGACTGGGGAAGAGCTGCCTCCTCAAAGTAGAATCGATCTTAATGACGTGGATGGAGTCAAGCTTTCGGGACCTTCATTTGTTGATGTGGCACGATTTAAAATGAGAAGAAACAGCTGGAAACATCCATTAATAATCGGAATGTGGAATGTAAGAAATATGAATCTAGGAAAATCGGAACTTGTCGAA
The DNA here is from genome assembly GCF_000243295.1 of Trichechus manatus latirostris. Classification (NCBI taxonomy): domain Eukaryota; kingdom Metazoa; phylum Chordata; class Mammalia; order Sirenia; family Trichechidae; genus Trichechus; species Trichechus manatus. Next base: position 40,017,913 of record NW_004443938.1, read on the forward strand.
AATGGAATGGAATGCATAAACATTAATATCCTAGGCATTAGTGAGCTGAAATGGACTGGTATTGGCCATTTTGAATCAGACAGTCACATGGTCTACTATGCCAGGAATGACAGCTTGAAGAGGAATGGCGTTGCAGTCATCATCAAAAAGAACATTTCAAGATCTATCCTGAAGTACAACACTGTCAGCGATAGGATAATATCCATATGCCTACAAGGAAGACCAGTTAATACGACTATTATTCAAATTTAAACACCAGCCACTAAGGCCAAAGATGAAAAAATTGAAGATTTTTACCAGCTTCCACGGTCTGAAATTTATCGAACATGCAATCAGGATGCAATGATAATTACTGGTGATTGGAATGCGAAAGTTGGAAACAAGAAGGGTCGGTAGTTGGAAAATATGGCCTGCTGATAGAAACGATGGCAGATATCCCATGATAGAATTTTGCAAGACCAACGACTTCTTCATTGCAAATACCTTTCTTCACCAACATAAACGGTGACTATACACATGGACCTCACCAGATGGAATACATAGGAATCAAATCGACTACATCTGTGGAAAGAGACGACAGAAAAACCCAATATCATCAGTCAGAACAAGGCCAGGGCCAGACTGCAGAACAGACCATCAATTGCTCATATTCAAGTTCAAGTTGAAACTGAAGGAAATTAGAACAAGTCCACAAGAGCCAAAGTACAATCTTGAATATATCCCACCTGAATTTAGAGACCATCTCACGAATAGAATTGACAGGTAGAACACTAATGACTGAAGACCAGACGAGTTGAGGAATGACATCAAGGATATCTTACATGAAGAAAGCAAGAGGTCATTAAAAAGACAGGAAAGAAAGAAAATACTTAAATGGATGTCAGCAGAGGCTCTAAACCTTGCTCTTGAATGTCCAGTAGCTAAAGCAAAAGGAAAAAATGAGGAAGTGAAAGAACTGAACAGAACATTTCAAAAGGCAGCTCGAGAAGACAAAGTATTATAATGACATGTGCAAAGACCTGGAGTTAGAAATCCAAAGGGGAAGAACACGCTCGGCATTTCTCAAGCTGAAAGAACTGAAGAAAAAATTCAAGCCTTGAGTTGCAACAGTGAAGGATTCTATGGCAAAAATATTAAACAACACAAGAAACATCAAAAGAAGATGGAAGGAAGACACCGAGTCATTATACCAAAAAGAATTGGTCGACATTCAACAACTTCAAGAGGTAGCATCAGGAACCGATGGTACTGAAGGAAGAAGTCCAAGCTGCACTGAAGGCATTGGCAAAAAACAGAGCTCCAGGAATTGACAGAATATCAACTGAAATGTTTCAACAAACAGATGCAGTGCTGGAAGTGCTCACGCGTTTATGCCAAGAAATTTGGAAGACAGCTACCTGGCCAAGCGACTGGAAGAGATCCATATTTATGCCTATTCCCAAGAAAGTGATCCAACTGAACGTGAAAATTATCAAACACTATCATTAATATCATACACAAGTAAAATTTTGCTGAAGATCTTTCAAAAGCAGCTGTGGCAGTATATCAACAGGGAACTGCCAGAAATTCAAGCCAGATTCAGAAGAGGACGTGGAACCAGGGATATCATTGCTGATGTCAGAAGGATCCTAGCTAAAAGCAGAGAATACCAGAAAGATGTTTACCTGTGTTTTATTGACTATGCAAAGGCATTTGACTCTGTGGATCATAACATATTATGGATAACATT
>NW_004443938.1:40019741-40042955 GCF_000243295.1 Trichechus manatus latirostris
AGCAGAGAATACCAGAAAGATGTTTACCTGTGTTTTATTGACTATGCAAAGGCATTTGACTCTGTGGATCATAACATATTATGGATAACATTTTGAAGAATGGGAATTCCAGAACACTTGACTGTGCTCATGAGAAACTTGTACATAGATCAAGAGGTAGTTGTTCAGACAGAACAAGGGAATACAGCATGGTTTAAAGTCAGAAAAAGTGTGCGTCAGGTTTGTATCCTTTCACCATACTTGTTCAATCTTTATGCTGAATAAATAATCTGAGAAGCTGGACTATATGAAGAAGAACAGGGCATCAGTATTGGGGGAAGACTTATTAACAATCTGCATTTTGCAGATGACACAACCTTGCTTGCTGAAAGTGAAGAGGACTTGAAGCACTTACTTATAAAGATCGAAGACCATAGCCTTCAGTTTGGATTACACCTCAACATAAAGAAAACAAAAATCCTCACGACTGGACCAATAAGCAACATCATGATAAATGGAGAAAAGATTGAAGTTGCCAAGGATTTCATTTTGCTTGGATCTGCAATCAACGCCCATGGAAGCAACAGTCAGGAAATCAAAAGATCATTGCATTGGGCAAATCTGCTGCAAAAGACCTCTTTAAAGTGTTGAAAAGCAAAGATGGCACCTTGAAGACTAAGGTGCGCCTGACCCAAGCCATAGTATTTTCAATCGCCTCATATGCATGCAAAAGCTGGATGATGAATAAGGAAGACCGAAGAAGAACTGATGCCTTTGAATTGTGTTGACAAAGACTATCGAATATACCATGGACTGCCAAAAAAACAAACAAATCTTTCTTGGAAAAAGTACAACCAGATGCTCCTTAGAAGTAAGGATGGCGAGACTACGTCTTACATACTTTGGACATGTTGTGAGGAGATATCAGTCCCTGGAGAAGGACATGATGCTTGGTAAAGTACAGGGTCATCAAAAAAGAGGAAAACCCTCAATGCGATGGATTGACACAGTGGCCAGAAAAATAGTCTGAAGCATAACAACAATTGTGAGGATAGTGCAGGTCCTGGCAGCGTTTTGTTCTGTAGTACATAGGGTCGCTGTGGGTTGGAACCAATTCTAGGGTACCTAACAACAACAACAACAGCATTGATCTTATTTTTTCTTCTAGATCTTTATAGTTTTTTGGCTTTATATTTAGGTCTTTGATCTATTTTGAATTAGTTTTTGTGTATAGTGTGAGGTATGGGTCCTGTTTCATTTTTTCGTAGATGGACATCCTGTTTTGCCAGCACCATTTGTTGAAAAGGCTATCTTTCCCCATTTGATGGACTTTAGGCCCTTGTCGAAGATCAGGTGACTGTAGGTGGATAGCTTTACATCTGGATTCTCAATTCTGTTCCATTGGTCAATGTATCTGTTGTTGCACCAGTACCAGGCTATTTTGACTACCATAGCTATATAGTAGATTCTGACGTCAGGTAGTGCGAGTCTTCCTACTTTATTCTTCTTCAGTAGTGCTTTCCTTATCTAGGGCCTCTTGCCTTTCCATGTAAAGTTAATGATTAGTTTTTCCATCTCTTTAAAGAAAGCTGTTGGTATTTGGATAGGGATTGCACCGTATTTTTAGATTGCTTTCAGTAGAATTGACATTTTCACAATGTTAAGTCTACCTATACATGAGCATGGTATGTTTTTTAATTTATGTAGATCTCTTTTGGTGTCTTGCAGTAGTGTTTTGTAGTTTTCTTTGTATAGGTCTTTTACATCCCTGGTTAGATTTATTCCTAAATATTTTATTTTTTTAGGGGCTATTATAAATGGTACTGTTTTCCTGATTTCCTTTTTATTGTTCTCTTTATTGGTGTATAGTAATCTAACTGATTTTCGTATGTTTTTCTTGTATCACACTACTCTGCTGAATCTTTCTATTAGTTCCAATAGTTTTCTCTTGGAGTCTTTTGGATTTTCTATGTATAGTATCATATCATCCACAGATTGGGACAGTTAAACTTCTTCATTACCAATTTGGATGCCTTTTATTTCTTTTTCTTGCCTTATTTCTCTGGCCAGGACTTCCAGCACAATGTTAAATAGGAGTGGTGATAAAGAACATCCTTGTTTTGTTCCAGTTCTCAAGGAGAATGTTTTCGGCCTCTTTCCATTAAGAATGATGCTGGCTGTTTGTTTTGTATAAATGTCCTTTATTATGTTGAGGAATTTCCCTTCTACACCTATTTTATTGAGAGTTTTTATCAGGAATGAGTGTTGGTTTTTTTGTCGAATGCTTGTTCTGCAGCAATAGAAATGATCATGTGATTCTTTTATTTTATTTATGTGGTGGATTACATAGATTGATTTTCTAATGTTGAACCATCCTTAAATACCTGGCATGAATCCCACTTGGACGTGAGAGCTTCAAAGACATCAGTAACCAAAGTAGCTCACACGCCCAGCCTATTTGGGCATATCAAAACAAAACAAAAAGCTAGGACACAGTAAGCAAACATACCATAAATAAATATAATAACTTATTGATGGCTCAGAGACAACAGTCAATATCAAATCACATACAGAGGCAGATCAAAAAAAAAAAAAAAGAAGAGGAGGGGAGTGCATCCTTTAAACAAAATGGAGTTAGTGTCAGGCCTAAGCTCAGCCATCTTATGCATGTCATTTGCCTTAGACTTTTAGGGTACTCTGTGTACTCTTTCATAGCTTCCACTTCCTTATTAACTTGCAGGCTATACTTTGTATTGCTATTCTCTTAGGATAACAGAAGTAGCAAAACATAGAAAGAAAACAGACAAAACAAAATTTTAATTTATCATCTCTCAAACTAAAATTCCTATCTCCCTTTCTCCAATGCTGAAAATAGGGGCTGCCAAACCCAATGTGGCCTTCACCTTGCACACATCTTTGTTCTAATTTCAGATGTTTTGGCTTTTCTTGAGAATTGTATCAAAATGGCTTTTCCTTTGTGTCTAGGTTCAGGCAATGCAGTTCTGTGTACTGTAGGTGAATTGTCCTGTGGCATGATTTCCCAATGCTTACAGTCCTCATGATGTAAGGGCTTGCTTTATCAGTTATTCCCTAAATCTGTTTTAAACACAATAAACCAACTTGTCTTCACATTCCTTTGGGGAAGTCAATCTTTTGAACTCATGAAGAAAAGAAACAGAAGAAAGATTTTTCCAAGTTAAAATCTTGTTGAAGCAATTCTCTTAGTATCAACAAAGGAAAAAAAGATGATTCAAGGAACCATTTGTTACAGTAAAAGTTTTTTATATTTACAAAGCATTTATAGGTTTCAAAGTACTTTTACATCTATTAGCTTGGTATTTCCAAACTGTGTATTTCAGTGATTTAAAAATACTTGATTATTTCTTCTTTTATAATACATTATAATTTGCATTTCCTTGGTAATGAAGTTGAATATATTTTCACGTTTGTTTTCTAATAATATTTGCTCTTTTTCTAATTATTAGTTCAGATGAGGAAAATGAGATTCAGGGACATTGGATGATAATCAAGAAATATGTACCTGGATAGGGAATAGGCAAGTATCAGATTTCTAACCACCTGATACATAAAAGTATGATCTCTACCATGATACTCCAAATGTAGTTCATTTTGAAACATCAGTTTTGACTAATTTGGCTGACAAGGTATTGTATACCAATGTGAAACTCTCCACATATGATATCTGTGACTTGACATCCGTAGAATCTATGAATATACTATTCCCAAATCCTATATTTTTATAGAATTTAGTTGAACCTCTAGAGATTTTGCTCATATTATTAATAACTAGTTATCACTGATTATGTGAATTCAATAAATTATTTTTCTGAGTTTTTAAAATGTCTTTAAATTACTTAAAATATTTTGAGGTTTCAGAAGACTTCATTTACAGTTGGAATCCCTCCAACTACTTGTATATTTTGAGTCAAATGTATTTTGTACATCCCCTTAAATGTTACCATATGACAGGTCACAGTATAATTTCTGGTTATTAAATGTAAATTCATAGAAAGTAAAGCATTAGGGTCTGAGAAAAAAGAAAATGATCTTAGCTTATCTTTCAGAGAAGTTTCAAGGATATTAGGGCCCATATCTTGTATGGCAGAGTTTGCAAGAAGCCTAGAATTGGGGGGAAAAAATAGTAACTAACACTTCACCTGTTATCCCAAAGTCACTTTTCTGTATCATTGTTAAGGTATTAGGGGAAGTTATATTGTCATTTACTGATTGGAAGTTTACTTTTAAGTGTTTAATTTCCACTACTTTTGACAAAGTTATATTTATGTGAAGCATATTTAAATCAAGGATGCTAGCATTAGGGCAACGTGGCTAGTGGCTAGCTTTGGCTAGAGGAAGAGTGAGATTACCTGGTCAATAGAAGCTGGTTAGAAACACGTGCTTCAGGATGCCACGTTTCCCTGACCCATGTAAGATACACCCTGTAAGGGCAGCAAGAGCTAAGGTTTTAGTCACCAAAGCTTTCACTTCCATTTGCCAGTCAAACTGCTGTAAGTCAATTGTCAAAGAATGATGAAATATCTGTAATGCTGTAATGTGAATTACTTGAAAGAATGATCATAGTTTTCGGAGGAGGTTAGCATTTGTATAAATTATATATGTATATATATATATGAGAGTCCAAGGGTGGCATAAATGTTTAATGTACTCAATTGCTAACCAAAACTTTGGAGGTTCAAATTCACCCAGAAGCGCTTTGGAAGAAAGACCTGGTGATCTATTTCTGAAAAATCAGCCACTGAAAACCCTATGGAGCACAGTTCTTCTCTGATACACATGGGGTCCTCATGTGTCAGAATTGACTCAATGGCAACTATACACACATATATATGTATATATATATATATACACACACACTTAAATATACACACACATATGTATATATACTCACATGCACATACATACGTGTTGATTGAAACTCATGGCAACTACATATGTGTCAGAGTAGAATTGTGTTTCATAAGGTTTTCAATGGCTGATATTTCAGAAGTAGATCACCAGGCCTTTCTTCCTCGGCACCACTTGGTGGATTTGAACTGCCAATGTTTTGGTTAGTAATCAAGTACAAACCATTTGTACCACATGGGGGCTCTCTCTCTCATACATATGTATATGTATATACACACACACACTCATCAGACTTATATATATACTTGTTTTTATGCATGTAATGGAACATGGCAACATACTTGTTTCCTGTAATTTTTTCCCCCTGAGAACTACTGTTTCTCCTATATCTTTGTACCGACATCCCATTTATCAAATTGGTAGCTGCAGAAAAGAATTTTGCAAAAGCTGTCTCAGTACAAAGCAAACTTAAACTCTTTACTCTTCAGAATCTTGTAATTTGTACTCACCCTCTTGTTTAGACTTGGAATAATCCTCAGCATTCATGTTGTTTGTGCAAATTCTGTGTAAAATAAAATATTAATACTGAAGCATAATAAATTATACTAAAGCTTCTCCATTTCCGAACTTGTTTCATGGAATAATACTTAGATGAATTGGTCCGTTGAAATTTAGTACTCTGAAAACAAAGTGATTGAATTTTAGAGGGATTCTGAACAGTTAAAATGGAACGCCCTCTGGTGTTCCTCTGAAGTACTGCCAATGGAAAGACGTAAAACCTAAGTACCGATGAAGGGAAGGAGGAAAGTCAAGAATTTGTGGAGTTTTCTCCTTTAACTGAATAAATTTTAATGGTAATTAGGTTACTTTCCAGAAAGTACCATGTGAGATATTTTTGTGAACCCACGTGAGGGACTTCTTTTTTCTTACTTTGCCCCTTACGTTTGTTGAGTTTGTGTTACTATTGTTTTTCCTCAACCAGTTCTTTTTCCTTGAAAATTTTTGACCCTATGTCATTGGCCTCAGGGAGCAGTAACTCTAACCAGTTAGTGGGTGAACAAATATTTACTAAACTACAACATGTCAGGAACCGTGTGAAGTGCTAAAAGAAAGATGAAGGAGGTACTTTAAATTTTCTCATTTGCTTTTGAATATTCTTTGAGTGTCCTGGTTTTGCTGATTATTTAGTGAAACCTGGTTTCACAGACAACAGCCTAAGGGTAAACATAAGATCAGCTTCCTTCTGTTTTTAGGGAATGCCATCCACACTCGAATTCTTTCCCAAAATTTCTGGGAGTCCTGAAGGGTGTGTCAAATGTACTCGTAAACTAAGTTTTCTCTTGCTATTTCTATATAGCACCACCCCCCAGAAGCCTCTGAAACACGTGAATCAAAAGTCACTTCAAGTAGGGACCCAAAAGACCCATTGCCGTCAAGTCAATTCCAACTCATAGCAAACCTATAGGACAGAGTAGAACTGTCCCATAGAGTTTCCAAGGAGCACTTGGTGGATTTGAACAGCCCACCTTTTGGTTAGCAGCCATAGCACTTAAACACTATACCACCAGGGTTTCCAAGTAGGGACCATTCTCTTCAATTCTATGTATGTTGTCCTCTGCTACACAACAGGGCTGCTTGGAGCCCTTAGTGGCACAGATTTAAGTCTATTGCTTTGAAATCTTATTTTATTTTTTATTTGCTATATATAGGTTTACAGATTAGCCAATCTTCCTCAGAAGAAATTGAGTTTCTGGGGAGATAAGGCATCCACTCATATGAACTTGGGAAATTTAGAAAAGAAGGTTGGAAAAGTCTGGAACATTGGACGCAGTTTAGAAAATGTCGTTTGGGGAGAATGATCAATGCCTGAGCTTGGCACTAAGGCATAGTTGAAGTTGGTGATCCTACGAGGCAGCATGCTATAGGGTTTTTAGCTAGGAACGAAAGAATCCAGGAAAGGATTATAAAATTCAAGTAGAGAAAAAAATAAGCAGGGGGGTGAGATCTGAAGCAAAGCAAGCTGGGCACTGAAGAGAGCAGCTGCCTGAAGAAATGCCAAGTATGGGAAGAATTCATGGAGGCAATCTTTCAATTTTCTTGAGATGCAGTGGGGTATTAACACATTTTCATAATAGTCTCTGAAACCACTTCTTTGCATATCTGTACGATAGCACTTAACTCTTGGAGTTTTGTTAGTGACTTTTCATGTCTACTGTTCCCATTTGTATTAAACCCCCCAAAAAACCCATTGCTGTTGAGTGGATTCCAACCCATAGCAACCGTATAGGACAGAATAGAACTGCCCCGTCAGGTTTCCAGGGAGCGCCTGGTGGATTCAAACTGCCGACTTTTGGTTAGCAACCATAGCTCTTAACCACTGTGCCACCAGGGTTTCCCCCATTTGAATTAGGGCTCGTTAAAAGCAGAAACATGTCTTACTCATTTTGTATTCTTAGCACATAGAACAGTGTTTGCTTGTTACATAATAGGTAATTTATAAATATTTTCATGAATAAATGAATGAAATAATAAATGATAGAGGTACATTCTTATAAATAGATTGTGGATAAACTGAGACCAGGTCAACCCATTTGTATCTGTGTAACCCAGCATCAAGGCCTTTAGTTTCTTTTGATATGGGTAGTCAGGAGCTTGAACAAATAAAAAATAAGAAGCAAAAACCAAATAAGCATACAGTTAGTATATAAAATGGAGTTCAAAAGAGCCCACCTAAAGTCTTAGAAAATTTAAATCATACTATAAGCTTATTCTCTCCAAAAATCTCAAATGTGATACATTTGGGGGGAAGGATATAGGTTTTGTGATTAGCACTGGAATGATTACCTATTTCTGATGAATTTTTTCAGGTATTAACGAGGTGAGTGAAATAGAAAATAATAGATCCTGGTTCATATCTTTTAGAAGAGATTCTTTTTTTTTTTCTCATCTTTATTATGAAAAAATAAATTGCCCTGAACCTTACCCCAGGACAGCTTTCTGATTGGGGGTAAGTAACCATCATAATCTAGTGAAAAAAAGTGAATAAAATTCCTGTTGTTGTTATTATCCTCCCCACCCCCAAGCAGAATTGTTTAAATATTTTTTTAATTGTTTATCTGAGTGATGGCCTCTGACCTTGGTAAACCTGTTGACTCTGCTGACTCTATGGGTATGGTTATTTGAGAAAAAATAATTTTATTTTTTAGAATGGGCAATGTTTTACTTCCAAAAATTATAAACCATTTCTTAGTTGGTGATTTAGTATGATTCTAAGTTGGTTTCCTTCTTGAAAAAATTGTAATCCTGAGTTTCTGAGGCCAATGTTTTACATGGGGAATACAATGGATTTGCATTTATTTCCTCCCCAGTGATGGTTTTTATTATCCATAATCTTCTTTGGAGAATATGTGAGGAACCACCCAAGATTGCTCCTTTTATTGCTATTTCAAAATGTCTGACTCTGTGGATAGAAATTGACTATGCTTAAGATACAGGATGCAATATAGTTTCTTGGTAACCTGGCTACTTGGTCGTGGAAACCTTGATATTACCTCAGGAGTAATGGTAGTAATGGTCAGTTGAAAAAGCATCCTGAAAAATAAGATAACCCTTTTGAGAAGTATAAAACTAGATATATTTTCTCCATATTCTTTTTCTTAAATTTTGTCAATTATTCCATTTAAAACATTATCTCATTCAATAAATAAGGTTTGCATATAATGACTCTTTAAATTATTAATGTCAATGAAAAATCACAAACACTTATGCAAGTAGAGTGAACAGTACAATAAACTGGAAAAGCCAAACCCACTGCAGTCAAGTCAATTCCTACTTATAGCGACCCTATAGGTCAGAGTAGAACTGCCCCATAGGATTTCCAAGGAGGAGCTGGTGGATTTGAACTGCTGACCTTTTGGTTAGCAGCTGAGCTCTTAACCACTGCACCACAAGGGCTCTGAGTAGTGCAATTGAATCCCTAAATTAACATTGTTCAGATTCAACGATTATCTTTGCTTGCCTATTTTTTTTTTTTTTCCTATCTTTTGTTTTCTTTGCCAAAATAAAAGAAAATCCTGCTATTATTGTTGGTTACCATTGGGTCTGCTCTGACTTATGGAGACCCCATGTACAACAAAATGAAATTTTGCATGCTCCTGTGACATATTTATGATCATTGGTATGCTAGAGCCCATTTTTGCAGCCACTGTGTATTTTCAGTGCCTTCCAACCTAGGGGACTCATATTCCAGCACTATATTGGGTAATATTCTGTTGTGATCTACAGGGGTTTTGTTGGTTAATTTTTGTAAGTAGATCTCCAGGCCTTTCTTCCTAGTCTGTCTTAGTCTGGAAGCTCTGCTGAAACCTGTCCACCATGAGTGACCCTGCTGATATTCCAAATACAGGTGGCATAGCTTCCAGCATCACAGCAACACTCAAGCCATCACAGTACAACAAACTAATGGATGTGAAAAGCAAATCTTACATCATGCTATTTCACCACTACATATCTCAGTGTATGACTAAAAAAAAAATTTTTTTTTGAAAGGTAACCACATGCCATTATCATACCTAACGAAGTTGAAAATTATACTTGGTATCAGGTGATATTCAGTTCATAATCAATTTCCCAGATTGTGTCAAAACATGATTTTACTGTTGGTTTGTTGAGGATAAACACATTCAATGTCCAAAATGTAATTGAATTCCCAAATGATCTCCATCGATTAGGAACACAGATCATGAAAAATCACCTTCATGAATTTGTTGACATTTTTAAATCAGTTGTATTTAATTTTTACTATAGCATCTACATATATTTAGAAAACGTAGTGCATGTATGTGAGGCATTATTCAGGCTGCAGACAGCGCTTGATAACCATATGCGTTTGTATTCATTTGTAATAATTTTACAACCCTTCCCCAGGCTGTGAGTCTTTGATCTGGATTACATTTGTTACATAGTTAGAAACACTTCTAATTTAGACCAAGATTTTTATTTTATCTCTGCCGTTATTATATTTATTTTATTTTATTGTTGATCTTATTATCAAAGCATTATGACCTGATCTGTGTTGTTGGAATTTTAATTGAAACTCTGGATTATTCTTCTAGAGGTTTTCTAAGGTTTTATGCCACGGGGGTACTTAATGAATGAGATAATTTTAGATCTTTTTGTCATGTTAAAATCTGAACTTCTATATACTTGATTCTGCTTGATTACTTTTTTATGTCTACTGATTGCTAATATATTCCCTAAATATGAATTTTGTGTTATTCAAAATTTATTTATAATTAAAATTGATGCTTTATGACAAAGGCTAAAAATTATAATGTAAAGTAAGTGAAACATGTTGATATATAAAATTTAGAAACTATAGAAAAACAAAATAAAGAAAATAATCTCTTATAATCTTGTGACCTAGAGAGAAACTCTGTTAATATTTTTATGTATTGCCTTCCAGTTTTCCCTATATGTCTATTAAAATTTGGCTCATTTGCAAATATAATTTAGTGTTTTACTTATCACACTCAATATTATGTTATCAGCATTTTCCTGTTTCATTAACTATGCTTCGATGTGATTTTTATTGCCTCCACAATATTTCACTGTATAAATGAACTATAATTCACTTAAACATTATGTCTTTGCTGAGCCTAAATTTTGTTTGTTGTTTTTCACTCTTATAAATAAATCAATAAACATTTTTCTATATGTTCTTCATCTGAGTATTTCTTTTTAAATTAATTTAAAAGTATTTAGTAATTATAAATTAGTAACAGACCTTTAAGCTAGTTATTAATTAGAGATAGATTGTTTAAGATCTGTTCTTCCATGAAACACTGGATGCAATTTTCCCATTTGCTTTGGCTCCCCAAATCACTATGGTCATAGGCTCCACAACTTTCAAGGTCCTAGCCACTTGGTGTCTACTGACTCCTTCTCACACTCCACCCTAGTCATCTAGCTACATCATTCCCTGCCATATTGCTACAGAGAACTCCAAATTCTTCAGACTTAATCAAGCAGTCACAAAATTATTTTCAACTCCTACTTCCTGAAATACAGGTCTACAATTTCATGTCCTAAACACAGCAAAATGCTCAGCAGAAAAAAATGATCTTTCAATGAATGGAATCTATCCTTAAATGGAAGCTAGGGGTGTAAAGCAATTTTCCCCCATTAAAAATATAATTGTTTGTCCTGAACTCTTTCCAGTATTAACTGTGGCAGTTGCTAAGAGATAAGGTAATGTTGAGAGGGTCTCTGGTATCAACTACACTAGGTTTGCATTCTGACTTCACTATTAACTAAGTTCTAGAACTCATCTGGAAAATGGGGATAATATACACCCTGCCTGATAGGAAAGGAGCCCTGGTAGTGCAACAGTTATGCACTAGGCTGCTATCAAAAAGTTTAGTAGTTCAAACCCGCCAGTGCTTCTGTGGGAGAAAAACTTGGTGGTCTGCTTCAGTAAAGATTACAGCTAAGAACATCCTATGGGGTAGGAATTCCGGAAGATTAGTGAGAAAAAGAGACAGAAAGAATATCTGAAGAAATAATGAAAGAAAATTTCCCCAGTCTAATGAAGGACATAGAATCTACAAATCCAAGAAGTTCAAAGAACCCCAAGCAGGATAAACCCAAAGAGATCTACACTAAGACACGGCATAGTTAGGCTCTCAAAAATTAAAGTTAAAGAGAGAATCCTGAAAGCAGTGAGAGAGAAGCAAACAGTTACACACAAAGAATCCTCGGTAAGATTAAGTGCCAAGTTTTCCTCAGAAACATTGGAAGTCAGAGGCAATAGAATGATATTTATAGCATTGAAAGAAAAAAAAAAAAAACCTGCCGGTCAAGAATACTATTCCCAACAAAGCTATCCTTCAAGAATGAAGGTGAAATTAAAACACTCTCAGACAAACAGAAGCTGAGAGAGCTCATATCCACCAGAGCGGCCCTACAAAAAGTACTAATGGGAGTTCTGTAAATGGAAGGGAAAAGACACTAGAAAATAATTCAAAGCAATACATAAAAAAGAAAGATCCCTAGTAAAGAGAAATGCATGGACAAGTATAAGGGCTAGTAATAAGCTATTCATGCTTGATAATTCTAAATGTTTTGCCATCATGTTTTTTAATAAGAAATATACAAAATGCAAGGATAAAATTATGTTACAGGGTGCATGAAACATAAACACATAATTAGTGATAGCAACAACAAAAGGGGGAGAGAGAAATGGCATCAGTATAGAATTTCTTGTATGCTACTGAGGTTAAGTTGGTACCAACTTACCCTAGAATGTTATAAATATAAGCTGTTAAATGTAATATTCATGGTAATCACTAGGAAAATATATAAAAACACATACAAAAGGAAAGGAGAAGGGAACCAAAAACACTCACTACAATAAGCCATCAAAACACAAAAGTCAGCAGTACTAAAGGACAAAGACAAAGAACGCTTAAGACATAGAAAAAACAAATAACAAAATGGCAGAAGTCACTTTTTATGTTATTACAGTGAATGTAAATGGACTAAATGTTCCAATCAAATGGCAGAGAGTGGCAAATGGATTAAAAAAATGATCCAATTACATGCTGTTTACAAGAGATACACCTTAGACCCAAGGACACAAACAGGTTGAAAAGGTAAGGGTGGAAAAAATATTCCATGCAAATAATAATCAATAGAGAGCTAGGTGGCAATCTAATATCAGACAAAGTAGACTTTAAGACAAAATCTGTCAGAAGAGATAAAGATGGACAATATATAGTAATAAAAGGGTCAATTAATCAAGAAGATTTAATAATCATAAATATATACACACACATCAGGGCACCCAAATATATAAAGCAAACACTGATAGAATTTAGGGGAGAATAGATAGAACTACATTAATAGTTGGAGGCTTCAAGACAATACTTTCAATATTGGACAGAACATCTAGAGAGAAGATCAGCAAGGAAACAGAGGACATGAATGACACTATAAACCAACTACACTTAACAGACATATATAGAAGACTCCAGCCCCATACAGTACAATATACGTTCTACTCCACTGCACATGGCTCATTCTCCAGGATAGACCACATTTTATCATAAAGCAAATCTTGATAAATTTAAAAAGATTGAAATCATACAAAATATTTTCTCTGACCACAAAAGAGTGAAGCTAGAAATCAATAACGGAAAAATAACCTGGAAAATACACAAACATATGGCAATTAAACAACACACTATTAAACTACCAGTGGGCAAGGAAGAAATCACAAATTTCTTAGAGTCAAGTGAAAATGAAAGCACAGCATACCAAAACTTATGGGATACAGTGAAGGCATTTCTCGAAGGGAAACATAGGAATAAATGCCTACATGAAAAAAGAAGAAAGATCTTAAATTAATAGCCTAGCTCAAAAATTCCAGGAACTAGAAAGAGAAGAGCAAACTAAGCCTAAACCTACTAGAAGAAAGGAAATAACAAAGATTAGAGTATAAATAAATAAAATTGAAAACAGAAAAATAATAGCCAATTATGACATAATATTATGAACAACTGTATGATAACAAACTGGATAACCTAGATGAAACGGACAAATTCTTAGAAGCACACAACCTATACAAAGTGACTCAAGAGGAAATAGAAAGTTTCAACAGACCCATAACAAGTGACGAGATCAAATCAGTAATCAAAATAAAAAGCTATCTCTACCAGATGGCTTCACTGGGGAGTTCTACCAAATGTTTAGAGAAGAACTGATACCAATACTGTTTAAACTCTTCCAAAGGATAGAGAAGAAAAGAATACTCCCTAATTCATTCTATGAAGCAAACATAACCCTGATACCCAAACCAGACAAAAACAGCACAAGAAAACTACAGGCCAATATTTCTTAAAATGTATATAGGTGCAAAAATCCTCAACAAAATACTAGGAAACAAAATCTAACAGCATATTAAAAGAGTCATACACCATAACTAAGTGGGATTTATTCTAGGAATGCAGGGTTGGTTCAACATTAGAAAATCAATCAATGAAATACACCACATTAATAGAACAAAAGAAAAGAACCACATAATCATCTTTATGGTTGCAGAAAAAACATTTGATACAATCCAACATCCTTTCTTGAAGAAAAACCGTAAATAAGATTGGAATATAAGGGAAATTCCTCGATATGATTTAGGGCATATATGAAAAGTCAACAGCCAAGATTATACTTAAAGGAGAAAGATTGAGAGCTTTCCCCTTGAAATCAGGAACAAGACAAGGGTGTCCACTCTCATCTTTTTTATTCAATATTGTATTAGAAGTCCTAGCCAGAGCAATAAGACAAGGCAAATAAATAAAATATATCCAGATTGGAAAAGAAGAAGTAAAATTATCTTTATATATAGAAAATTCCAAAGGGTTCACAGGAAAACTTCTTGGGCTAATAGAGGAATTTAGTAAAGTTTCAGAGTACAAGGTTAACAAACAAAAATCAGTTGAGTTTCCATACACCAGCAATGAGAAATATGAAAGGGAAATTAGGGAAACAATTCCATTTACAATAGCTTCTGTCATGGAATGAATTGTATCCCCCCAAAATGTTTGTCAACTTGGCTAAGTCATCATTCCCAGTATCCTATGGTTGTGTATTGTAAATGCTATCACTATGATGTAATAAGATGGATTAACAGCAGTTATATTGATGAGATCTATAAGGTTATATAGTGTCTTAAGCCAATCTCTTTTGAGATGTAAAAGAGAGAAGCAAACAGAAACACATGGGAACCTCATACCACCAAGAATGCAGTGCCAGGAGCACAGCGTGTCCTTTGGACCTGAGGTTCCTGTGCAGGGAAGATCCTAGACCAAGGGAAGGTTGATGACATGGACCTTCCTCCACAGCTGACAGAGAAAACCTTCCCCTGGATCTGACGCTCTGAATTTGGACTTGTAGCCTACTAGACTATGAGAGAATAAATTTCTCTTTGTTAAAGCCATTCACTTGTGGCATTTCTGTTATAGCAGCACTAGATGACTAAGACAGTGTCTAAGAGAATAAAATACCTAGGAATAAATCTAACCAGAGATGTGAGGGACTTATACAAGGAAAACTATTAAACACTACTGAAAGAGAGTAAAGGAGACTTAAATAAATGGAAAGATAGTCCATGTTCATAGTTTGGAAAACTTAATATGATTAAGATGGCAATACTACCCAAAGTGATCTATAGATTCACCACAGTCCTGATCAAAATTTTAACAGCCTTCTTTACATAAATAGAAAAAACAATCCCCAACTTTACACGGAATGGCAAGAGGCCCCGAATAGCTTAAGCAATGTTGAAAGAGAAGAACAAAGTAGGAGGATTCACATTTCCTAATTTTAAAACATACGATACAGCTACAGTAACCAGAATAGCCTGGTACTGGTATAACAATAGACACATAGACTAATGGAATTGAATTGAGAGTCCAGAAATAAACCCACACGGTCAAATGATTTTTGACAATAGCGCTAAGTTTATTTGATGAGGAAAGAAGAGTCTCTTCATTAAATGATGCTGGGAAAATTGGATTTCCACATGCAGAAAAATGAAATAGGATTCATGCCTCATGCCATACACAAAAACATATTAGAAATGGATTAGTGACCTAAATGTGCAAAATAAAACCATAAAATTCTTAGAAGAACAAGCAGGGGCAATGCTGTCAGGCCTAGATTTCAAAAATGGATTAACTAATATAATTTTAAAAAGCACAAGAACAATGAAACTGGAGGACATTATGCTGAGTGAAATAAGTCAATCACAAAAGGATAAATATTGTATGAGATCTCTATTGTAAAAACTCATGAAAAACTTTACACACAAAAAGTAACAATCTTTGTTGGTTACGAGGGATGGGAGGGGTGGGGGGACATACTAAATAGGCAATAGATAAGTGGTATCTTGGGTGAAGGGTGAGACAGTACACAATACTGGGGAAGCCAGCACAACTTGTACAAGGAAAGGTCCTGGAGGCTCCATAGACACATCCAAACTCCCTGAGGGACTGAATTGCTGGGCAGAGGGCTGTGGGGACCATGGTCCTGGAGAACATCTAGCTCAATTGGCATAACACAGTTTATAAAGACAATGTTCTACATTCTACCTTGGTGAGTAGTGCCTGGGGTCTTAAAAGCCTGTGAGCAGCCATCTAAGATAACTCCACTGGTCTCACCCCTTCGGGAGAAAGGGAGAATGAAGAGAACAGGATACAAGGAAAACATTAGTCAGAAGGACGAAGGGACCTCATCTACCAAGGCCTCCACCAGACTGAGTCCAGTACAGCCAGATGGTGCCCAGCTACCACCACTGACTGCTCTGACTGGGATCACAACAGAGGGTTCTGGACAGAGCTGGAGAAGGATGTAGAACAAAGTTCTAACACACACAAAAAGAACAGATTTACTGGCCTAAAAGAGACTGGAGAAACCCCGAGAGTATGGCCCCCAGAAACCCTTTTAGCTCAGTGGTGAAGTCACTTTCGAGGTTCACCGGTCAGCTGAGGACTGGACAGCTCCATAAAACAAAATGGGACTAATGAGGCACAGCAGTCCAGGGACAAGGACTAGAAGGCAGAAGGGGACAGGAAAGCTGGTGATAGGGAACCCAAGTTTGAGTAAGGACAGTGTTGACATGTCATGGGGTTGTTAACCACTGTCATAGGGCAACATGTGTACTGTTTAATGAGAAACTATTTTGTTCTGTAAACCTTCATCTAAAGTGAGAATAGCAGCACAACTGGAAGAACATAATCTATGTCACTGAATTGTGCATGTAAAAATTTTTGAAATGGTGTATCTTTGGCTATGTATATTTTCACCAAAAAAAGGTTCGAGAAGGGAGAGGGTTGACATGTCGTGGGGTTGTTAACCAATGTCATAAAACAATATGTGTACTGACTGTTAAATGAGAAACTATTTGTTCTGTAAACCTTCACCTAAAGTACAATTATAAAAAAAAAGTTGACCAAAAAAAAGTACAAGAACAAAAGACAAAATAAATAAATGTGATCTCATAAAAATAAAAACTTTTGGTCATCAAAGGTTTTTACCAAAGAAGTGAAAAGACAAGCTACCAACTGGGAGAATATCTTTGGAAAAGGTATATCCAACAAGAATCTAACAACCAAAATACATATAAAACTTGGACAATTTAACAAAAAGACAACCCAATCATAAAATGGGCAAAGGACTTGAATAGATATTTTATCAAAGAGAACATTCAAATGGCCACCACACACATGAAAAGATGCACCACGTGGGCTCCATTAGCCATCAGGCGATGCAAATCAAAACCATCATGAGATACCCTTTCACTCCCACTAGGATGGCTAAGATTTAAAAAAAAAAATAATGAAATAATAATGTTGGCAAGGATGTGGGTAAATTGGAGCCCTTATCCATTGCTGATGGGAATACAAAATAGTACAGCTGTTGTGAAAGTGTGTGGAGGTTCCTCAAAAAACTAAAACTAGAACTACCATATGACTCAGAAATTCCACTCCTAGGTATATACCCAAAAGACTTTAAGGCAGAGACTCAAAAAGAGATTTGTATACCATTGCAGCACGATTCACAATAGCCAAAAGGTGGAAAAAACCTAAGTGCCCATCAACAGATGAATGGATAAACAAAATGTGGTACATACATACAATGCAATACTACTCAACCTGCAGGAGAAATGAAGTCTTGATACATGCTACAGTATGGATAGAGCTGGAAGACATTATGCTGAGCGAAATAAGCCAATTATAAAAGGACAAATATTGTATGACCTCATATATATAAAAAGGCAAGAAAAGGCAAATGTAGAGAGACCAAAGTTCATTAATGGTTACCAGTCACAGGAGGGAGGGGGAAAAGGCAGGTTAATGATGATGAACAAACCACATTGATTAAGGGTAGGGTTGCACAGCTGATTATTGTAATTGCTGTCAATAAATTGTACACCTGTAAGAAGTTGAATTGGCAAAAGTTGTGTGATAGATATATTTATAACAATGACAAAATAAAAAAAATGAAGTATAGCTGTTAAAGTTGCTTATGTACAACCATACATCTCATGGGATTTGGTTCCTTGATCTGGAGGTTAAGGGTCATGATTTCATGGGACATCCCAGTTAATTGGCCTAATAATGTGTTTAGTTCTACTGTTCTACCTCCTAGTTTGTTGCGTCATGCCTGGAGTCTTAAAGGCTTGCAAGCTGCCATCCAAGACACAATTGGTCTCTATTCACCTGGAACAACAGGGGAAGAAGGAGAGTCAGGAATAGCAGGAGGATATGGAATGTGTGGCTAATTGCTTCCATGAACAACTGCTTACTTTGTCATGAGACCAGAAGAACTGGATGGTGCCCAGCTACCATTACTGAACATTTTGAGCAAAGATTCCATAGAAGAATCCTGATCAAAAGTGGGAAAATGCAGAACAGAATTTTAAATTCTCATGGACTCTAGACGTTCTGGAGCCATGAGGGTGAAAGAACCCCTGAAACTATTACCCTGAGATAATCTTTAAACCTTAAACCAAAAATATCCCCTGAAGTCATCTTAAAACCTAACAACAGTTTAGCTTAACTAGTATAAAATGTCCACCTTGAGCATTATGCTTTTTAAAGAACTATCTGTATGGGATCAAACTGACAACAGCAAGTTGAAAGATTAGATAGGAACCTTAGGGGGCAGTGAGTTTATGTTAATGAGGGAGGAACAACTCAGAAAATGAGGGTGAAAATGGTTGCACAACTCGAAGAATGTAATCAACGTCACTGAATTGTACATGTAGAAGCTTGAATTGGTGTATGTTTTGCTGTGGATATTCTCAATAACAGCAGAATAAATAAAATTTAGAGAAAAAAATAAAACAAACTTTGAAGTTTGAAAACAACAACAACAAAAAAGAAAACCCTGTTGGGCAGTTTGACTCTGTCACGTGGGAATCACCGTGAGTCGGCAATTGATTGGATGGCTCCCAACAACAACCTGATAGGGCTATTTTGAATATTAAATAAAGTAAGGCATTTTGGGTACTTAACATAATGCTTGACACATGTGGTTAGGTGCCTTGGCGTTGGCTCTGACTCATAGCTACCTTGTGTATAACAGAATGAAACGCTGCTGCTCAGCACATACCAAGTGCTTAATAAAAGTTAACTATTGATGATGATAAGGGATAAATCCCTTTTATGAACATATTGGATTGAAGCTTATGAAATCAATGTATTTTGTAGGACGATGGTACATAGAATTATTTTCTATATAAGTTGCTAATACATGTTTAACAAATTTTATAGACACTTCTGGGTTGAAGAAAAAGTAAAATTTGTTTGAAAAAATATGCCCCTCTGTGAAAGCTCTGCGGATCATATTTATCATTCAACTACTAATGATTGAAGGGGCCCTGGTGGCACAGTGGTTAAGCGCTTTGCTGCTAACCGTAAGGTCAGCAGTTCAAACCTGCCAGCTGCTCCAAGGGAGGAAGATGTGGCAGTCTGCTTCCATAAAGATTTACAGCCCTGGGTAACCCTATGGGGCAATTCTACTCTGTCCTATAGGGTTGCTATGAGTTGGAATTGACTCGACGGCAATGGGTTTTGGGGTATTAGTACTATATTTGTATAAATTTTTTTCAACTGCAAAACTTGAGTCTAGTATACACAGATCAATTTTACTGTGGATAATTTGGAAAAATAGGGGCTGGAGCATTAAAAATTTAATAAAGCGGAAGTAAAATCAGGCAGAGCAAGAGCAGAGATGTAGGGGGAAAAAAAAGAAGGCATGGCAAAATAAACCAAGTCTTTCTTAGAATGACTGTTGGGCAGCTTAGGAAGCAGCTAAAGGGTTTGGCATAAAGTTTCTCATAGGCTGAGCTAAGGCAATATACTTTATGTACTGGGGAGAGGATTTGAGAAATGCCTACAACCTAAGCAGAATAATTTCAAGAAATTTCACCTGATGCATATTCCTTCTCAAACTTTCCTGTTGTTTGCATATCTTTAACCACAGCATAATCTGAAGGCATGAATCAATCACTTCATTTCTTCATAAAAGTTTTTTAAAAAATTCAGTATTTCAATGGATGCCCCTTGCTATTCAATAATCTGCATAAATGCAAAATTAACCAAACCACTACTTGTCATTAAAACTTTCGGGGAAGAATAGCCTGAAAACTCCCTAGTAAGTAAAAGATGACAATCACATGCTATTGAACACTTCCTGTGACAGTAGTTCAACATGTGTAAAACGTAATTCCATAGGAGATCCTTTTAGGTTTGTTTTAGAGATTATAAACATATTTATAAGAGTTTTCACAAGTTCACTTATGATATCAGATATCCCTGGTTTTCTCTTAAAGGCTGAAACTTTTAACTACAAATTGTCTTACCAAAGGTACTTTTAGCAGCTTAATCCTCCTGAATGAACATTTTGCAAGTTAGCCCCAAAACTCAGTGGCTTTAAACAACAAACACTTATTTAGCTCACAATTCTGCAGGTTAGCAATGTGTGCTGGGCCCAGCTGGGCAATCCTTCTGGTCTGGGCCAGGCTTGGCTGGAATGATTGGAGCTCTCTCCACGCGGCCTCTCATTCTCCAACAGGCTAGCATGGGTTTGTTCACACAGCATCTTGGTTTCAGAAATATAAAGGTAGCAAACCCCAATGCACAAGTACTTTTTAACTTTCTGCTTGTGTTACATCTGCAACTGACCCACTGGCCAAAGTAACTCATGAGGTCAGTCTAGATACAAGGGATGGAGACAAACTTTTGATGGTAGGAACTCCAGAGTTACTTTGGATTGAGGGAGGGGGAAACTTTTTGCACGTTTTTAAATCTACCACAGTAATGAACTATCATAGATCCACAGACTGCCTAATATGCCTAGTATATGCTACATATGTTACCTCGGTATATGCACTTTAGAAATGAGAAAGCGATTCTCAACAACAACAAAAGAAATAATTATAATACTGATTAAAAAGTAAATAAAAAGCAACGTTTCCAAGATGACAAAGATGATAAATAATGGCACGAAGATTTGAACCCATTTCTATCTGACCTTGCAAGTCTTTCCATTAGGATATACTGCTTCCCAGATACCCTGAAGGGTTAACGACATTGCTTTGGATTACTGAAATCCATAGGAAATAACGGTATGCAATGACTGAAGTGCATACTGAAGTGTGTTATGAACATTGTAATCGTATGCCATTTGCAAAAGTTTTCTCCAGTCTTAGAGTAAATCCACATACAATTAATGATTTCCAATTGTGAAATATAATTCCATAGAATGAAATCTGATTAAAATTTGAAAAGCAATGATAACTTAAATCCGTCCCAAAGAACAGACTCTATACTAGGTAATATATTACCATAAATAATATTACAATAATCAGAGCAATTATGGAACCAAAATAAATTTGAATTTCCAATTTCTCAAATAAAAAAAACAACGTGAGAGTTTGTGAGCCAATGTATGAGAGACAGAAAGAAATGGAGAAACCAAGGAGAAGGAGACAAAAAAAAGTGAAAGGCAAATTGAGAGAGAACAAGAACTAGGGGAAGAGAGAGGTGGCTATGCAATGAAAGGCACAAATGTCTTCAGTTACATTAATTAAATTATTGTTAAGTAACTGTACTTTTTCTGACTTAGAAGGACAGCAATTTTTTTGACACCACAGGAACTCATTGACTGTGTTTTGATTTTAATACTACATACTTCAGGTCATTTTTTTAAGCCTTTTATTTTGAGATAATTTTTGATTCACATGCAGCTGTAAAAAATAATACAGAAATATCCCATATACCCTTCACCAGGTTTCCCCAGTGGTAACTTCTTGTCAGGTCATTGTGAAGGGAAAGAACAACACAGAATCATTTTCAAAAAATGATTGAAGCACATCCCTTCTCATCAATTCCCAAAGTTCAAAAGCCCGGTTTGGCTCCGTGAGTTATTTAATCAATGAAGGCTCCAGTTTTACTGAAAACATTGATGATGACAAAAATGAAAGGACTTAATACCACCAAAACTTCACACTTCTGGCCATCTGCTTTTCAGAATAAGTGAATCTTGAAGACAAATTAACATGTGGCATGTGAAAGAAAGGCAGTGAAATTGGGACGTTGCCCAGACCTTCAAAGACTAGCAATATCCATTCAGTTTGAAAGCAGTTTTCTGGGCAGATCCTTGGAGTTCCAGGCCAAGCTATTTCTTTACATAAATAATCTCCTGTAGTCCAATTCATCCCATGCTCCTTTGTGGTCATCATTCAGCTTCAGGCACAGCAACCAGCATGATTGATTGATTGCACCTCCGATCACACTCCTTTCATATTTGGCTTGCATGCCCCATTTATTCTTCCTCTGTGAGCTACAGGATCGGTTAGAATAAGCAATAAAATGTAAATCTTAATAGAGCCATGGAAGTTGAGTACTTTAGTCAGCAAACTTTTATGCCAGTAACCAAGGGCATCCTTGGCATTTTTTAATAGATCAGTGGCTGGACCAGCAGCATCAGCATCACCTGGGAACTTGTTAGAAATGCAAATTCTCCAGCCCCACCTAGACCTACGGAATCAGAAACCCTGGGGATGGGATCCAACAATCTGTGGCTTCCAGGTGATTCTGATTATGGTCGAAGTTTGAGAATTAATACATTAGATCATCTATGCATACGTGACAGGCAAAATAAAACCTAATTCTAACATCCGATGTGAAAATAGTGACAGCAGGTGGCAGTGTTCAACTATTTCTGCCTTTTCTATAAACCTGGAAATACCACAGAGCAATTAAATCACCAAACCTGAACATTCATCACTAGTTACTGGCCATTTAGGAAAAAAAAAAAAAAATTCAGTACTATTTTTCTTTCCAAAAAAACAAAAAAAGAAATTTTCATTTCTCTAACAAACACAGAACCAAAATCTAAAAATAAAATATACATTTTTTGCCTTTTTTGAACTTTTGAGAAATTGAACTTGGAGATTTTTTTTTTTAATTGTATTAACTTGATACACTGATAATAAAATGCCTGTACTGGAACCTCCTTAGGTATATTCACACAGACTCAGGGAATTTCATTTCCCCACCCTCTGCCACCATGTACTTCTGTTTTTCCTATCCTATGTACCATGGGAAGCCCTGGTGGTGTAGTGGTTAAGTGCTATGGCTGCTAACCAAAAGGTTGGCAGTTCAAATCCATCAGGCGCTCCTTGGAAACTACATGGTGACAGTTCTCCTCTGTCCTATAGGGCCACTTGAGTCAGAATCGACCCGACAGCAAAGAGTTGGGTTTGTTTCTTTTTTTTTTTTTTTT
>NW_004443938.1:40043055-40153852 GCF_000243295.1 Trichechus manatus latirostris
TGCGATGATCATGGGCATGCATATGTCTATTCGTGTGATGGCTCTTATTTCTTTAGGATGTATTCCTAGGAGTGGGATTGCTGGTTCATATGGTATTTCTATTTCTAGATTTTTAAGGAAGTACCAGATCATTTTCCAAAATGGTTGTACAATTTTGCATTACCACCAGCAGTGTATAAGAGTTCCAATCTCCCCACAGCCTCTCCAACATTTGTTATTTTCTGTTTTTTTTCTTTTTTTTTTTTTTTTATGCACCATGACTCTTACCTGCCCAATTTGCGTCTGTGTCACTGGTGCCAACACTGAGCTTAAGAGTAGTTTATATTTTGAAAAGGGCTCATTGTGGTACAAACCAGAGTTTTAATTATAGCAAAAGGGATGGATTTACAAGAGAACTATCATTGCCTTACAAGGTGCCATGACATATACATGATTTCACAGCAAGAGAATCAGAGTTTTCTAAACAAACGATTCCTTTTCCGACTACTGGATACAACACTGGTTACTTTCTGATCATCAGCAGTTCAGGGATTCAGTCCTGATCTGTCTGGAGCCTTCTAGCAGGCTGCCCTCCCAGGGACCCTTCTGGATGACAGAGACTCGGCCCCCTGTGCTGGGCTTCTCAAATGAGGGAGGAGCTAAAGATCATACTGAGCCTGGCCATTCCTAGCACCTCTCACCATTCTCAAGTACAGCAGGTGTTTGATTTTAACATTATTGTACCCTGAAGGGCTTTTCTGGGAAAATGGCCCCTTGAGTGACATGTATAATAGCAGCCCGTGCCTTCTCCAAGACAAATGAATGCTGCCAGTGACAGCAATATTTAGTCAGGGCTGCTGCCGCCTAGTGCTGAGACTTTGTTTTCTGACGTTCGTTTATCTACAGCATCCATTTGTCAGCAATCACGCGCTATCAAGGCAACATTGCATGTACAGAGGCAGTGTTTGGTCTTCTCTGCCGGCACATGAAACATCTTTTCCTGATGCAATGCTACATTTACTGTTGTGCTGCTGGGGGAGAGAAAGACATCAGTGCCTCTTCAGATCATGAGCTTATCTTGTCTCCAGATCACGTTTCATTGTTCCCCAAGCCAAGAATGCATGGGGTCTGACACACGGCCAAATAATGTGATTCTGGGACAGAGATTGGGATTACTGAAGATAAAGTGGTCTGGCCATGAGGCATACTGTAAGAACACACGTGCTTATTTGATTGCATCCCATCTCTGCCGCCGCGGCCCTCCTGCCAAGGCTGAATGCTACTAAGCACATACCTCCCCGCAGCTCCCCAGTGAGTCACAAGATTGCTTTCACTCCAAAAGCAAAACATAACAGGGAGCAGGGCCTAGGGCCACTCAAGAGCTACAAGCTGTCAGTTCGTTTGGGGACAGAGACTGCCTTCTAGCTGATGCAGCACCCCAATAATACCAAGTGGAACCTTCGTCATTCTCACAGGTGCAAGCTATTTCTTCCTGAATGAATCACAGATTCTCCTCCATGTTCTTTGTCCTACTCACTGTTGCTTACATCATAAACACACGGAGGCTGCAAAGCCTCATGCTTGGTTCCAAACATCTAAAAGTAGCTTTTAGCCTAAGCATTGCCCTCCTTATATGGTAATAACTGAGCTCTGAACCACTCACGGCGCAGGGCCCTATCTTTGAAAAGAACATGGAAATCAAAGGCAGTGTCAGTAGTCAGAGACCTAGAATAGCTTTTTTATGTACCCGATAAAAATTTATTTATGGCAGGCATATGGTCAATCACTTTTCAAACGGAGGTACGGGTATGAGACCACAAGGAGGAACTCATGAGCCTTACAAACACTTTGACATCCCTGACTGAAGCCCGTTTCCTCCTGTGATCAAATCATGCAGAGTAAAACTCCAATCACTGTCATTTCAAGCAACGCTCCTCCTGACCTTTTCCATCCTAAATGAAAAGTCAAGGAAGGCAGAAATGGCTCTTCTGTAATTCTGATATTGCCATTTGCAACTTACTTTATACAAAGGACCCTAGGTATAAAGTGTAGTCTCTTAAAGTGTAGGGTGCAGGCTACCTGCATCAAAATTATCCGGAGTGCATATTAAATGTTCATTCCTAGCCCCAACCACAGACCGACTTAATCAAAATCACTGAGTTTGGGCACCCAGGAATCTGCATTTGAACCAGATTCTTGGATAATCTTTTTGAACACTATATTTTGAGAACCATTCATCCAGGGTTTTAAGATTGCTAATAACAACGGAATTCCCTGAAGAGTGTCACGGGATGGCAGGATGATGGGAACTACTACAGTAGTCTCCAAGGATGCCTTCAGTTAACCCTCATGCAGAATTGCCCATACTGTGGCTGATGTTCTTAATATGTATGTATCACCTACCGGATACAAATCTCTCAGGGGCAAAAATCAGTACTTTTACTTCCTTTACATTTCCAGCAGTGGCAAGTGACGTTACTAAGCACATGGTAAGTAAAATTAGATAGAAAAAATATATATACTTGGATTTACTGTATTGCATTTGAAGGAACATCCCACTGGTATTCAGTTGGGCTCCAGAATAAATCTTCTAATTCCACTGAAGCCCACAAGGACATGGCAAGGTTGATCAGAGAGCTCAGCTGGATATTGGCAAAGTTCTGTTAAGAGGACAGTCCTTAAGAACTGAAGTGCAGCCCAGAGTGATCCAAAATAGGTCCAAGTGCTAGAATAGAGTCTGGTACATACTAGGTGTTCAACAATTGCTCTTGGCATGAAAATGAAAACTGTGATTCCATCGCTTTTCATGTTTTGTTGACCCATAACCTCCTTTACATTTCTCATCCGATTGTTTTATTCTTACTACATTACATATTTGCCCTAATGATCACAGCCTAATAAACAATAGTAATATTAATTTGAAAACATACAGTGGTATTCACTAGAGAAAGGGTCACAGTGAATTCTAACAGACATTACCCAGGTTCCCAGAGAAAAAGCCTAACTTGCTACTATTTAGACAACTTTTAAGCATTAGATCTGATCTAGCATTAGATCTAAGCAGAAACTCTAAGGTGAATAAGTTGAAGGGAAAATCAAAAGGCCCAAACTTCTAGGGAGATGGTCCTAAGAAGTTTAACCATGTCTTCTTTCTACTAATGGACATTGTCTCAAATCTGTTAGTTGAAAAAGAATATTTCACGGAGTATTCTTAACATAGAGTATTAATTACATTCAGTTCTAATGCCTCCCTCTTTGGAATGCAAACTTGGTGAAGACAGGAACTAAAAATATACTTAATACTCTTTGCAGGCACAAATAGGTTACAGAGTTTATGCAGCTTGCAGGCAGCTAATAAATACCTAAATACCAGGATGAATGACAGGCAGGACTCTGGCAGAAAAGGTACCCAGGAAAAAGTTCTCATGCCAGGAGGGCAAGTGGGGGATGGTGGATGGTAAGGAGGATGCCTGAGGGAGGCACCAGCGCACCAGCGGAAAGTTCTCACTCAAAAGAAGATTCGAGCCAAATGCTTCCTTGCTCCCTAGGACCAGCCTGACTCTGGACATGCTGTTCTTAAGGAAAAAGGTGGGGGTGGGGGGTGGTGGAGGGAGACAGAGACAGGGAGAAGGAGGAGGAGGAGGAGGGAAGAAAAGAAAAAAGCACTAAATGGCAGCAAACAGATTTGAGGCAAAGGTATTTGCCTACGTTCATCCAGCTTCTCAGCCTCCCTCCTCTGCCTGCTGCCAAGTGAATGACCCCTCCCCATTGGGAAACAGGTGTCTCCTGCCAATTAGGATTTAAAAATCAACAGAGGCTTCCTGAGAGAATGATGACAAGTCTAATTGCGAGAAGCAGCTGTAGAGCCCTTGGCTACATTGGGGCGGGTTTTATTAATCCCCATTTTGCTGGGTGCCTGGCACGGAGCTAGGGTCAGCTCCCCTGTCACAGGGTTGAAGCTGTAAAATGTAGGGCGAGTATTTAATGACCTGGTCTCAGCAGAAGGGATTAGAGCGCACCACGCGGATACAGTTGGGTGTGTAACAGTCAAGTGGAGACAAAGGCACTGTCAACAAGCAACATCAGTTCAAAGGGTCGCCACCACCATAGAACACAACCAGCATGCTTACACAGTGCTCTGTGATTCATTAAATCTTCTCATTTTATGGGTTCCACCCCTTTTACAGGCTAATATATTGTCCTTGAGGAGCTTACAAATGTGGCCTCAAAATAGATAGTGATGTTTGCTTTTGTAAACAAACTTATTTTTCTAATACATAAACACTAGTTTGAAGAGACCAAAAAAGTGTGGTATAGCACACTGTTGGTTGTTAGCTGCCATCGAGTCTGCCCCCAACCCACGCACAACAGAACAAAACGTTGTCTGGTCCTGTGCTGTCTCCATAATCAGTTGCCGATGGGACCTTTGTGATCCATAGGGTTTTCATCGGCTGTAGATTGCCAGGCCTTTCCTCCTAGTTCATCAGTGTGGAAGCTTCACTGAAACCTGTTCACTAACATAGCAACATGCAAGCCTCCACTGACAGAATGGTGGTAGCTGTACAAGAGGTGCATTGACCGGGAATTGAACTCTGGTCTCCTGAGTGAAAGATAAGAATTCTACCACTTAACCACCTACAGGTATGGGATTGGAAAAGCAAAGCAATAAACAAAAGATCTGTATATTTGAAGTGTCTGTGAAGACAGAAATTTTAAAAATAAAGGGAGCTCTTCTCCATCCTCTGAACTTCAGGAGCACATTCTTTATGCCTGCACTTCAGTGCGTCTTTGAGTGGCCTTATTATTTGCTTATATACCTGGTTTGTTTGTTACTAGAGTGCAAATTTTTTAAGTGTCAGTATGTGTTTTAATCCTCATCTTCTTTGTATCCTCATCTTCTAACATGTACCTGACATATAGTAAGTGCTCGGTAAATGTTGCTTTAAACTCCCACTTCCCAAACCAGGGAGGAGGTTTTTGCCAAAGCATTGCTAACAACTGCCAAGGCAAACATAATGTAATCATGCGGTTCTGTTGCCATCTAAGAAGTCATTCCTTTAAAATGCCAGCGAAGACAGGAAAGTCCAAGAAACATTCCTCCAGAAACACATGCAAACATTCATTCTGGAATGCCTTGGCGTTCCCTCATAAGAATAGCTCAGTGAGAGTGCAGCAGAGGAAAACGAAACCAGAGACTAACATTTGCTCGTAGAAATTTACAGACCTTAATTTAGGCAGTGCTGAAAGGTAAGGGTCAACTGGATTAACAAGATGAGAAGTTTTCAGTAGGGAAATTCTGCAAGTCCTATGAATAGGTTAAGGTCTATAGGAACTAGTATATATACAAATTAAATCCCAATTAACCAACATTTACTGGAACCTTGTTCTATATTACCTTTTATTCTGGCCAATAGAACCCAAAGAGGAACAACTTTCAGGCTGCTTCCAGCAGGGGAGAACAACGTTGTACAATGAGAATTATTACTGAACTGAAATCTAGGCTACACTAGCAGACTAGAAATTAAGCATAGGGAGTAAGGGATGTTGTAAGAGAGATAATTTCAGTAAGAACATGATTTTACCAGCCTGAGATTGGGCCATGGTTGTTTCAGAAGAAAAAAAGAGTTTTAGGAAGAAGAATTAGTATGAGAAGTTAAAATACAAAGTGTTTAAGGAAGAGCAAATGAGGTCTAGGAGTCCTAATGTGGTGCAAACAGTAAGCATTTGGCTACTAAATAATAGGTTGGAGGTTCAAGTCCACCCAGAGGCACTTCAGGATAAAGACCTCATGATCTACTTCTGAAAGATCACCATCACTGAAAACCCTGTGGAGCACAGTTCTACTCTGAAACACGTGGGGTGCCATGAGTCAGAATTGACTCAGTGAAAACTGGTGGTTTAAATGAGGAGCTCTGGTGGCACAGTGGGTAAAGTGCTTGACTGCCAACCGAAAGGTGTGCAATTTGAAACCAACAGCAGCTCTGAAGAAGAAAGATGTGGCAGTCTGCTTCTGTAGAAATTTATAGCCTTGGAAACCCTATGGAGTCTCTCTGAGTCAGAAATGACTTGATGGCAGTGGGTTTGGTTTTTGGTTTTTTACGTGAGACCCAGAGCTCAAATGGGGTGAGTGGAGAAGGGGAGTGATGGACAAAATGGACAAAGAGGAAGGTGAATTCATTAGTGTTGGTCCCACATTGCCACAGTAAGGAGTCTTCACCTGATGTCTCCAAGAGATCAAGGTGTCATGCAAAATGACTTTTAAAGACCAAAGAGATAAGATCTGTTCCTTCTCACTTCAGTGACTCAGGGGGATGGATTAGAAGGGTGAGGAATGACTTAAGGTAACAATACAAGTTTAATACTATTCATCATCTTGGCAGAAAGAGGTTGGAATCTTTAAAGGGGTGAGGTGAGGGCAAAGATCTGAGAACATTGCCAAGATGGTATTGATAAGCCTGGAGAGAGAAGAGAGGAAGAAGAGTCAATACCAAGTTCAAGGTTAGTAGTTGGGGACCTGGGTGGATAGTTAGAGCATAAACAAAGATAGGGAATGGAAGAGAAAGTGCTAGCTTGGAGCTTCAGATGAAAAGCTAAATTTTGAAGTGATTAAGTACAGAATTTCTAAGTAAATTTGTAAAAAACAGACAGTTGGATTTTATTTATTTATTTACTTTTATTTTATTGTAATTAAATGAAGTCTACATTCAAGTTAGTCTCCCATACAGAATTTCTTTTGTTATGAGACCCAACCGCTCACCCCATTCTGTGACAGCACACTTCTCCCCTCCGCCCCTGATTCCCCATGAACATTCAACCAGCTCCTAACTCTCTCTGCCTTCCCATCTCACCTCTAGACAGAAGCTGCCAGACAGTTGGATTTTACATAGCAATCTTAATCTGTACTTAATAAAGAATGTTACCTGTCAGAATCATTCAACAAAATGGATCATTTTGTAGAGAAGCAAGCCTGCATAAATTGATAAAATAAAATTAAAGATTCATCTTCAGTTTTCAAATAATGTGTATATAATGTAGAAGGAAGAGAAATACATCTGACACCAAAAATACAAAGCTAAATTTATTGCTTACTTAAATAAAGGAGGCGCCCTGGTGGTGCAGTGGTTAAGAGCTTGACTGCTAACCAAAAGGTCAGCAGTTCAAATCCACCAGCTGCTCCTTGGAAACCCTATGGGGCAGTTCTACCCTGTCCTATAGGGTTACTATGAGTTGGAATCAACTTGACAATAAAGGGTTTGGTTTATTTATTTATTTAAGTAAAGGCGTGCTCTGTTGGTCAGGCACAGTCTCATTGAGCAAACAAAGATCTTACAAGGGATTTTGGGAAGAATTTGTTTTAGGTTGTGTTGGTTACAAAGGCAAGAGAGGGTTAACACAGTCTTGGAAGCCTGTTTTGTGTTGGTGTCAGAGGCAGGGGTAGATTGATTTCAGCCTTAGAAGCATGTTAACTGGTGTGTGTATACCACTCAATGGTTGACTTTCTACATGTAAGGCTGTCACTGATTGGTTGACTTTCAGAATTACGCTCACTGCAGCAAGTGGTCACTGATGGATTAGGTAAGTTTAAAGTCAGCTCTGGTGTTTACTTATTATTGTTGCCATCGAGTTGATTCTGACTCATGGCAACCGCATGTGTACAGAGTAGAACTGTTCCATAGGGTTTTAAAAGGTGTGACCTTTCAGAAGCAGATCACCAGGACTGTCTTCCAAGGGCCTCTAGGTGAGTTCAAACTGCCAATCTTTTGGCTAGTAGTCGGGTGTTTAACTGTTTGCACCATCCAGGGACTTCATACCATGGCCCTAAAACTGAAATTTATTAACTTAACTGGGTTATGTAAAATAGGCTTTAAACTAGTTTCTTGTGTATACTGGTTAGCAAAGCTATAGATTTCTCAGTATTTTCCTGGGAGTATGGGGAGATTTTTTTTTTCTTTAGTTATTCTCAATAGATGTGAGACAAATACAGTAATGACCTAATAGGCAATGGCGGTTTCTTCCATTTCACTGCATTACCGCTATGAAAATCTAAAAAAAAAAAAACAAACTAAAATCATCTCATTTATGAATTAATAATAATAATAGAAAAATAATAAGCAATGAAAGATTTCTGATATTGCCAAATGTTTTGATTTTATGTGATCTGTGACAGTGTTGGCTTTTATCTGAGCCCTGGGATCCTGGAAAACAGGGAAGGTTAAGAAATCTCCACCCTTTTATGCTCTGGAAAATGGTTTACTTCAACGGAAGAACCACTCTTTCCTATAAAATTTAAATAAAACTTATAGATGCCTCCCTTGCTTACCTATGTCAAGGCCAGACACAGACCCTCCAAATTCGGAATCTTTGCCTCATAGATGATTAGCTGAGCTGCTTCTCCCTACTGATCAATGGAAACAAAATGCTTGTTCATCAAACTTTGGTTAAGCTTCTCTCCTTCCCCTAGGCCCCTGAACTTTGGCCCACCCTCAGTCTGAGCCAGTGAACCAAACCAAAACAAAACTTGTTGTTGATGATTCTGACTCATAGCAGTCCCATGTGTGTCAGAATACAGCCGCTCCATAGGGTTTTCTTGGCTGTAATCTTTACAGAAACAAATCACCAGGTTATTCAAGGATGCTACTGGGTGGGTTTGAACTACCAACATTTAGGTTAGCAGTTGAGTGCAAACTGTTTGTGCTAACCTTCTAGGTGGGCATATAGCCCCTTCTTAAAAGCCCCTCTTGAGCATAGACTGACTTCAGCATAAAACATTTCAGATCTACTATCTAATCATGACACTTTCGTCTCACTTCCCCACCCCCAGTTCTTTCTAACGTTGTTTAGTCCTCTATAATAGGAAGACACTTTTTGTCTACCCTTGAGACACTTGCTGATCCTATGGTCAGAGTGTTCTCCCTATTACAACAAACCTCTCAACTTATTGCAATAGCCCCTTTACCCCATTCCAATAATCCTTTGAATAAGGACTCTCCTTATTAAGACCCTGGGTGGTATAAATGGTTAATGCTGCTAACCAAAAGTTTGGAAGTTGGAGTCTACCCAAAGGCACCTCAGAAGAAAGGCCTGGTGATCTATTTCTGAAAAAACCAGTCATTGAAAAACCCCATGGAGCACAATTCCCCTCTGACATACACGGGGTCACCAGGAGTCAGAGTCGACTGGACAGCAACTGATTGGTTACTAAGTCTGAATTCATTTTTTATTTGACCTTTAGCTTATCAATTAATGAATCCACCTTTATTTGGCAAGCACATACTATGTCTTTTCATTTTGCTTATTTTCATGGTGTTATGCATTTTCTTGCTCTATAGGGAAGATTTCAAATTCAGTACTGAAGTGAAAGAGTTAAAATTCAGAATGAGTGCTTACTGAACTTAAGGTCTATGTTGTGTGTGCGCTGTGGGTTGCCCTTTGTAAATGATTGGTTGTGCCTGTCAAACTGTTTAGATACTT
Organism: Trichechus manatus latirostris; assembly: GCF_000243295.1. Lineage (NCBI taxonomy): Eukaryota > Metazoa > Chordata > Mammalia > Sirenia > Trichechidae > Trichechus > Trichechus manatus. The sequence goes on from NW_004443938.1 coordinate 40,052,506, forward strand.
TGAATTCTAAGGTAATTTTTGGTAAGGCACCATTTGGTTCCCTTACAGCTGATGTCTGGGCTGTATGTGCTTCAGCTGTGGCGCTGCTCCCGCCAGGCTGACAGAATGCTTGCTAAGTGGATGTCTAAACACATATGTCTGAGTGCATATGCCTTCTCTGCACCAGATCAACAGAAGGCCTGCATTTTTCAGAATCTTCTACACTGTTTATATTGTGAAGTAAGATTTGGAAGCCGTTTTAGTTTTTCTTTAACACAGCTGGAAAGGGATCCCACTTCGAAAACGATTAAACTGGAAATAGCATTCCATTCCAGATACCATTCCACATAGCTCTCGTTATAGCACTAATTGCAGGGCATTCTAGTTGTCTGTGCTCATAACTATATCCCTCCTCAGTTTCTAGATGTCCCCAGAGGGCCAGGTCTGCATCCTTTGCTGTTTTATCCCCACTGCCTGGTAGAGAGCTTGGCACGTAATAAAAAAACAAACAAACCAGTTGCCGTTGAGTCCAGTCCAACTCATAGTGAACGTACAGAACAAACTAGAACTGCCCCATAAGGTTTCCAAGGAGCAGCTGGTGGATTTGAACTGCCAACTTTTGGTTAGCAGCCGAGCTCTTAACCACTGTGCCAATAGGTGCTCAGTAAGTGTTTGTTGAAGAAATGAATCAGGAAGCGTTCAATGTCAGGTGCCAAGGTATTTCTTAAATGGAAACAGAAGTAACATATTCCTTTTATCATACTTGTTTCCAAGTTTCAATCAATTATAAATACTTAGAATCCCCAAACAGGACAAAATATTGGAAGCAATCCTTTTCGACCTCCTTATTTTACTTAGGGAGCCCTGGTGGTTCAGTGGTTAAGCGCTTGGCTGCTAACCAAAATGTCAGCAGTTCGAATCCACCAGCCACTCCTTGGAAACCTTATGGGGCACTTCTACTCTGTCCTTTAGGGTTGCTATGAGTCGGAATCGACTCGACAGCAAACGGTTTGGGTTTTTTTCTTTTGGTATTTTACTTAGAAGAATTCCTGAAAAACAGTGGAGAAGGATTTTTTGATGGCAAAATTAATATTTGGAAATAGGTCTCTTGATTCTTAATCCACTACTTTTCCTATCATCGCTTACTGATCTTACATATACTTTTTTCTATCTTTCCAAAACAGTTTCTGAGCATAACTTTTGTACAAACTTAATGAGACTGTTTAGTTTCCATATTTTCACTAAAATCAGATTTGGAGGGTAAAGTTCTTGAGATAAATTCTATGCCAATGCTAAACCGCTGAAACATTTTTCCTCTGATTCCCAGAGGATACTTCAAGCTACTGCCTTCAGCTTCTTCATTTGCACACATCACACAAAAAATACCTCCAAAGAAAGAATTTTCTAATAGCAAAGAGAAGTATGGGAGAAAAGAGAAATCACATAATTTAAAGTAAATTTCAGGCTTAATTAAACATCCAAATATTCAGGAAACCCAGGGTCTCAATGTGCTAAAGGGGAAACCTCTTGTTTTTCCCTGACTTGTTACAGTCTCCCACATTCAAACCATTCATTCCTTCCTTTCTCAGGTAGAAGGAGCAAATATTCTAATTCTTGACATTAGAGGTATTCTTATTGACGGGCAAAAAGAGATGTATTCTTGCACTGATAAGCAAATAGGAGTCCCCGGGTGGTGCGAATGGTTAACGGGGTTGCTATTAACCAGAAGGTTGGAGGTTCAAGTCCACCCAGAGACACCTCAGAAGAAAGGTCTGGTGATCTACTTCCTATAGAGCACAATTTCTACTCTGACACATAAGGGGTTGCCATGAGTCCAAGTTGATTCAGTGCAACTGATTTTAGTTTTAGAAGCAAATAAACTAGAATGTGTTGGTGTATATGGCTTTTGGAAGTTGTTTATGAATTGAATCACACTTTAAAGAAATTGAAGTGCTCTCGCTGTTCAAGAATACAAGATAAAATGTTTGTAAGTGAAAAATTTTGTAACTAAAGTCCAAACATAAAAGCATCCATAATGCCTCTCTCTCTCACAGTCAGACAACTGTCTACTGATATGCAGTCAAGTAATAGGCTCATAGCCTCTTCTTTTTGAATTAAAATGGAACATCTGATTGGAAAGAACAAGAGGACATCCTATATTCCATTGCCCTAAACAAACCAAACCATTGAACACAGGCAGTGGTACTTAGCTTTGGACACTAGAAGAAATCGAGGTGAGCTTAGTGAAAATCAGGAAGTTTGCCTGAAGGATACTTAATGAACTGTGCAAACAGACATTTCAATATGTTTTCTCCAGAGATCTCAGTGTATTTACAGGAATCAGATGCCTGATATTTCTGGGCCAACTTCCTGGCAATGAAGGAGAAAGTGTTGAGACACTTGGGTGTTTAGGTGGGGTCTGAGTAAATCCTTTGAGAATGTTTTCCTGAGAATGTTTTCCTACTTCTCAACCACAGGATGAGATTATATATTTGGAAAAGTGATGGATTAAAATAAATAGGTTCTTAATATTCCTAAGCAGGAGTAGTCTTTATTTATTTATTTTAATTCCCTTGTGGCATGTGGAAGTGACCAACTGTTGTTCTGTGAAGGAGGATGTGGTAAGCTCCTTTGTGATGTAATGTGCCCTTGCTCAGGTGTGCTGTTTCTTTAAAGGAAACTGGACATTCCTTGGAAAAATAAAAAAAATCATTGTTTACTAATTGTTGTCAATTCTGAGTGTAGATTTCAATATCTGAGAAATTTTAAAAAAACCATGTGCAGGTCCCCCCTAAAATCATTTAAAACAGAATTGATAGGAGCGGGGCTTCAGTATTTTTTAAAACTTCCTCAGTGGTTCTAATGTCCAGTCAAGGCTTGGAATGATTTGTTTAAACCTTTAAAAGGAGTGTCTTACTAACTCATGCTCCTCACCATTTCCTGCCACAGAAATAATTCGTCCCACCTCTCTTGTTCTACTGAAGTTGCTTTGTGTCAACCCTAAGTCCTGGCCTAATGCAAGAGTCTCCTAACCCCTCTCACAGCCGCAGTTCCCACCACACATTCATTCTTCATAGGGTCACCATTTTAGGTCACACCTAAATGAATCTGAATATGGCATTACCCAGCCGAAAACCCACCTGGCTCTCCAGCAAGTATCCCATATTGGATTAAGTTGAAATGCCTTCCTAATCTTTCTGGTGCCTTGTTCCCTGACCTCAGCTTCCACTGCTCACACCCTGTCTCTGCCATTCTCCTGTGACACAGAGTCAGGCTCGGCAGCTGCTGGGCGGCTGACTCTGGTCTATCTGGACTCAAGGTCTCCCAAAGAATTCACTCAAACAAAGGGCGATTGAGAATGGAGATTGTGCTGGATATTTTGTGGGGGAGATGGATGAGTAGCTTACATTGAAGAAGCCACAGCAAATTACTGAAAATTAACAAAAAAAAAACAAAAAAAAAACAAAGCCATTGTCAGTGAGTCGATTCAGACTCATGGTGATTCCATGTGTTTCAAAGTAGAACTGCTTCACAGGGCTTTCTTGGCTGTAATCTTCTGGAAGCAGATCACCAGGCCATTCTTCCACGGTGCCACTGGGCAGATTCAAACCGCCAACCTTTCACTTAGGAGCAAACCATTTGTGTCACCTCTTACCACCTCCTGAAGGGTTTTCTTTTCTGACTTTTCCCCACACAATGACTAGCTTCCTCCTTCCTTCAGGATTTCCCCAAGAGCTTCAAAGTCCTCTGCCTTTTATTATGCAGATTGGCGTTTGCTCTCTTTCCTGGTCCCAGATTTCTTCCCCTACCTCTCATGGAATCCATTCAGACTAAATGTCCTCCCCCCATTAAGTGGTCTTAGTCTCCTTGGAGGGCAGCTTAGAAATAATTGTGGCTCTGTCACCAAGTAATCTACCTCATTAATAGATTTCTCTCAGACAAACTCAGTGTTTTCCCCGTGATAGGGTTGCCAGATAAAATACAGGCATTTCAGATAAACAACAAATAATGAAATATTCGGGACATACTTATACAAAAATTATTTGTACAGGCATACCTCAGAGATGTTGTGGGTTTAGTTGCAGACCACGGCAAAAAATCAAATATCGCAATAAAGGAAGTCACATGAAGTTTTTTGTTAACCAGTGCATGTAAGAGTTATGTTTACACTCTATTGTAGTCTGTGTGCAACAGCGTACGTCTATAAAAACAATGTATGTATCTTAATTAAAAAATACTTTATTGCCAAAAAATGCTAACAATTATTTGAGCTTTCAGGGAGTCTTAATCTTTTTGCTGGCGAAGGGTCTTGATGGCTGCTGACTGAGCAGGGCAGTGGTTGCTGAAGGATGGGGTGGCTGTGGAAATTTCTTAAAATAAGACAACAATGAAGTTGTCCACATCAATTGACTCTTCCTTTCATGAAAAATTTCTCTGTAGCATGTGATGCTGTTTGATAGCATTTTACCAATGGAGAACTTCTTTCAAAATTGGAGTCAAGCCTCTCAAACTCTACCACTGCTTTATCAACTAAGTTTATGTAATATTCTAAATCCTTTGTTGTCATTTCAACAATGTTCACAGCATCTTCACCAGGAGTAGATTCCGTCTCAAGAAACTACTTTCTTTGCTCATCCATAAGAAGCAACTCCCCATCCGTTTAACTTTTATGATGAGATTGCAGCAATTCAGTCATATCTTCAGGCTCCACTTCTAATTCTAGTTCTCTTGCTGTTTCCACCACATCTGCAGTTACTTCCTCCACTGAAATCTTGAACCCCTCAAAGTCATTCATGAGGGTTGGAATCAACTTCTTCCAAACTCCTGTTAATAGTGATATTTTGACCTCCTCCCATGAGTCATGAATGTTTTTAATGGCATTTAGAATGGTGAATCCTTTCCAGAAGGTTTTCAATTTACTTTGCCCAGATCCATCAGAGAATCATTATTTATGGCAACTACAGCCTTACAAAATGCATTTCTTAAATAATAAGACTTGAAAGTCAAAATTACTCCTTGATCCATGGGCTGCAAAATGGATGTTGTGTTAGCAGGCATGAGAACAACATTAATCTCCTTGTATATCTCCATCAGACCTCTTGGGTGACCAGATGAATTGTCAATGAGTGCTAATATTTTGAAACCAATCTTTTTTCCTGAGCAGTAGGTCTCAACAGTAGGCTTAAAATAGTAAACCATGTTGTAAACAGATGTGCTGTCATCCAGACTTTCTTGCTCCATTTATAGAGCACAGGCAGAGTAGATTTAGCTTAATTCTTAAGGGTCCTAGGATTTTCAGAACAGTAAATAAGCATTGGCTTCAACTTAAAGTCACCAACTGCATTAGTCCCGAACAAAAGAGTCAGCCTGTCCTTTGAAGCTTTGAAGCCAGGCATTGACTTTTCCTCTCTAGCTATGAAAGTCCTTGATGGCATCTTCTTCCAGGGTAAGGCTGTCTCATCTAAATTGAAAATTTGTTGTTTAGTGTAGCCACCTTCATCAATTATGTTAGCTAGATCTTCTGGATAACTTGGTGAAGCTTCTATATCAGCACTTGCAGCTTCACCTTGCACTTTTGTGTTATGGAGATGGCTTCTTTCCTAAAAGCTTATGAACCAACCTCTGCTAGTTTCAGACTTCTCTTCTGCAGCTTCCTCACCTCTCTCAGCCTTCATAGAATTAAAGAGAGTTAGGGTCTTGCTCTGGATTAGGCTTTGACTTAAGGGAATGTTGTGGTGGTTTGCTCTTCTATCCTGACCACTAAAACTTTCTCCGTATCAGCAATAAGCCTGTTTCGCTTTCTTATCATTTGTGTGTTCACTGGAGTAGCACTTTCAATTTCCATCAAGAACTTTTCCTTTGCATTCACAGCTTGGCTGTTTGGTGCAAGAGGCTTAGCTTTTGGCCTGTCTCAGCTTTTGACATGCTTTCTTCAATAAGCTTAATCATTTCTAGGTTTTGATTTAAAATGAGAAACCTGCAACTCTTCCTTTCACTTGAACACTTAGAGGCCATTGTAAGGTTATTAATTGGTCTAATTTCAATATTGTAGTGTCTCAGGGAATGGGGAGGCCCGAGGTGTGAGAGACAGGGGAATAGCTGGTCAGGGGAGCAGTCAGACACACACAACATTTACTAAGTTCGTCATCTTATATGGGCATGGTTCATGGCACCCCAAAACAATTACAATAGTCACATCAAAGATCACTGATCATAGATCAGCATAACAGATATAATAATAATGAAAAAGTTTGAAATATTGTGAGAATTACCAAAATGTGACAAAGAGACATGAAGTGAGCACATGCTGTTGGAAAAATGACATCAGTAGACTTACTTGATGAAGTGTTGCCACAAACCTTAAATTTGTAAAAAATGCAGTATCTGTGAAGCACAAGAAAATGAGGTATGCCTGTAATCTGAAATTCAAATTTAGCTGAATGTCCTGTATTTGGCAACCCACCAGGGGGTGTTCTGGGCAACAGGGTCACCCCTTCTCTGCCTTGCCCATGCTGCTGCTGCTCTCTCTAGGGGACACTCCCTGGTTCACTGCCAAGAGGTGGTTGAAGGCTCCCTTATTCTCTCCCAGACAGCCAGACCCTCCTTCCTCTGTGCAAACACAGCATGCTTCTTTCTTCGTACTTCCACCTAAGGTTAGAATTGTCTCCAGGCCTGCCTCCTCACCCTCCCCTCCACTCCCAGGCAAGATTAGGAGCAATTTGATGTCAGAACTATCTTGCTAATTTTTGTAACTCTAACTCCTGGTGGGCCTGGCACATGGGTGCTCAATAAATGCTAGGGAATTACTCAACAGCACTCGCGGAAACACTGGCCAACACAGTGATAGAGCGGAGTTACCTTATTTTTCAGTAATGGAAGCATTACCCTTCCTGGAACATCACCAACATGCAGGAGTAACCTGTGGCAGCAAATGCCTGAGGATACTGTGCCTCAGAATACTGGGGCATACTATTATTTTTGGATTTTTTTTCTGCCTTACTAACAAACCTTTTCATTGTTGATGCTAATTTCCTTTAGAGGAACCCCCCACAGAAGGAAAGCTCTTTAAATATTATCTAATTTATCCCTGCCCCCACCCCCACACACAACCCTATGAAGAAAACACGATTATCATTCCTATTTTAGCGAAGAGAAGTTTCAGGCTCCAAGAGGTAAGTAACTACCACAAGGTAACAAGAAGCACTGCTAGAATTTGGATCTAGGTATATCTTACTTTAGGAGCCCTGGTGGTACAGTGGTTAAGCGCCTAGCTGCTAACCAAAAGGTTGGTGGTTTGAACTCACCCACTGGCTCCACTGAAGAAAGGCCTGACAAACTGCTTCTTTAAAGATTACAACCAAGAAAAGGCTATGGGGCAGTTCTACTCTGTAACACGTGGGGTTGCCATGATGCAAGGGCTGACGCCATGGCAGCTAACAACGACAACATACAGGGTAAACAAGTAAGTCTCTCTCCACTCATCAGATTTCTGGCACAGCTGAGTAAAGGAAACGTTAGGTCTCCAAAATCACACCAGTTAGCCCACTGCCTGCTTCAGCTCATCAGCTGGTGATGGAGAAAGACCTTGTCTTAAGCTGGAGTGCTAGTGTCCACGTCTTCCTTCTAGTGTATCAGATTGGAAGAGAAAATAAATTGGTGACTCTCTTTTTCACCATTTAGTAATTGGGGAGCAACCATTCCCTCTTAAGCCCTTGACTCTTCCCAAGGGTCTGGTGGGTGATTATTTGTGGTTGGTTCTGAGTTATTATTGCATAAAATCCCTGCATGCAGTTTGCACAGTATTTATTGAGCAGCGTTTAATGACGAATAGAGTGAGAAACACCAGGCAAAGTATATGGTAATAACAGTACATAAATTTTATTTTCATTTAGCATGAAAACACCTGATTTCCTTCAACATTGTAAACATGTCACATTATTAGGCAGCAGAGGGCTGATGAATTTAGACGTTTCTTTAGGGATTATTTTGAATGGAAAATGGACTTTAATTCCACTTGCCTCCATTGTTACAGATCATTTTGCTTTGATTTCTTTTAATTAACTTTGGTGCATTTAATTAAAAAAAAAATTCCAAGTTGAGAAAGCAACTGGGAGGTTTTCTCAGGATGGGACTTACTATTTTAAAGCCTTTTCACTTATTATTCTACTGAGAAACAAGAGGCAACCTCAGGATAGAGTACTTCATGGCCACAGTTGGCAAATGCCTCACGTTTTTTAGTTAATAAACATGACTAAAGCTATGTGTTCAGAAGGAAATTCTGTTAGGGCATTTCTTTCGGAACAAAACACAACGAATGCACTCATTAATTATGTACAATTTTGTCATTAGTTAAGGAAGGGAATTTCAAGCTAGTAAGGCAACTTATAGGGAGTCCTAGTGGTGCAGTGGTTAAATGCTTGGCTGCTAACCAAAAGGTCAGAGGTTTGAACCCACCAGCCACTCCATGACAGAAAGATATGGTAGTCTGCTTCCATAAAGATTTCAACCTTGGAAACCCTATGGGGTAGTTCTACTCTGTCCTCTAGGGTTTCTATGATTCAGAATCAACTCAATGGCAACCGGTTGGTTTTGGTTTTTTGGCAAGGCAACTTATTCTTAGACATAAAGTTAAAGAAGTAAGTCCCTTCAAACTTAAATTACTGCCCTGTAAAAAGACAAGTAAATCTTTCAGCAACAGCTTTATTACTGCCAAGTTCATGGTTTGTTGTTTCGTTAGTGTGATGTTTTCTAGCACTTAGGTTCTGTCAGTTATTCCAATAAAAACTTCTACTTTTAGAGTTCATCATTCAGCTGCAAAAAGACAAGAAAAGAAACAAGAGAAAAAGAGAAGAGTTCTAGTCTGGAAGCCCTCAGCGTGTGTGCCAGCATGGGTGTTTTAGAGTTACATGAGAAATGGGAAACAAAGGAAAACCTATGCACTCTTAACTATCACACTGGTTCCAATTGTACAGAATGTTGAGGAGTTTATGTGATTGAGCAGAGTCCTTTTTATTTAATACATTACACGGCTAGAAGTGGGACTGTAATGAGTCAGTGTGATAGGCCAAATATTTTTCCAAGGGCTGAGTTCTTCTAAGCTGCACTTCATAGGTGATTAGGTGATATGGTCATGGGGTGGGAGGCTGCAGAGTACAGGAACGTTGTTCTTAGGTGCCATTGAGTCAGTTCTGACTCATAGCAACCCTATGTACAACAGAAAGAAACACTGCCTGGTCCAGATGTTTGCAGCTGTTTTGTCTCATTTTGAGTCATGCCACATCAGCAAATGAAAGTCCACATCATTAAGGTTAACTCTACTTTGAGGAGGTAACTCTTCCCTAGTCGTATTTTGAGTGCCTTCCAACCTGAGGGGCTCATCTTCCAGCACTGTATCAGACAATGTTCTGCTGCTATTCATAAGGTTTTCACTGGCCAATTTTTTAAGAAGTAGATCTCCATGTCCTTCTTATCGTCTGTCTTAGTCTGGAAGTGCCACTGAAACCTGTCCACCATGGGTGACCTTACTGGTATTTGAAATACCAGTGGCATAGCTTCCAGCATCACAGCAACGTTCAAGCCACCACTGTATGACAAACTAACAGAAAAGTGTAGGAATAGGAGAAAGAAAAGATGAGAGGTAGCGGATGGAGAACCTGGAGATCCCAGTCCTGGGAATCTGTGTTCCAGAGATATGGCCAAATTGTAGAGCAACATAAAGTGAGGGGCCAGAATTTATCCAGGGCACTGTACTTTAGAGGGGGAAATATTTTCAAATAAAATTTTAAACTACCGTGAGATATCTTAAGCCCTCTTCCCCTTAAATAAACAGTCCCTTACTTCCATCTCTTCTGGCCCATGATCCTTGGCCATTGTGTAGCTGAAAGAGTAAAGCTCGAGGTGATCATAGTCAGAAGTATGTATACCACTTGATACACGTGACTGAACACCTCTGTTCTCCTAAGCGTTGAATAGAGGGCATGTTTTGTGCTGTTTGTTCCAGGAATCAACAGTTCTAGTTGGATACTGATGCATACTCTCTTGACTATTAGTGACAGAAACAAAAATTAAGCAAGCTTAAGCAAAAAAACAATCTTTTTCTGGTTTATGAATCTGAAAAATCCAAGTGCGGCTGTTAAGTAGAAGTTCTGGCTCCTGACATGCTGAAGCTAAATGCTCCAACAATATCATCAGGGCTCGATTTTTCTCTGTTTTCCCCTATGCTGGCTTCATATTTAGGTTCCCTCTCAACATGGTGGGAAAGAAGGTCCTGATAGTCTAGGCTGACACAGTTTCTGGAGCTCATCAACCCAGAAAGACAATACACCTCGCACAAGAGCTTTGGAGAAAAGTCTTGGGGAGAGCTTGGATAGGCTCAGCTTGGGTCTTGTGCCCATCTTTGAACAAATCAATCATTGTGGCAAATGCAGTGGAGCATGCTCATTGGCTAGCATTGATCCATGTGCCCACGGAGATAGTGGTTCTCTAAAAAGAGGGATACTGAGTACACAGAAAAAGTCATGTCCACTATAGGATTTCAGAAAGATATAAAGTTGGCCACATTGTTTCTAAAAACTTATGGGATTTACCCTTTAGGAATTTCCTTCTGAACATCTTCCATTCAAATACTCCTAAAATCATGCAGACTCTTCAGTGTGACATCTTGATTTGTCTTCCCTATAGTAAGTAGTTTCCAGAACTTCCTAATTCGCACTCTGCTCAGAAGCCTTTCCTGGACCTTGCATTAGGTCTGGGAGCCTATAAATTGATTGTGCCAATAGGTCAGGGAACTTATACGTCCATTGTATCAAGAGCATATTGATGTGCGTGGTACCCAGGAAAGGTGTTTTGGAAACACCAGTAAAAGGGCATCTAGAAAAGGTCCTATAACCTAAATTGAAATCAATTCAGTAGTTTTTACTTGGGTAGTTCTCTTGGATCTTCATATAGGATGGGATGTAATTATGATCTCCAAGTCAAATCATCAGCTATGGGCCCGCTAGTCAGTTGTCTGAAAAAGTAAGAGCTTTTTACTGCAGAAAGACCGTTCTCACTAGGTCTGGCTGTAATGCAGGAGTTACCTGGATGACATTTGTGTCTATAAAGACAGAAAACAAACTATAACTCCATCGCTTGCAATCTTACTTGTTTTGATTACACTTTTCCTCAGATCAAACTCCTCTGCAATAAACGGACAGATATAGAGCAATGAGCATGACTTTGCAGTCCAGATGGAGTCTGTCTGAGAGTACTAAGGTCCAACTCTTATCTGTGCCACACACAAAGTAGTATGACATTGGGAGGTCACTTAAACTATACAATGGAACTAATACCGACTCTCAGGGCTGTGATAATTAAATGAGGCAACATATGCTAAACTCCTGGCTCATTATAGGTCTTCAAATGTTAGTTTCCTTCCTCTTCCTCTTTCCAGCATGCTCACTCTAGAGCTGGCTCCAAAGCTTGTGACTGAGTCAAAGCCTGACCACCTTCTACATGTTCCCATTCCTCAGCCAGTTATAATGTTACCAGATGTCTCTGCCCAGCTGACATTGTTGAGGTTGGATGATTATAACAATAGCAGCAATAACAACAATAAAGTCTTCACGACACAGAAAACTAGCTGCTGTCAAGTAGATTCTGACTCAGGGCAACCCCATGCATGTCAGAGTAGAACTGTGTTCCACTGGGCTTTCAATGGCTGATTTTTTGGAAGCAGATTGCCAGGCCTTTCTTCTAAGTGCCTCTGGGTGGACTTGAACAGACAGCCTTTAGATTAGCAGCCAAGGGTGTTAACCTTTTGCACCACCCAGGGACTCCACCGACAGAGAAGTTGCATAAATAAATATTCTGTTCTGCAAGACAGAAGAAAAAAAAAATGTTCCTTCTTTTCATATGTAAAGCTAGTTCTTGAGCCAAGCATGTTAACAACATACATTGCCAAGAGTGGTCAATTGGTGGTAGTAGGTTTCATTTAGGAAAGTGGTGGGTGCTCAAAATTTGGAACATGCACGAGTAATTTGTAAAATTCTAGATGAAAGTTTTAAAAATGGTGCCTGTTATACCACTTTACGCAGAGCCCTCTCCAGTGTCTCCCCACCCCACCGCCCACTGTTCTCATAACTGATGTAGAAGTAATTTCATGATCCAGCCATGATGGTTTTACAGATGCGTGTTTGGCGCTAATTTCCCTTTCCATTCACGTACTAGATACTACTGCTACTCTCATGAAACAGTTTATTCCTCCATAATATATATTTTAATGAAAACCATATTTTTTTGGAACACATCAATCTGTCTAAGAACAAGTGATTAAATCATGTGTCATTCTGTTGTGGAGCTCTTTCTCTAATAGGCTTTCTTTCTTTGGGAAATAAATTAGAAATGCATGTTTGTTTCCAAGTAGACAAAAGCAGGTTATGACTTGTACAAAAGCCACTGATGAAAAGTTCATAGAGGCATTTGAATTTCTTTAGGGTTGTAAATCCAGATATATTATTAGTTTATCTTTACTGGAAATTGGGGTTAGGGGATGGAGAAGCAGGATGTTAAATCAACTGGTAATCCCCAATAAGTTTCCATGGTGTTCCCTGTACATACATATTCTATGATACTGACATCATTCCTGGCTTTTCAACCATGTTGCCTCAAGGTTTTATGAATAGAAAATGCTTTCTAAATGATGAGATTTCATAAAATTATTTAAGGTTTTATTGACTGCTCTCAGAGTAATTCAGTTATGACATGGCAAGGTGTTTAACAAACCACCAGGAAGTTGCTGCAAATTCAACTTCCCACTGGACAAATTCACTTTGAGATCCACCACCACCTCCAAATTAACACTTCCAAAAACTGAACTCAATACCTCTCTCCAACAAGCACCACCATCAACAAGAAAAACAGTAACCCAGATCATCTCTGTGTTTCTAATCTCTGAACTGTGCTAACCAGCTGTCACTGAGTAGATTCTGACTCATGGCAATCCCGTGTGTGTCAGAGTAGAGCTGTGCTCCATAGGGTTTTCAATGGCTGATTTTCCAGAAGTAGATCACCAGGTATTTCTTCCCAGGTAATCTGGATGAACTCGAATTGCCAACCTTTTGGTTAGCAGCCGAGAGCATTAGCTGTTTGTATCACCCAGGGACTCCTGTGAATTGCACTAACCCAAAAACCAAACCCATTGTCATTGTCATGGATTGAATTATGTCTCCCCAAAATGTGTGTATCAGTTTGGTTGGGCCATGATTCCCAGTATTGTGTGGTTGTCCTCCGTTTTGTGATTGTAATTTTATGTTAAATAGGATTAGGGTGGGATTGGATAACACCCTTACTAAGGTCACATCCCTGATCCAATGTAAAGGGAGTTTCCCTAGGATGTGGCCTGCACCACCTTTTATCTTACAAGAGATAAAAGAAAAGGGAAGCAAGCAGAGAATTGGGGACCTCATACCACCAAGAAAGCAGTGCCGGGAGCAGAGTGCGTCCTCTGGACCCGAGGTTCCTGCGCAGAGAAGCTCCTAGTCCAGGGGAAGATTAATGACAGGGACCTTCCTCCAGAGCCACAAGAGAAAGCCTTCCCTTGGAGCTGACACCCTGAACTTGGATTTTTAGCCTATTTTACTGTAAGGAAAAAATTTCTCTTTGTTAAAGCCATCCACTTGCGGTATTTCTGTCATAGCAGCACCAGATGACTAAGACAGACGTCGAGTCAATTTTGACTCATAGCAACCCTACAGGACAGAGTAGAATTGCCTCATAGGGATTCCAAGGCTATAAATCTTTACAGAAGCAGACTGCCACATCTTTCTCCGGAGGCCTGGCTGAGCACTAAACCACTGTGCCACCAGGGTTCCTTTAATGTGAACTGCACTACAATCTCCCAAATTGCCCAAGCCAGAAAGCTAGCGGTCAGGCTGAATTTGCCTGAGGACATGAAGCAGCAGCAGCAACCATTGCTGAGCCCTGATTATTCTTAATACCTCAATTTCTTTCAATTTGTACACCTCTCTCCATACGCATGGCCATCACCTAATTCAGGAATCTATCAGTAACTCTCTTGGGGTTCCTATGTCAGCCTCTTAGATCCCTCACTTTGCACCTTGTGGCCAGAGTAACCACTATAAAGTACAGAATAGAACATCTAACTCCTCTGCTTATAAACTTTTCATTTGACACCTATTGATCCCAGGATAAAATCAAAACTCATTAATGTTGTATTAAAAATCCTGCTGATCTGGATGTTTCTTTTCCAGTCTAATTTCTTACTATTCCCTCACTCCACTCGGTGCTCCAGAAACACTGCTTGCAGTTCCCTGACCATACTGGATGGCTCTTCTCTCTCTGTCTATATGCTTTCCACTTTGGCTAGATGCTTTCAACCTAATCCCCTTTTTCCTGGCCTTATCCATTTGTCCTTGGGTTTTCAACTTGGGCATAATTTTCCCCCAGAATTCTTTCCCTTGAGGGATGGTTAGGTGCCTCTGCAAACTATCTGTCTTGTACCTTTTGCTTACCCCACTGTAGCACCCATCACACTCTATATTAATGGTCATCCCCTCTGAACTGCAGTAAGCACCTTGAGGGCCAGGGTGTGATGAGGTCAGGGTCAGCACTACCCTGCTGTGGGACTGTGGAGACTGAGCTACTTGAAGGTACACACCTCTCTCAATTCCGTGTATTTTCACTGGACGTTCACCAGAGAACTATATTATCATCATAGCAGCCTCCATGACTACAAAGGACACAATACAGTACCCTTAAACCATAGAGATGATGTCCCTCCATGCCCTAGTCAAAAAGAATTCCAAGGGGAAGAAAGATAATCAGTTGGCTTTTCTAGAGTCATCTGCTTTGTCAAATTCCTTAGCATATTATACCTGGATATTTTTCAAAGTCTGTGCTAACACCGTCTTGAAAGTTCTCTGGAAAAGGCCAAGGTGTAATGGTTTCTCTTCCCATTGAAAGTCAGGACTTGGGCATCTTGAATGTTTCCCCTTGGTTCTCTGAGGGAGCTGCTTTGTTCACCTCAGAACATCAAGAGAATTGACTTTGAGACCCCCTCTGAGCAGAGACACGTGCATGAGAATACACGTATCTTTATAGCACTGCATCCAACAACTGCCTTTTAAAAAAATACAAAACCACACACAAATAAATGGCTATCTTTTGCTAACCGAGGGAAATCACACACTTTTCTTTTTGTTTCTGGGACTCAGAATCATAAACACAGTTTGCAGACAGATCTGATTTTTACGTGATTTTTTAATTGCTTAAAGAAATTTAAAATGGCTAAACCTCCCGATGTTGCATACTCTGTTATAAAAGAGAAAAAGCAGGGGTAAGGAAACAATCACTGATTCACAGTAAATTTACTTTTTTCCAGTGGATCATTCTCAGCTCCTGTATTTTTCCAAATACATCTTTGCTATGGCCATCCTTGCTCTTTATTTTCATAAATGATCAGGCTAGCAAATACTCCAGGTAAGTTGCAAAAAGTTACATTGGTTTTATCCAAACTTACCTGTATATTTTTTCCTTTTTAAAAAACCTAGCTCTACCATTTTAAATATCTTTAAATGTAGACCATGATCATATAAGGGTCTTTCTTCCTATGGTCTGTGTGTTCATTCAATACCTTTTGAGCACTATTATGTTCTGGGCACTTTCCTAGATGCTCGTTATAAAGATGTGAACAAAAGAAAATAAACATCCATGCCCTCACAAAGCTTATATTCCAGTGAGTGAGTCATAAAATATAACCAATGATAAATAAAAATATTTACCATGTTGGATAATTATAAATCTAAGGAATTATAAATCTAAGAGGAAGACCCTCAAATGAGATGGACTGACACAGTGGCTGCAACAATTGGCTCAAGCATAACATTGATTGCGAGGATGGCATAGGATCAGGCGGTGTTTCGTTCTGTTGTACACAGGGTAGCTATGAGTCAGAACTGACTTGCAGCACCTAACAACAAAGGCAAAAAAATACAGCAGGGAAGTGATAGGAGTGTTAGAAGAGCATATGCAATTCTAGAGAGGGGTACATTCTTAGTCAGAGGTGATATCTGCAAAAGCTACGCAGATATCTGGGTGAAAATCTTTGGAAGGAAGCAGGACTAATGAGTGCAAAGGTCCTGCAGAGCCATGGTGCCAGGTAGGTGCCAAGAACACGGAGGTGCTAGCTTGGTGGTGAGGAACAAGTCCGTGGGAGAGTAGTAGACCACGATGTTGGAGAGTTTACCAGAGATCATTCACATAGGGCCTTATGAGTGACTATAGGGACCCTCGTGTCTACTCTGAGTTGGGAGGCCAGCTGCTGGAGGGTTCTGAGAAGAGGGTGGACATGCTCTGATTTATCACTCTGGCAACTCTGATGAGAATATACTGAAAGGGGTTAGGGTCAAAGGAGGGAGACTAGGCTAGAGTCTAATGTGAGAAATGATGATGGTTACGACCTGGGTGGCAGAAATGGTTAAGCACTTCACTACCAGTCAAAAGGTTGGTAGCTCAAACCCACCCAAAGGTGCCTCGGAAGACAGGCCTGGTGATCAGCTTCGGAAAGGTCACAGCTTTGAAAAGCCTATGGAGCAGTTCTACTCTGCACACATGGGGTCACCATGAGTTGAAACAGACTCCATGGCAACTAACAACCACATGACCTGGGTGGCAGTGCTGGGAGAGGTGAGAAATGGTTGGAGTGGAAGGCAAGCTTAGTTTTGGACGTGATGTGAGAGTTCCTTAGACATCCAAGTAGGTGTACTGAATAGGTAAACAGGATATACTTGTCTGAAGCTCAGGGGAGAGCTGTGGATAATACATAAAGGAAAGTCTTTCTCTAAATTGAATTTTCAATGGTGGCTGGATATAAGGGAACAGAAAGGAAGTTTGTATATTTATTTTAAACCTATCCATTGTATTCTCTTAGGTCATAACTGATTGTTGTAAGGCATATGGTTCACCAGTGTGTTCCCACGTAATTCCACTTGAATCTCATTAATTAAGGCTAACATTTTTAAAAACTTTGAATGAGCAGAGGTTGGTCTGAAATTTGTCTCTGGTTGTTGCATACGAACAACAGATTTACAAATCAATAGTACATACCAGATAGCAAAAGGCTGTTAAACCTATTTCAGAAAAACACTCTGCTTTTAGCCTCTTGGAAGTTATTTATAAACCATACCCCATATTCACCTAAAGGGAACTACTTGCATTAAATATTCAGATAAGCATTACATTATCAATAATGAACTCTGGCTACTTTATGTACTTGAATGCAGCTCCCTATATGTATAATAAAAAACAAAAACAAAAAAACTATGCAACTCACACCTTGTCAGTAAACCAGCCCACTTTGTGGTCTTACTTGGTGACATTTTACTGTGTTGTATCTCAGCTTTCCTTAACTGCAAATTATGCAACTTAGGCACAAAGAAGAGAAGGTAAGAAGACACCAAGAAACAAATGCAAATTTCACATTACTTAGAATCAAGCTAAATATATACAACAAAAACTCAACAACATGGGAGGGTGAAGAAAATGAAAACATTTCCAAAGGTATTTATTGAGAAATAGTAAAGATGTACATATTTTTACAAGCTTTTAATATTAATTTACATTTCTTTAAATTATGTACGCCCCAATAAACTATACCTTACTAATATATGACAGAAACCCTTGACTTTCACTGTGAGATTTCCATAATGCTACAAGAGGTGGGAGTCAAAATGCAACTTTGGCTCATGATGCTTAAGTTTGTTTTTAAAAGAAATACTAAATGCCATATTCACTGAGAATGTAGGTTTGTCATAATCAAATGTGCTTTTAGAAAACAACTTCATGCTGGAGCATACTGTTGACACTATTTTGAATCTTAGCTCACCAGAGACTAAGGAAAAAAAAAATTCTTAGTGCAAACTACTTGATTCTATTTTTTTGTTGCCTCTGAATTTGATTTACAAACTTTTGCAGGTGTATCATGACTTCATCTCATATGGTATAATATTGTAGCCATACCACCTATTTTGTTACTGAAATTACATGGTCTTGATATTTTTCTGGTGCAACACAAGGCGGTTACCTTTTCTAGTAATATATCAACTTTGTACAGTAGCCGAAACCCCATTTTAGTTACATACCATTTTTCTAACTGGTTTACAATAAGGCACAATATTCTATATGCAAGTAGAGTATGAGGATTGACAAAGGTGGTGTTTTTGTTGTTGCTGTTATTTTTGTTTTGCAGATCAGAAAGGAAGAGGACTTTCTGTTCCTAAGGTGAGAAGGGAAGAGCTCTAGTTTGTGCATGCTTCAAGTTACAAGACCCAGCTGTGATGTCGGCTTGTTGGCCTGCACCTTTGTCCTGCCAGACACACTGTTCTCCGTCAACCTGGCAGTTAGGTCTTATGCTCGCAGCCTCTTCTGAACACACACGCAGAAGAAAGACGTGTGTGAGAAATAGCACTGGTTGATGCAATCAGTAGCACTTATCTTTGCTTTTTGAAGGGGGTGTTCCTTTTGTACCTGCAGATTTAGCAGCATAAGAAACTCTGCTTGTTTCATATGAAAAAGAACAGAAATTTTACATGTCATGCCACCATTCTATCTTTAAAGAAACTGGCTCTACAGTAAAGATCATTTCGTCTTATTCACAGCAATCAATATTCAAGGTTTTAGTGCACAAAGTAATTAAGTGTTGAATATCAACGCAACTCTTTAATTTTTTAAACTGTTATTTTCAAGCTAAAGGCCAACAGAAATATCATACTTCAAAAAATTATTATTATTAAAAGTATCCCATCTTTAATTTGTCTGCAACAGTACTTAGACCAAAAGCTACAAAACTTAAAGAGTAAGTTTAAGGTTTTATGATTAAATCACAATCTTATGCAAAATTAGGAATCTTAATCTCTTTCTACCCAATGTAAACATGGCCTTAGCATTCAGTGAAGAAATATTGGTTGTATATCCTAGAAAAATAAAATCGTATTTCTATAGCGAATGTTGTGATTAGTGTGCAAAGCACTGGCCTCACTGAAGTCACAGAAGCTGCAGAGGATGAACTACCATGGACCACCCTCCAGTTATAGACACTGCCCAGTAGCTGGACTCCAGGTTCCACATTATGACATTTTAAACATGGAACTGCAGGTGCAGACACCACTAAAACACTCTTAGATCTTGAAGTCTTAAATTTCCACAAGGGAAATCATTTCATAAACAATGACAGGAGAACCTATATCGTGTTCCTAATGTGGGCTACACACCAAGGGGGGAAAAAAAAAAAAACCACATGCAAACCCACGATGACAAATTCTCCTTGCAATGAATGCAGTCAATTGTATAGTAACTGTACAGGCAGAAACTAACATCTGCGAGTCTATAATGGAGAGAAACTGGATTGATGTGTTCAAACAGAGAGCCAGGTAATATTTTACTCTTGTGATTTCAGTAATGCCTGGCTCACTTGCTAATTTATCTTATGATGATATTCTAGGTAACATTTCTGTAGATTTACTTTCCTTAGGAAGCCATCTGGGGCATCAGCCTTCAACTATGGATGACATCTCATTTTCACAATGGTATTAGGAAAAAAAATGTACTTAGCATTATTTTAAGCCATGTTCATTCAACACAAATATCTGAGAATGTCTGGGTGATATATATATATATTTTATGATATGCATGAGAATATTATCCTCTATGCAACTTACACCTATCAAAAAGTCTCAAACTCAAAACAGTGCAAGTCATCATGAATATGGCTCTTAGTTCTCTCCAGTAAAATTGCAGAAAGGGTACTCAAGACTTCAACACACATTTCACTTTCTAAGTAAAGGTCCCACAGTCTTGCCTAAACCTTCTACACAAATAGTTGCCTCATACAAATTATTGGAATTATTAAGAACCCAAATAAAAACACAAGCTTTCCTTTATTATTATTTTTTTTCTTATTGCAACAAATACTCAGTTTCTTGCTGATGCAGTATTAAGCTTTGATTGCTTGAATTTAAAATTTGGTCATGTGAAGAATAATCACAAAGGTTTTTGTTTTTCATTATCTACAGAGATTTTAACCAAAGTTACATTGTAACACACAAACGCTGTCTTGTATTTAAGGCACAGCACATCAATATGAACATTCTGTTTGCCAAACTTAAAAAAAGAAACAATATTATATTCCCACTCTCCCTCCCTCGCCCCTCCCCCACAAATGAAAGAAAAAATTGCATCCACTTTCAAAGTCAGCTGCTAATAAAGTCACAGTAAATTATTTTCATCAATAATTTACACAAATTACAGGTCTAGATAGGACTGTCCTTATACAGTCTGAGTGCATTCCAATTCAGATTTTCTGGGTTAGGTAGGCTAAAGTCAGATTCAAACCTCAGGGCTGAGAAGAGATCCCATGTTGAGGAATGTTGAATACCACCTTGTCAGACGGAGCCTGTGTGTTGGTGCTTTGCCAGGGTGAGAGTTCTTTGATAAAGCTGTTAATTCCAGTTAGGACTCATTTGGTGTGTACCAGCAACCTCCACAGATTTTTTTTTTCCCCCAAATCATTAAAGTGTTGTAAATGTAAGACCATAGAGCTTCCTTTCTGTAGCACTAAAGTTTAATTCCATTCGGCAATCTGAATTCTTCATTCTGGAATTTTCATTCCAAATATGATTTCATCCTTTAAGACAATTTATATGTGTAAAGCCAGAGGCACTGAATCACACATAAAAATTCAGTGTACTTGAAATACAAAAAATGAATCTCCAGCTGGAGAACACAGTTACAAATACTCTAATTCCAGTGCTTGATGTAGAGCCAAGAGATCTGAGTGACTTGATATCCTCCAAAAGGGCATGTTGTGCTGTGCAGTTAAGAGAGGGAGGGAGGGGACAGAGAAGAGGAAGGAATGGAGAGAGATCATAACTATTGTATCCACAAAGCAGCAGTACACACAGGATGTGTAGTCCATCCAAGTTTAAGGTAGGGCATTTAAAGGAGGGTTGATGATATTTGAAGGCTTGGAAGCATCAAAAGAGCATTGTCAAAATCATAAAGAAATAGATCTGAACTGGATTTTAATGATGATTAAAATAAATGATGAAATTTCTTAAGTAACATATTTATTCTAGAAAAGTGGCATTGCCAATATCAATGTCTGGGAAAGCAAATTGGGCATCGAAATCTTACCTGGCTGATGGAAAGAAAGTTTTAATGACTACATCACTCCTAAAGGTCCATCTCTCGTGTAAAAAAAAACAAAAAAAAAAAAACAACCCATAAACCCCCTAAGCCCAAGTCTTTTGTCTACTTGAGAGGAAAAGAAGGTTAGTTCCTTGCTAAGTAAAAAATAATTTGAAACTGGACTGTATAAGGTAGGAAAAATACAGGCTGATCAACTTTATTTGTCTGGGGTAGCTAATACTTTAATCTAGTAGAGTTGATCTGATTTATTTCACTGGCTGGGTTGAGGGAAGGCACTCTAACATGCATTCTCCAGGGGGGAGATATTACCCCAGAGGGGGCACAAATGGATTCTTGGGGAATGAGAAAACCTCACACATTACAATGGCTTGTACCCTTAAAAGATATACAAGTATACCACTATATAGTATTGAGTCAATTCAGACTCATGGCAACCCTATGTGTGTCAGAGTATATGTATTTAAAAAAAAAAAAAGTTGCCGAGTCCATTCTGATTCATGGGAATCCCATGTGTGTCAGAGTAGAACTGTGCTCCATAGAAGTTTCAATGGCTGATTTTTCAGAAGTGTATCACTCAGCCTTTCTTCTGAGGTGCCTATGGGTGGACCTGAACCTCTAGCCTTTTGGTTAGCAGCCAGGCCCATTAACTGTTTGTACCACCAAGGGACTCCATACAACAATATATATGTAGTATTAGAATTTCATGGAGGGGAATGATTAGGACAAAAAGGCTAAAAAGACTCCACTGGGAGGTAATAATCAAAAAAAGAAACCCTGTGCTATAGCAACTGACGAAAGCAGAAAGATTATTTGTAAGTTTGAGCCAATGACATCTTATAAAATATATGTGTGTGTAATATACATTTATACATATAATGGAAATACATATACATACACATATATATATAACGGAAAAGGTATTTTATTAGGCATCATTTTAATCATTACTATTATAAAATTCTGTGCTGTCCAGTATGGTAGTCACTAGATACATATGGCCACTAAGTACTTGAAACGTGGCTAATTCAGTATGAAATACACAGTGAATTTAAAGAGACTGAGAATAGAAGGGAAAAAAGGCATTAAATGGCAATTAATAATTGTTATATTGATTAGCAGTTGAGACAATAATATTTTGGATATATTGGGTTAATTAAAATATATTATTAAAATTAATTCTACTTGTCTCATTTTGCTTTTTTTAATACAGCTTCTAGAAAATTTAAAATTACATATGTAGCTTGCATTATATATTTCTATAGGAGAGCTGTTGTACATTATTATCCTTAAACTTGGAGATTTCTTCTTAAATTTCCAAA
This sequence comes from Trichechus manatus latirostris, assembly GCF_000243295.1. Lineage (NCBI taxonomy): Eukaryota > Metazoa > Chordata > Mammalia > Sirenia > Trichechidae > Trichechus > Trichechus manatus. The sequence continues at coordinate 40,075,005 of NW_004443938.1, forward strand.
ATGACGTATGTTTTTAGGTCAAATTAAAGCCGAGTTCCACCTAGAAGTAACTTTTTTTTTTCATTCAGCTCAGATCTATTTATAGTAACAATAGGACTTAGTATTTCCACACATGCAATTACAACTACATCCAAAGAAAAGCATGCATCTTGGGTACTAGAGAAACCAACCACCTATGTTTCAAAACAGAATTATAAGCCTTCACCATCACCAAAACTGTACCTACATAAACACAACCATTTGGAAACAGCATTCTAACCAAAGTTCTCACTCACGTGGAGTCATGCCTTTTTCTCCTGAAGTTTTAGGTGTAAAGCAGAAGGTATAACAATTAGCATATACCAAGTCTACCTTTCACAACATGGATAATTGGGGTAGACTTTGTAAGTTTTAATTTTCAAAGGCATATACTGCCTCTGGTTTGGAAAAGTGGATTTTATTATCCTAGACCTAGATAATATGTGAATTTTGCATAGGCTAAAAGACATGTAAACTGTTCTCTGCAGTGGCTGCATAATTTACTGCTATTCGTTGTGCATAATTATGGTGTCAATGTGAAAAATCAAAACAATATGGATGCAAGACATTGACAAACTCCAGAAGAGATTTCAATGGTGTGTGACGGGAAGCATTTCAAGTAGGAGTCAGCAATGAAAGTTGTATTCCTTGAAGCTGCAGACCTGACCTCACACAGAATGTCCTTGGGTCCAGTGTGCTGTCTTGGGTCATTGACATTGTTAATTAAGACCTAGGTAGCTCTGTGGGAGGCAGAGGCTGCACCACCTCTCTTGATATTATGAAAAAGCATGGGGAATTTCAAGTATGGCTGCCAACACTGTCACCAAGCCTTCTAAAAGGGGAAGTGGTTTCTCTTTCTCCATTTTGCTTGATTTGAATTGACTAGAAGCGTAAATCACTTCCTTTCTCTTTCTATTATGGCCATAAACTTCTCCAGAAAATGGATAATTTTTTGAAAAATAGAAATCAGGTAAACACTCCTGAACATGCAAGTATTCCGTGAAGGCTTTATTAGATAATGCTTTGAAATCTCCTCAGGAGAACATGGAGAAATGTCTTTCTCTATAAAATACTACGGGCTGATATGTCATTGTTTAAAAAATTAATGATTATTTTGTTTTGCTCTATAAATTCTTTTTCTTTTATCTTGGCTACACAATGTTTTGCTATTAGTCAGTGAAAGAAGCTACAGAGCTCAGTGTTGTGCTGACTGATACTTTGGTGTCTGTGGTCAAGCCTGACATCATTCTTCCTTTGATCTTGAGCCAACCATTTAATGGTTTTTAATTGCCTTGGTTTCTTATTCAGAAATATGGGCCAGATGAAAAGCCTTATTTAAATACCTAGGGCCTATGAGATCTTTCCAATGTGTTCAAGGCCATCTGCTTGGCTTCAATTAAGTACTGATGGCTCACCAAAACAGAAGACACTCTTCTAGAAGGTGTGAGGCACACTGCCTCTAAGTCTCTAGGGAAAATTGGCACAAAATGATCTTGAATAATACATCCTATTTCAATAACGTTTTCTTAAATTCTCTCACAACAGTTTTTACTTCAGCTATTAAATCTACACTCATTCTACCCTTACTAATACTTACTTTCATGCAGTCCCAAAATGTATGGTATAAAGAGGATGAATGAAGAAAAGGGTAAGAACTGGGCCTTTCACATCATCTATGGATCACATGTATCTGCATGTATATACACACACACACACACACACATATTTACACACACAAAAAATGTAATTAAATTTTCCTGCATTTCTTATCAAATTTCAGGCAAAAAAATGCGTGACTCCAAATGGTTTATTTGAATGTAAGTATTGACCTTCTCATGCTCTCACTGCTTTGCATCTATAAATTGAAATCATTTATCAAGCTGCCACTGGGCCAAACTACAGGAATGCAAACAAAACGGCTTGCATTAGAAGGATCACACCAACATTATTTGAGACAGGTTACCTTTTTTGCTGCCTGTTCTTCTTCTACACCATCCCCAATTACAACATATACTACTTTTCTGCCAAACCTTTGCATTATTCGTTCAAAGCAACTTTCTTTTCCTGGAAGATAAATGAGATACAGTTCAGAGTGAAGTTACCTGGTTAGCGGCATGCTCCTCATCTCGGCCATCTCCAATCACAACATAAGTTATGTTAGTGCCAAATCTGGACACTATACGCTCAAAACAGCTTTCCTTGCCTGAAAAACAATGCACTGCTTATTCCTCCAGCCATTGCATTCAGTAACCTAAAGATTTATAAAGTGTTAATTCCTCTTGAACATCACTTGAACTAGCTTGCAACTTCTGGGTTTATGAAATCAACAAACATGTTTGAATAACATTAAGTTTTCACTTTGGGCAGATTATCAAACAAATGTGTTTTACACTCTGAAAAAGTCAGTAGGGTTAAGCATTTGACCCAGAGAAGCATGTATGCTTACTCCACCAAAAGAATATCTGAACAATTTTAAAAGCAATCACAAGTGTTAATAGCATTTGTTTATTTAATGCTATATATCAGTTTTATCTAATTTATTTTAAGTAGTGTAGACAAACCAGCTGAACATATGACTGAAAAACTGAAGATTCACCTATAAGGAAAAAGGAAATACTAGGAGGTGGAATTACTTGGATAAACAACTCCTTTCTTCAAGTGGGTAGGAGCTAGTCTGCTCAGATTAATTGTACTAAGAGTGCTGTCTGATAGGGCCACAGCATTGATAACACTATTATCCTCTGATTGCACTATATGAAAGTTGTTGTTCTTAGGTGCCGTCGAATCAGTTCGACTCATAACGACCCTATAGGATAGAGCAGAACTGCTCCATAGGGTTTCCAAGGAGTCCCTGGTGGATCTGAATTGCTGACTTTTTGGTTAGCAGCTGAGCTCTTAACCACTGAGCCACCAGGGCTCCTGCACTACTGGAGTATCACTGTGGAATTTCTACATGTTCTTTGTCTTTAAACACTGGTACTTTCTGAATTTCATTCCCAGAATGTTCATGCAGTCATGGCTACTTTTGCATTTTTTCTTTAATCTGATAGTTCACAACTTCAAAAAATCCTAGCTTGAAAGTAAAAAAAAATAAAAATGTGTTTTCAGATTATAAGTAAGGAACAATTTGGCCAATAAAAAAGAATATTGTCCTTATTAAAAGAAATGCTTATGCTGGTATAAAATTATTTGATTTGCCAAAATGCAAAATCAAATTTTCCTGTATATAAATTCTGCTAGCATAAATACATATGTTCATGTAAAAAGTGCATGGGATTGGCACTGAGGCTCTGAGTTGTAGTGTTTGTGACAACGTGGAATTTATTTTATGAATGCTTGGCTCTCTTTAATTGTACTCCTAAAACAGCTGCAAGTGGGGGCTCCTTTTGCCAGTGCCAATACTAGACCTTTGAAAGGCCCAGGGCAGGTTATTTTTGGTGGGGATTTTAGGATTTTAAACTGCTCTTGTCAGGGTGCCAGAGCCAAAGTTTGCTGACCTTCAGGGCACATTACACAGCTCATCCATTTCCCCAGGCACGTCCTTGACAAATAGTGGAAAAGGAGAGATGTTTTCCTTTCACTCTTTCAAGATGGCCATAGTTGATGAAGTTTTGGTTTTGAAAGTTTATTAGAAGTCTTAGTCTGTGAAATGTACCTAAAGTCAAAGATGGCTACATAGACAGACATTATCCAAAAAACAAGGTTGTCGTTCTTTGACTGACATTGTACATTTTTAGAAATGTGGATTTCCAGCCACCCATGTGATATGAAAATTCCATTTATGTTTTCTGATTTATAAAATCTTTTTTTTCTGGAGTAAAGGACACTAGCTCAAGCATGTGAAACTCCCCTGTAATGCCAAAATAGTATTTTTATCTTAGATCTAGATTACTGCATATGTAAGGATGCAATATTAGATACACAAAAATACTAAATACTATGACTAGAGACACTGTATCTTATTTAGATACCATGTGCCTTACTACTCTATGAAATAAAAAGAATGAGTCAGAACTATCCAAATGTGGAGTTCAGAATTTCATTGGCCAAAAGTTGTCATAAAATTTACACATGCACAGTGAGTTGGAAGGATCTTTGTTATTTGCGACCTCTCCAAATTTGCCCGATGCTCAAAGAGCAAATTTGATGAAAAAGAGGATCATACAGAGACATACACTCAAAAAAATCCCAAAACACAATTTAATTTTCTTACCTATTTTAGTTGCACTGTAAATATTCTCAATGGGGAAAGCACCTCCTAAACTATACAGCAGAACCTTCGCAAGTGCTGGGATCAGTTGGGTGGTTGTTACCAAGACATTTACGCAGTTACTCCTAAGATAGGGAGGAAATACATACATATATTTGTTTTCTAATAATAAATAAGCTCTAGCAGAATAAATTTAAAATTGTCACTGTGATCTCTCGATTCATAATAAGGGCCCATGGTAATCTAACCCTTCAGTGTGTTGCTGTGTGCTGTGGAGTCAATTCTGACTCATAACAACCCTGTAGGATAGAGTAGAACTGTCTCATAGGGTTTCTGAGCTGTAATCTTTACGTACGGGAGCAGATAGCAAGGTCTTTTCTCACACGGAGCCACTGGTGGGTTCAAACCGCTGACCTTTCAGTATTCAACAGTTATTTATGGAGTGCTTACTACCTGGATCTGGGAGAAAGATATGGTAGTCTGCTTTCGTAAAGATTACAGCCTTGGAAGGCCTATGGGGCAGCTCTACCCTGCCCTATAGGGTCCCTATGAGTTGGAATAGGCTCCACAGCAACGAGTTTGGTTTTTGGTACTACCTGGAAAGCACCGTGGCTGTGAATACATCCAAAAAAAGGGGGAAGTAGAAGAAAATGGGCAAAAAGAAGTCATGGCTGAATGACATTTCTTTTTTCCTCTCTAAATTGTAAGGTAGATAGGGAGAGAAGCAAGTATATATACAATTGCAATATGAAATACGTTCTATAATAAAGATATCTTCAGGTCCCTATGGAACGTCAGAGAAGGGTGCCTACCAAAGCCAGTAGCAGTCATGGGAAGGCTTACTTAGGGGAAGGGAATAAGCCTTAGGCTTAGCTCTAAGTTTACAAGTATTTTTTTCTGGTGATAGGACTCCATATTCCAGGGTTTACAGGGCCTGAGAAGTAGAAACTATGGGCAGAAAGAATGTGATGGGAGGGCAGAAGGAGTTTTTTGGTTTTGTGCAAAAGCTCGGAGTCCTAATCAAGGGGCTGACAGGTGATAGTTTGTGAGGAGGTAGAAATGGAGAGAATTTTTATTTATTACTGAACCAGATGAATCCCTGAATCTTCTCCACAACAACAACAAAACGGCAAATGCACCTAATGAGCCCAGTTTCAATCATGTGAAAGGCCCCACTCTTTGAGAGTGAGAATCTCCTATTCTGTAATTGAGAGCTGTTTATTTCATGTTAGCATACTGGGGGTGGGGTGAGGGAATAAAGTTAACACCAAGAGATTGGGGGTTGTGAGAGGGAGATCCATAAAGAATGGACCTTTCTGGATTATTGGAAAATTGAGCCATCCTGCATCGAAGGGTTCAAGGTGCACACATGAAAACTGGGACTCAGACTCACAGAGCCCTGGAGCCTTTCTCTATGTCGTATTTTGTATGTTTACTACATATTTGTGAGGACCTGTGAAATATTCTTTACAACTCTGTCTACAATTCTCTAGAATCCTACTGAAAGCAGAAACTTCATCTCAATGGCAACTTAGAGCAGCAACGTGAACGCTAACTTTTCACGGCATGCATATACACGGCAAGTATACTTAACATTATGTTTTATTTTCTTTAAACTTATCATTTGTAAGGAAAAACTATAATTTATTCAAAACCAATTATAAACTAGCCTCTGAAAACAATCATTTCTAAATTAGCTCTTGTAGATGTCTGGCTTTGAATAGGAGCTTTGACTCCTAGAAGCAAGTGATGAGGTCATCAGTTACATGGGATAAAGAAACATAGACTTTTAGAGGTAGAAATAAAATAAATATCACCAATACAATCCTTAATCTGAGTGAGGAAGAAATGAAGACCTAGAAAGTGACTTGTCTATCAGCACAAAGAAAAACTCCCCAAAAAATGGCAGAGAGATTATTAAGAATAATACACAAACACGTCACTATATTGTGGCACTAAAGGTTCTACATACTATTTTGTCAAAATACAATGCTGTCTGAAATCACAGAGAGAGAAATGCTACAGAACGAAAATTTGGTGGAACAAAAGCATAGGCTTTTTAAGTCTTGAGATCTGGCTCTGAAATCCAGTTTCATCATTTACACTATGAGCTCTTCAGTTACATCACTTCATTTTTTCATTATAAATGAAGCAATATTTATAATAGAAAGTCTATAAAATACAGACAAATATAAAGAAGAAAAAGAAAATAATCCATTATCTAATCATACAGAAATAACTTCTCTCTCCATTTTGCATATTTACTTTCAGTGTTTCTGTCAGTGTATATATTTTTTTTCCCACTGGGACCATGCCACATACACAATTTTATATTCCACTTGTTTCATCTACTTATATCATGAGACTATTAATTTATATCACATAGCCTATTATTTCCCCTTCTCCAATAAAACAAAATGTGTGCAAACTACTCCACCATGTGGATGTACCTTAATTTCTTTTAAGTTTAGATACTTACATTGTTTTCAGTTTCTCAATATTATAAATAATGCCACTTTACATATAAATTTTTTTCTAGATCTTTGATTTGCATTCTTCGACTATATTCATATAAGAGGAATCAGGGTCAAGAGACAAACTTTTCTAAAGGCTCTGATAAATAATTCAGCAATGTTTTGCATAAGCATCTAGTTATTCTGACTTTTCAGGGATTTTGTGAAACTACCCAAAACCAAACCCATTGCTGTCGAGTTGATTCTGACTCATAGTGACCCTACAGGACAGAGCAGAACTGCCCCATAGGGTTTCTAAGGCTGTAATCTTTACGGAAGCAGACTGCCAACATCTTTCTCCCGCAGAGCAGCTGGTGGGTTTGAACTGCTGACCTTTTGGTTAGCAGCCAAGCACTTAACCACTGCGCCACCAGGGCTCCCTCTGTAAAACTACCAATAAGGTAAAATACGTGAATAACTTAGCAGGTTGCATGACACTTAAGTTTCAATATGCATTGACTTCTTTATTTTTTTTCCCTTCCTTGCTATACCTTTACTTCTTAAAATCACATACCTTTGTAGTTGATATGTTAAGGTTATCTGTCCAAACCTCCAATGCAATAACCTTCAGTTTTTAACAATCTGGGAAACATCTTTCAGAGATAATGAAAGCTGTGGATCTCCTACTCAGAGAAACGCACATTCCTCCACATTCTGCCCACAATTTCAGGGGCTCAGGAGTCCTCGTGTCCCAGTTCCCCGATCTTTGGTCCCCATGTTATCAGTTACAGAGATTACAAGAGAGCACGTCCTATTTTCAAATAGCTTTAATTGTTAGACAACTCTTCTTTACATGGAGTCAAAAAAATCTCTCTTCCTAGACTTCCGACTCATTGGTCCAAATTCTCTCCGTTGCAGCTACAATGAGAAATCTAATTTACTTTCAGCCTAACTGTTCAAACAGTTGAAATTGGTCCTCCTGCCCCACACCTGGTTCTTCTTTAGAATAAATTCACTGGTTCCTCCCTCCAACCTTTTCTTTAACCTGGTTTCCACATTCTAAAAACCCTCCGGTCACTCCGCTGGACGCTGGATCCTCCAACTTTGTCATTGTCCCTGTTGGAATGTCGTGCCCCGAACTGAGCAAAGTATTTTGCTGTGGCCTCTTGAATCAAACACAGGGAAGCTATTGCCCCCTCCCCTCTCCATTAGACACCTTGCTATCAGTGCGTCTCCCGAGTGTGCCACATGGTTAGAAAACCACATTCAAGATTTAATACGTACCATTTACTTTCATGTTCTTAATACTGGACTCTCCTTTTACCCTACCAAGATCTGTCTCTATCCTGACTGAGTCAGTCCTAATATTATCTCTTAATTTGAATTTTGTGTTATCCACAATTTTGCTAACTATGCTTTTATTTATTCATCTAATTCATAAATAAAACTATGGATTAGGCAGTACAAAGATTCATCTCCACCCATACTAGCTATCACTTTTCAGACTTACATTACTTTATTAATTAGCCTTTATGGCACATGGTTGTTATCTAGTTATAAATCTATTTAATTCTTTTATCTATACTGTAAGTCAGAATTTCACTGTTCAGTTCAAACAACAAAAAGGTTAGACAAAAAGGTTAGAATTTTTTCATGGGCCATCTCTTGCCTTTTTGTTGCATTTAAATTATGAAGATTTTCTATTAAAACCTAAAAGGCCTAAAACATGCATTTATTGTATAGATAGTATTGTTTTGTTTTTGTCATCATTCCTTGTACTTTGCCACCAATGAAATGCTCTCTTTCCTGTTGCATTAGAAGCAACTTGATCTTCCTGTGGGGATTACCAGTGGTTAGAAGGAGATAAAGGTGGAGAGATGGAATCCCCTGGTTACGCTGAGAAGCAGCAACCAGCCACCTAACACACACACCATACACATAAACACAGTGAGATTGAAACGCATCACTGGGGTCAGTGAATTGTTACATTTCTTCAAACTCTAAAACAGTCTAGGAAACATTTTTATATATGTTGTGCTATTAGAACTACATCTTCAACACAATAAATATGGAAACTGCGATGATATCACTTACCTCGTACTAATAATTGATAATGACTTAAGTGCATTTGTTAGCCAGGAGTCTGTCAGCCCTTCAATCTCCGCCCTTAACTGCAGCCATGCATCTCTCTTGGCAGGGCCAAGGAGTCCTGCAACACCAAAAGCAAAGCTGAGTTAAGAGACAGTTTTTTCTGGACTACCTAGTTTGCCCTCCCTAGTCTAGTATAGGAGCCCTGGTGGTGCAGTGGTTAAAGCACTTGTTTGATAACCAAAAGGTCAGTGGTTCGAACCTACCAGCAGTTCCACAGGAGAAAGGTGTGTCAGTCTGCTCCCATAAAGATGACAGCCTTGAAAACCCTATGGGGCAACTTGATTTTGTCCTACAGAGTCGCTATGAGTCAGAATTGTCTTGATGGCAGTGAGTTTGGTTTTGATTTGGTATATCTGGTATAAATAATTTTTATTCCAATCTATATCAGAAACGGAGAGAGATACTGATTTATACCAGTATTGATTCTTCATTTCAGAATTGATTATCCATTCATTCATTCAACAGGCATTTATTGAACAACTTCTGGGCATCAGGTTCTGGGCTAAAAACTGGGGATATAACAGTGAAAAAGAGGGCCACGGTCTGCCCCACTGAAATCAGTGTCTGGTGCAGCAGATACCAATCACCTGGAGAGCTCTGAAAATTCTGGGTCCCACTCCAAGAAACTGTGATACAACAGGTCTAGAGGAGAAATGGGGTCTACCAGATCTAGGAAGTCAAATCTCAAATAATTTGGCTGCCTGAAAATGTTTAATTTCTTATTAATCACAATCATTTCCACTTTGAAATAGTAATAATGATACTACTGAACATAGCTCGTAGAATGTTTCTAATACTAGTGCAAAAATTATCACAAATACTTTACTTTGTAAAAGGAAGGTAAGCATCGTGTTTATAATCCTGAAGTGCATGACATAGTTACAATGTTGTTATGATAAGAGGTAGGTACGCTAAGTTTTTATTTAAAATGATCCAGATCTTGCTTTTATGACAAAATAAAAAAACAAAAACCAAACTCGTTGCCACCTAGTTGATTCTGACTCATGGCAATCCCACGTGTTACAAAGTAGAACTGCCCCATAGGGTTTTCTTGGCTGTGTGTAATCTTTATGGAAGCAGATAGCCAGGCCTTTTTCCTGCGGTGCTGCTGGATGGTTTTGAACTGCTAATCTTTAGGTTAGTAGTCGAGACAAACAAAATAATGTAAATCCATTAAAGATGAAGGTTTTTTAATTTAAACTATTTCAGGATACTGGAAGCACATAGGGAGCCCTTGTGGCACAGTGGTTAAGAGCTACAGCTAATGACCGAAAGGCCAGCAGCTTGAATCCACCAGCTGCTCCTTCGAAACCCTGTGGGGCATTTCTACTCTGTCCTGTAGGGTCACTATGAGTTGGAATCGACTCGATGGCAATGGGTTTGATTTTTTTGGTTTGGGGCATATATAGAAATGGAAAATTTTTTACCAAAATTCATAGTTTCTAGCAAGTCTCACGTGTCCTCATTATCAATAAAGAGATGTTCACATATCATACAAAATGGACTCTCATGTGGTTGCTTAAACTTTTTAAGATATATGATTATTTCATAGTAATCTTATTAATTTTAAAATAATTCAAATAATATTCTTAAGAATGAAGTTATTATATATCTGAATGATAAAAATTAATTCATATTTCCCAAAGGGAGACTTATTTTAATGTTAAACATGCTGCCCATTATTGATTTTAAATAAAATATCTATTCATTTGACTTTACCAAAATGTCTTGAATAGACTATTGGAATGAATTAGGAAACCAGAGCTGTGCCCCTAGGACCTTGCCAAAGCAGTAGCTTTTAGAGGCCCATTTCTCATTTGTACATGAATGTCTTCCATCCTATAATATCTAAGCCACTTTTGGTTATAATATTAATATTGTCTATGATTTTATGCTTTTTATGTTCTCTTCTATTATGTGTCTCAACGCTAGGTACTGGCAAACAGAGACACAGCCCTACTCTCAAGAAGTGTGTGTGTGTAAAATATATATATATGTAAATATATATGTGATATATTATATATATATATATATATTTATTATACTACACTACATTCTGGGAGTCCCTGGATGCTGCAAATGGTTAACACACTCAGCTGCTAACAGAAAGGTTGGAGGCTCGAGTCCAGCCAGAAGTGCCTCAGAAGAAAGGCCTGGTGATCTGCTTTCAAAAAATCAGCTCTTAGTTTTTTATACTGTATTCTATAACATATATGTGAATATACCTATGTATAGATGCACCAAAAAAACCCTGCTGCCATCGAGTAAATTCTGACTCATAGTGACCCTATAGGACAGAGTAGAACTGCCTCACAGGGTTTTCAAGGAGTGGCTGGTGGATTCGAACTGCCAATCTTCTGGTTAGCAGCCAAGCTCTTAATCACTCACAGGTGTATTTAACTCTGTCATTCAGTTCTGATTCTCGTTTACGCTCCACAATCATTCTTCATTTTTTAAAAAGAGAAACAAACTTAAAAACCTAGAAAAAAATCTTAGGTGACTTAATCACTAATCTTAGGAACCCTGTGACCTAAAACTGATCCTAGTAACAGAGATCATTAAGGCTTCTTGTGCCAAGAAGTACATACAGGACCTGTTTTGATGTCACCTGTAATATATATGGATAAGAACAAAATGGTTTAGATACAACCTAGAGAGTACTTGAACTTTTAAAACCATGATAACTACGGTTAACACTAACATGGGAAACATATACTGTTGGATAATATGCAATTTTTAAAAGGATAAAACAGGCTTGCTGAAAGTCTTTAAAATGACACTAATCACTCTTCATTTTTGATAGGATTCCAAAAAGGCAATGACTGCTAACAACTCTCCTTCAATGATTGGGCCTCTCCTCTTGGACCGGTCTTCTTCCCGCTGATTCAATCAATTCCTCTGTGTGATAATATTCCAAATGCCAGTTGAAGAAGGGCAAACCAATTCCCTACTATAAATCTTGACAGTACATTTGGGCACACAAAATTTCACAAAAAAATTCCCAATTTCTTTGACAGAGCTGAATGTTTTATTTTGTAGTTAATTTCTTTTCTCATCAATTCTAAGAAACTTGAAATTCCAGACCAGTGTCGTTCAGCATGTGCTCAAGGATTTACCTTACAGTAGGATAGTCTTTAACACAGAACTATAGTTTGAATTTTACCTATGCCTAAAGCGTCTTTATGAGATTTAAAAAGCCACACATACCTCCAACATTGTTCTTGTAGGTGTTATATAATTCTTTTACTCTTCTGTAACGAAAAGCCAACTTCCTCATCCAGTCAACCCCTCCTCTTACACCTGTTGGCAAACAAAGGTTTGCACTACTTGCAGCTGCATGGAAGCCATCAGTTGCAAAACTGTAGGTACTGCAACACCCAAAATACATTAAAAAGAAATAAAAGAAGTAATTACATGTGCAAAACTCCATTACTGAATTTCTGTAGGAAACAGCATACTGAAAAGGCATGGCTTACCTTAAGTCCTGCCCATTATCATCGGAGGAAACATCATCTATATGAACTTGATCACACTCCTGTTAAAAATATTGGAAAAGTTACTTGTGTTTTCAATGATGTTTGTCACCACAATTAAAGGTTTTTTCATCTTCTGTTGACCACGCAACGGCCAGAAGATGGCAGCATTTGCCCATCCACCCTATCATCTCACTTCTGTTTTCTGCTTGTTGGAAAATGGTACCATTTCTACTCTGTAAGATCTAAATCCAGAACAGTGCCATTAAAAGGGGCCCTGAAAGCATCTGGCATGGAGGTTTGTTGAGAGTAATTTAAAATATAGATTTAATCTTGAAATTATTGGTGATAAAATCTCTTTTGAATCTTTGTGATCACTTTCTACACTTTCAGGCATTGTTCTTTGCATACTTAAGTATGAAAGCAAAACTAATCTGATGACAGAAAAAATGATTCTGGTCTGAAGACCTCAAGTCGTTACTCTTATTTTTCGTTGAACAGCAAAAGGAGGGGCTTGACACATGGTGTACTGTGAGGTTTCCATGACTTCCTGCTTTTAGCTGGGCCAGAATACCATGAAAGAACCATGCTGGTGTTATTCTAAAAGTCCTAGTCATCTACCATACAGTAAAAAGATAATAACCAGAGAGGCTGACTTACTCTCCTTTTCAGGTTTATTGTTTTGTTTTGTTTTTAAACTGAAGAGAATACTTACAGGTAAAAGGGAAATAATGAAGATTTACCCTCTTAAAAGAAAACTAACTTTAGGTAAGTATACACACAAGTGACCTGATTTTAAGTTATAGTAAGCTCAAGTTAAACGGTTACTTTTCTGTACAGAGTCAATTATTTTTTGCTGTTCTAATAGTCTTACAGAGCCCTGGTGGTGCAGTGGTTAAGAGCCTGGCTGCTAACCGAAAGGCTGGCAGTTCAAATCCACCAGCCACTCTCTGGAAACCCTATGGGGCCGTTCTACTCTGTCCTATAGAATCACTACCAGTCATAATCTACTTGACGGCAATGGGTTTAATAGTCTTATAACCTTCAAATAATCTGCAAAGTTCCAGAAAAATATTACAGCTATTGGCAAACAAAGGATCTGGAGGGAATCTGGATAGGGCATTTAAAATATGTAGCTCTTACCCTAACCTCAGATTAAGTATTGTTTAGCTTTTTGGGTCTCTTTCCCACCCCTCCCCCTGCCCCCAATTATTTCAATCATACTCACATATTCTGACATACACAGGTGCTTACCACTCAAACTCAATTAAAAAAATCATTAAATTTAAAAATATAATGCCATACTAAAAAAGACTTTTCAATTAATATTTATATTCATGATAGGACTTGGAAATATCTGATCATCAAATATGTAATATCTGGTCTCCAGCTTTCCACACATAGTCAGTAGATACTGCTACAGTTTAAGGATGAACTAGTTGACTCATGGTTCCTTTAAAATATTAAACTCAGTGACTACCCCAATAAATACAATTTTGGTAAATAATCTGAAAATCCAGGTACATTAAAATTTCATATGATTTACACAAATCATGAGTTTAGGAATTTTTAAATAAATCTCTACCTACAATTCTAGATAAGGAGGCAAAAAATTTAATCTGTCTGGAAGCTCCCTGAGAGTGATGTTTTGATCACCAAGATATACTCTCACTTAAGGTACAGTTGGAGCCCTAGTAGTACAGTGGTTAAGAGCTTGGCTGTTAACCAAAAGGTCAGTGGTTTGAATCTAACAGCCACTCCTTGGAAACCCTATGGAGCAGTTTTACTTTGTCCTATAGGGTTGCTAAGAGTCGAAACTGACTCAACAGCAATGGGTTTGGTTTTTGGTTTTTGAAGGTACAATCAGAGCCCTGGTGGTACAGTGCTTAAAGCTCTTGGCTGCTAACTGAAAGGCTGGCAGTTCGGACCCACCAGCCGCTCTTAGGGAGAAAGATGTGGCAGTCTGCTTCCGTAAAGATTTACAGCCTTGGAAACCCTAGCGGGCAATTCTACTCTGTCCTATAGGATCACTATGAGTCAGTATTGATTCAGTGGCAGTGAGTTTGGTTTTTGGTGGGTTAAGGTACAATCTGGCATAGAATAACTTTTCAACAATTATTTATTGAAGAATGGCATAAGCCTAAGCAAGTGATAATTCTTGACAGAATTACCAAATCATTTAATTATGGTGCTATAAAATAATGATATCCTAGACAGTGAAGACTTACAAGAAGATATTTATATCACGAGTGGGGAGAAAGAATCTTTTCTAATTACCCTGGTAATTAAAAGTGATTTGTATATTTAATACCTTCTCATCCTAATTTGCAGAGAAATTCTTCTGACATTTCTAGTCTTAACTCGTATGATTAATTTGTACATAGTTCACCCCAAAATGTATTTTTTCTTTTTATCCCTAAAGACAACAGTATATCAAACTTATTGAACCATGAACTCCATATTTGAAGTTATGTTTGAGGTTTTTCAAAATCTAACTTCTCTTTAAATTTATGTCTAGCTAACTCTGACTGTTTTCTCTGGATTGCTGCCTGGGGATTACAGTCCAGTGAAAGAAACCTGAACTTCAATCATTTACATTTTTAGAAAAATCTAAATAATTTTTCTTCAATTAGTTTTCGCTCTAAGGAATTTTGCAAGAATCATTTTGACCCAGATCTGAAGTACTAAAAACACTGCAATGTTTTGGCTTTTATTAAACAATTTTCAGTACAAGCATTCAAACATTTGAGATAATTCTGTTACTAATCTTAAATTCTTTAATTTTGTGTTACTGGCATATAAGGTGACCACAAAGTTGTCACTGATATTTATCAGCTATAATTCACAGCAGTCTTTGCTCACTTTTGTGATTCCACACTCCCTTGTGCCTTCTTTTCTGGAAGTTATTCTAACTGAACTAACATTTTATTTAAACAGAGAGTGTCCTCATCTTAGAGAAAGTGGTGCGCACATTTGGCTTCTCTGCAGTTGGGCAGGATGTAGTGAAGTGTCTATTAGGAGGATTTAAATTTATATCTTTTAAGGAATTATGTGAGAAGCAGCTGCTACTACATATGTTGCAGTATCTATTGAAGGATTTAAGTCTCAAATTAGATTTTTAGGCTAAAAAAGGGACCCTGGAGATTAAATCTACAAGGAAAAAAATATAATAAATAAAAAATATCATCTCAAATTCTCCTTTTTGTCAGTAGACGCACAAATAACTTTACTTCCAGTTATGGGGCCCATGGCAATCTTTGCCTGCAAGGGATTTATTGAAAGAGAAATTGTGTGAAATCTAAGTAACTTTTAAATTCAGATGTGAAAGGATGGCAGGTATCTTTGTAACTGTACTGGAAGATCTTGATAGCTATTGTTTACACTTTATTACTTTTAGTGCTTATTTATCTCCCTTAAGTTAATAATAAACTTTTGAGTGTCCCTGGGCACTTCATGAGAGTGTATGTGTGTGTATGTGTGTAATGAGAGTTCATTTAACTTATATGCAGAGTCAATTACTTCATGGATCAAGTACAGTACTGTTGGATAGCTAAGTTTCAAGTTGGAATCAAATGGAATTTTTATCACATTCTAAAACACAGCAACAAAAAAGAAATGATCAGAGTATAGAAAAACAATAGCAATATTTTCTCAGTCTCACTTTCTACCAGAGATCCTGCCCGGTGTTTTTTTAAAGATACATTTAATATAATATCTAATCCAAAATAAAAATTGTAAAAGCACCATAGCTGACCATAACATGATATGCCAATATTCATTTCAAATGTATGAAGGTATTCATACATTGATCATATGCTACTTTCAACTTCTCACTTTAGTGTTCTTTTAAAAGTTGAGTGGTAAATTTATTCTATCTGGCTTCAAACATGCCACTAAAAAAACTAAAGGGTCATTTTTTCCATTTACTTCTATTAAAAAATAACCAAATGAAATAAAATTTATAAAACTTGAAAAAAGAAAACATATCACGATTCTTTTTTTTCATTATTATTCTTTTCTTTTTACAGCTTTGAAAGGGCAAATAATCTTATTATCCTCTTTAGAATGACAATCATTCACTTAACTTACAGAAAAATCAACTTAAAAAGCTATCACTGTATATATAAAAAAAAATTCAAGTTCCAAGTAAGGTTAAAATGTGTTTCCTATTATCATGTATATATAAAATCATTCTTTATACCAGACAGACATGTGAAGTAGGATTACTTTAAATCAGGTTTTAGAGAGGTGATTATTATTTCATATTATCTAAAACTGGAAAACTTGCCTAAGAACACTGATGTTTCCTATTGTCCATTAAAGAAAAAAGACCCCTTTGAAATAGACGGTAATTTTATTATCCAGTAAAAATGATGACTCACTGCAGAGAAAATAACAAAAGGTGTGATTACACAGTAGTTTCAGCACATACATTCATGGGATATACTGAAACACCCATTGCAGTCTCGTATTTCAAATCAAAGTAAAACTGGGTTTAAGACCTTGTCAATTTTAAGACTTATTTAATATAGTCACTCAATAACTTGGCTTTTCTTTCTTTCTCACAAACTACTAATTTCAGCATAGTATGGGGGCAGAGGTATGTGTGGAGCCAGACAGACATGGGTTAAAATCCCAGCTATACCATTAGCTAGATGGTAACCCTGGACATGGTACCTATGCTTTTGGGCCCTAGAGTTTCTCTCCTGCAAAAACACTGTAATAAATATATTTACTTCAAAAGGATGTAAATTAATTAATGGGAAGTTCAACATAACATATGTAGCACAAATTGGGGTCTCAGTAAGAATAATTTCATAATATTATTATAGATATCCTTCTACAATATTATTACAGATAAATGCTTTTATTTCATTGGGAAACTGTAAGATAAAAAATTAAATATGTCATTTAAAAAAGGGGGGGTCTCTATTTCAGCATTGTTATGTTCAATCAAGCAATACTTCTACCTAGTGCCCAAACTACACAATTATTTTAAATTCTATCTTCTAAATGCCTAATTACTCAGGTCATTAGCACAGATACTATATGCCTCACTGCAGTACGTACTTAAGTTACTCTGAGGCTATTTTCCTAAGATCCTTTTTTTTTGCTTTTGGTTTTACTTTCCTTTCCTCTTGTTCTTATTTTAGACATTTGAGGTTGGAAATGGAAAAATAAGTTAGAAAAAAGAGAAGACAAATGCATTCAAACCAGTCAGAGGTGCTATGCAATCTAGCATGGTTTTATCCAGAAGGGGATGAAATGAGGAATGATAATGTAACATTAGGTTTCAGATTATCTGCAAATTTTAATGATTCATATTATCACTATAAATAGTACCTGTGAATATTTGTCTAACATTTAACTTAATAGTATTCTGATTAGTAACCTGAAAAGGATAATACTGATTTCAAAGGTGCCAAATGGGTTGAGGTTAACAGACTAAAAGAACCAGAAGTAGTGTCTAGCGGATATATAGAATGGGACAGCAAATTAGACCACCTCTTCTGCGATGTAGGAGATTAACAGATTTTTGTTGTTGTTATTCTAAATATGTTTCAGTAAATATGTATTATGCATTAATACAACTTAGCTTTCTGCTTATCTTTGTAAATACAATTTTTTCCCCTTGACAGGAATTTTACAGTTCTCTTGAGCTAAATTTTCATCTTTCTGTTTTCTCGAGGTTATCTGCATATATACAAACCATTCAGGAGTTTTAGGTGTTGGATACAGCTATTCTTACCTTTTTAAATGCTTACCTCTAAGTCATTAAAAAATAAATGTGTATCAGCAAGATTAAAAATCATTTCCTCCATTCGGAGTCCAAGGGTTACAGCCATGGGGGGATCCTGAAAAGAAAATGCACACATAATGAGGTAAAATTTCAGCAGCCACAGTTATTAAGTATGTACTCGTGTGTGGTGGGAGGGAAAGACTATGAATTTTTAGTTAAGATTCAAAAGACAGCCCAATTATCTGAAAAGGAGCATTTCCAAAGGGAGATTTAAGACATAACAAATGTACAGATACATCTGCGAATTTACAGAAATTTACGCACACATAAAGATGGCTCAGTAGACATTTTCATATAAAGTCGTAAGCTCATGACAGAAAGAGGAAGAAAGCTAGTCATATCACATGACCCAGTTTACATTACTCCACGGGAAATCCTTTGGAGAAAGGTATTTAAATAGGGTACTGACGAATGCAGCAGGCTTTTAGAAAGAGGAAAGGATGTCCTTTTAAGAATGAGGACAAATAATCAGAGGTAGGAAGTGGAGAAAAGTAGGTAAACTGCATGTTTGTAGAGAATATTATCTTGAGGTGGGCTATGAAGAGATGGTAGAGTATGAAGCCACCAATTCACTATTAATTGCGTTTTTATCAACAAGGCAATAGGAATCTCCTTTTGAATATGTGTATAGTTTGGTCTAACCTGCATATGACTAAGAATTGAAGAAGGGAGAATGGAGGATAACTAAAAAATCATTAATTCAATAAATGTAATCTAGGAAGAACTGACGCATTTGAATTATATTGTTGGTGAATACTGAATATACCATGGACTGCCAGAAGAATGAACAAGTCTGTCTTGGAAGAAGTACAACTTAAGAATTACAATCTAAGACGAATTGGTGCATTTAAATTATGGCATTGGTGAAGAATACTGAATATACCACGGACAGCAAGAAGAATGAACAAATCTGTCTTGAAAGAAGTACAGCCAGAATGCTCCTTAGAAGCAATCATGACAAGACTTTGTCTCACATACTTTGGATATGTTATCAGGAAGGACCAGTCCCTGGAGGAGGACATCATCCTTGGTAAAGTAGAGGGTCAGTGAAAAAGAGGAAGACTGTCAAGGAGATGGATTGACACAGTGGCTGCAACAATGGGCTCAAACGCAGCAATGATTGTGAGGAGAGTGCAGGACCAGGCAGTGTTTCATTCTGTTGTAGACAGGTTCATTATGAGTGTGAACCAACTCAATGGCACCTGACAACAAAAACAATCTAGGAGGAAAAATATATATTTTTAGAAGTTTAATGAAAGTTAAGGGATTAAGAGTCAAAATGACTCAATTTTTATTTATAGAAACCAAGATATTAGAGAAAGCAAGGAGTTGAGAGTCAAGACCAGATTTGTTACTTTGCCAGGTTTAACTGCAGTTGAACATCTAAAAGAGCTAAAAAAAACTAAAAACTAAAAGAACATTTAGAGCTAAAGACGGGGGAGTAATTCACGCAAACATTGTGCTTGCAATTACGAAAGTTGGAATGATCCCTAAAGGAGAACCACTAGAGGTGTGAGTTTGGAGATAAGGAAAATGGAAAACTGGAAGGAACAAATCCTCAGAATTTGACACCAGAACGGGTATTAGAGAGGAGAAGAATGTGGTTTTGAATATAGCTGACAAGTCTAGAAAAATACTGTTGGTTTTGGCTGAGAAGTTATTTTGGAGGACCTTAGAGGGTGATTTGGGTTGAGTGGCTGGGCCAGGAGCCAGACTGTAGGGATCTGAGGAGAGAGAACCGAAATTGTGTTTTCAACATTCTAAAAAAAAGGCATTTCAAGAACATATTTAAACTTGGGGAAATATAATATTAACTTTATTACAAGTTATGATAAGTACATGAAATCGAGGTAAAGCCAAGAGGTGTTCATCTATACCCTCGAACTGATTCCATTTGCTAATAAAAGCCTGTCTTCATTCTATAACTACACTGCAAAAACCAATTTACTCCTATACTTCCTACCATAATGCTTCAAGAGGGAAGCCCTAGAGTGTAAACATATTTGAAGTAAGTGTAAGTCACACATACTGCAACTATTAAAGCCTAGAGAAGAGGAATTGGGTGCTAAGGAAGAAAGATGTTCTTGAAGTGTGTTAATGAAACAAATACTTGACGTGGGGAAAGATGTGTAAGATAACAACAATAAGGTGGACTTCAACAAAATTTTCTAATTGTTTACATTTCTTCACTAGAGATTTCTGTGGATTTCATAGCTGGACATTCTCACTTCTCAAAAAGGGATGCTCATTGTCCCATACTTGATGGCATCCTGGTATCGTGTCCTCTGATCAGCATTACTCTACTGCTAGGATTCATCTGTCTCTCGGTGGCTGGACCACTTGAGGCAACATACCCAAAGGTCAAATAAATTCCATTTCATCCAACATATATTTATTCAAGACCAAGAACAAAAATACTGAAGAGCCTATTTTGTGTCTCAAAGAGTTTTGGACCTCACAGAGCTCCCTTGCTATTTCCTTCAAGTATAAAATCCATCTCTTTTTTGCTTATTTCTTTTGTTGTTGTTGAAATACAATTTCTGAAGGTTGAATACAATTTTTAAAAGTATACATTCTTCCCTTTTTTCTGTTAAAAATTCCTATTGCTAGTCTCTTTTTGGGGGATGGGGGAATTGAACAGACAGAGAACATAAGAAAACTTGTACATATTCTGTCTAGTCATGGAACCGTGAACAAAAAGTCTACAGAAATATCAGGAAAAATCAAATGTAATTATAGCATGAAAACATATAATTCCATTAGTGACGCTCTATGCTTTTGAGGAATGTTCACTGATGCAAGACAATAAAACTGAGCTCCACACTACTCCATTATGTTACTGATGATTACTGCCCTAAAGATATACATTTCAGACAGGGGTTCAGAAATATCTTATTTAAAAGGTTTTCCTTCTTGAGAGTAGGTTGGCTATGCTCTTATCCTATGACTGGCCAATTTTTCTTTTAAAGTTATAGAATTTCTTATTTTCATTCTCCACATTATTTGCATTTACAGAATAGATTTATGGATATGGGAGAAAACATACTGTTCATCTTTGATTGCTACTTTTATTGATTCCACGCTTCTGTAGTACGTAACTCTCTATGCTACCCAAACAGTGACAGGAAAATCCATGAAGAATGCATTTTGTGCATCGGATAAGCATGCAAACAAACATAATTTAAAAAACAAACAAAACAAGAATGCTCTAGCAAGCAAGCATAGCATATGGCATGATGAAAACTGTATTTGAGCACTCCATTGGAATGTAACCCCATGGCACTGGGAGGGCTGCTCATTTGTTTTTCAAGCTGTGGCGATTCCACATCACACCCTCTACTAGAGCCAGGATTTAGTAAGCCTTTTGGCAAAATATCATTTGTTAACTGGGAAAGCTTAAGTTTGAGGTTTGCCGGAGCGTGAACTAGCTGTATTTTGTGAAGGTTTCCAGAGAGCAAAGCCTGTTGAAAGGGTGGTGTTTCATCAGCCATGCCAGAGGCTTGACACAGATGGGCTTGGGTTGGTCATGTCACAGGCCAAGGAAAACCATGCCTGTAAGAGGTGGTGAGCTTGTTTCTAAGAGAATGTCTGGTGAGGGCTGACCTTCAAATATCTAATTTTTTTTTTTTTTTTTGGTCCATCTTACTAAATCATTGGGACAGCTTATTCTAAGTAAGCAGTTTATAGTACTACACTTTTTCAGGTAAAGGACCCAGAGATTTAAGAATCCAAGAAAGATGGCAAAGCACCTGACATTTGGGGGTGCAGCCTAAGCAACATCTCTGTAATATTGGATACCCTCTGTCTTGCCAGACTCCTGGGAAGGGGTTGCCATGCCAGCCATTCTACTGTTTTATCAGCCATTTGAGAGTGAAACATACTTCTGGACTGTGTCCAAATTTTATACAGACAGGTTCACTCATTTTCATTAGATATTTGTAGAAGTATGGAGTACATTATGAATCAAGAGTTACTGCCTCATTTCCATTTAACTGTAGTGAGTGTTGAGTTTAGGGTCTAAAATGAAGTGGTAGGGAAAACCTGTATAGAAGAAAAAACTGGTATAGAAGAAAAGGCATTAACAGGATTTTGTGGAAGCTCTGATACGTATTATACATATATAATGGTTCCAATAGGTTCACAGTGTCTACAACAGAATTTAATATGGGTCAAACTGAACTACTGCCAATTTATTCTGTGTACTGCTCTATTCCAATACTGAAACTTTTCCCAAGACAATTTGTTGAATACAGAGAAAAAGAATGAAAGGAGGAAGAAGAAAATGAAAAGGTCTTGACCCTGAAATGTGTGATTCTAAGCCAGATATTACCAGTGATTAACCACGTCAAAATCAAGTTGTGCTTTTGTATATCAAGATACTGACGCCTATTAACTGCGTTAGCACAGAGCATAAATTGGAGCCAGACTGTCTGTGAGCCTCTGCCCTGCACTGGGCCATCAGCTGGAATTCCTCCTCTAGGGACACAATGTAAAAATATCTCGGGAGATGCAGCAATTATATATTTTTTAAAAAATGGAGGACTTTTTTTTTAAAGAACTTGCAGTGCTCAAGCTCTTGGGAACAGTCAGTCCCTTGGGACTTGAAGCACATTTGGAGATTTGGGCACACAGAGACAAAGCATGTGCAACCTCACTATAGAAGAAGGAAGTCAAACTAGCTCCATGAACCACAGTGGAAAGAGCTACTGGATCTTTTAGAATATAGGAATTCTTTTCAACCAGGGATATAAGAGAGAAAATTCAGCTATCAATCAAAAGAGAAATTTTACAATTGAGAAGTTCTGCCTATGGTGGATAGGTAGTGGGCTTGAGTTCTCAGTGGTAAATGGGGGATGGTTTCAAGAATACTCATTTAGCACATATTTATTGAGTGTCTGCTATGTGCTGTTGTTGTGTGCCATCGAGTTGATTCCAAATCATAGCAACCCTATAGGACAGAGTAGAACTGCCCCACAGGGTTTCCTAGGCTGTAATCTTTATGCGAGTACATCACCAGATCTTTTCTCTTACAGAGCTGCTGGTGGCTTCAAACCACTGATCCTTTGGTTACTAGCCACATGCTTAACTCTTGTGCCACAAGGGCTCCTTTGGTGCAGTGGTTAAGAGCTTAGCTGCTAACCGAAATGTCGGCAGTTCGAATCCATCAGCCACTCCTTGGAAACCCTAGGCGGCAGTTCTACTCTGTCCTATAGGGTCGCTGTAAGTCGGAATTGACTCAATCGTGACGAGTTTGGTTTTGGGTACTGTGTGCTAAACATGTTCAAATTCCGGGCATAGACCAGAGAACCAAAAAAGCAAAATCCCTGCCCTTAAGGAATTTATATTAGTGCTGGATGAGATATCTGACAAACAAACAAAACCACCAAGTAAATATATAGGATTTCAGCTGGTGGTAAGTGCTATGGTAAAAGAAAACAGATAAACAAAACCAGGATCAGCAGCTACAGAGAGAGACAGGGATAGGTGATGATGGCTAATTTAAAGGAAGTGCAGGGAAGGCCTTTCTCAGATGGTGATGGTTGAAGAGCAGGGACCTGAAAAAGGTGAAAACGTTAGCCATGTACAGAGGAGGAGGTAGGGAACATGTGCAAAACCTGGAGAGGCTAGTGTGTTTGAGGAACAGTATGGGAAAAAGTGACTCAGGCCGGGGAAGTAAAGTGAAGCAAGTACTTTAGGAAAGAAGGGGTCAAATACAGATGAGGGACTACACAAGATAAAGCAAGAACCACCACCGGATCTGGAAAAAAGAAAGTCTGTTTCTCAAACTGGAAAAGAGCTTTTTCAAGCTGGGGAAAAGAAGAGAAACAGGGTGGCAACTAGAGGCAAAACTGAGCTCTAGGGAAATATTACAGCATGTAAATGCTGATGGAGATAATCCAGGAGAGTGGGAAAACTAGTGATTCAAGAGCCAGAGAGGTCATTTCACGGGTAAATTCCTTGGGTAAGTGAAGGGGCTGGATTCAGGGCAATTGAAAGGGCTAGATTTAGGGCACGGGGTTGGGGGGGAGTGGGGGGTGCAATGAGAAGGCAGAGAATATGGCTATACAGGGCAGGGGAGGGGGCACAAATCTGGTAATTTTTTTTTTTTTTTTTTGCTTTTTTCCCCTCAATGAATGAAAAGGAGGTTTGTGAAGAATTGGGAGGGGGCTCTGAAAGCTTGAGGGAAAAGAACTTGTGAAACCCAGCTGGGAAGTGTTAATTAACCCAAGAGCGCTGGGACCCAGTTAAGATCTGTGATCACAATCAGTTGTTGATGAACAGGTAGAGTCTATCTGGGTTTTCTGCAAGGTCAGTTTGGTGGAGAAACAGAGGGATAAGGCCACTGAGACTTTATACAAAAAAGGGAATATAGTGACATTTTGTTGTTGTTGTGTGCCATCAAGTTGATTCCGACTCACAGAGCCCCTATATGACAAAGTAGAACTATCCCATAGGGTTTCCTAAGCTGATTGCCAGGTCTTTTCTCCCATGGGTGATACAAAAGGGCTAATAGCTGGGATGAGTATATCTAAAACACAGGTTCTCAAACTTGGCCAAACATGAGAAACACCTGAGGAGCTTTTAAAACTCCTGATGCCCAGGCCACACTCCATACCAGTTAAGTCAGAATCTCTGGAATGGGACCCACTCCAGTAATTCCAGAACTCTACAGGCTCTTCCAGGGTACAAACAAAATTGAGATCAGTAATAAAGACCCTGCTACTCAAAGCGCAGCTACCTGGGGGCTTGTTAGAATGGTAGAATCGCAGACTCTACCCCTGATCTACTGACTCAGAATCTGTGTTTTAAAAAGATCCTCAGATGACTCATATGCATATTAATGCTTAAGAAACACTGGTGTAGGAAATCTCATGAAGAAGATCTGGGACAGTCAGGGAAGACTACAGCTGGTGTGAATTTCTGGCTTCCCAGGAGTTAAGTCTCTGTGGAACTTTCAAAGGACCCTAAAACTTGAGTTGGTCTGATCACTGAGTAGAATGGTGGTTCAGTTCTAGACCTCCCTAGAATTGCTAAAAATTATGAGTGAATTTCCCCACCCTCATAGCCATAAAGAGCATGTGGATTTAATTTCAGGTACTAAACAACCCATAGTGCCTCTGTCTTAAGTCATGTAGCCAATTATCTGCTAGGGAGCTGGGAAAGGTGAAAAACTAGCTCTAATTTTTGCTCTGAATTGAAAGAACTTGTTTAAAATTCAAGTTTTCAGTGCAAACAGCATATTTAAAATTGAACGGTTGTCACTGTTAAGTAATTACAAGTAATGAAAAGGGCATCACAGAATGGCCACAGCCTACCTACAGCTACCAGCTTCTACAGTTTCAGTCAGAAGAAGAGCATCCAATGAATAAAACTCACTCAAATTTATTAAACGAATCATGGAATAAACATACGTCAAGGGGAACTACAGCAATAGTATGGAGCAACCGTATAGCACTCAGATGGAAAGAAGTCAAGTTAGTGAGACTGACCACAGGAAGATGAACTTTAGGAAGGACAGAGCTGAGACAGAAGTAGTATGGCAAAAATGGCAAGTGAACACACCCAATTGAGGCAGCCTCAGGACTCAGGGAGAAAGGTGACTGGTGTGTTAGAAGGCGGCTATGGAAAGGAGAAGTGAACACATTAAAAGTGGAAAGGAGGGTTGATGATGATTTAAGGAAAACTAAGGGAAGTTGACGATCTAATCTCCCCTTCCCTTGTCCTAGGATTGGAGAGTGAATGATTATGAACATAATCATTACATAAATGAATATAAACATTAATGACATAAGAAAGACTGCAACTTTAGGGAAGGTTACATAGGAGGCTCCTCTGGAAGTTTATGTTTTTAAAAGAGTAATCACCACTTATCTTTCTGGTATATTAGTTTCAAGCTAACGAAAGTGATTCCCTTTCAGGATCTTTTTTCTTTTCTATATTCTGCCAGCAATAACTTGGTAAGGTTGAGCTTAAATAAAAGTTAGTAAGATATCTGACTATTTATGATGTCTCTAGTTATTCAATCCAACTGGAAAAAAACAACAACAATTTCTCTAAAATAAACGTAAAAAAGAAACAGAGCTCTGAAAGAAGAGTCAGTAGAGACCACTGTCTCCCAAACTCCTTAAGACAGAGTTTGAGAAATGTCATTGTCCTTGACCTAGCTTTAGTTTTATACATCTATGTACTACTATGCACATACTACTCACATATACATATACGTGTACACATATACGTACTATGAGCAACCATGAAAAATGCTATACATTTTTTGAGGCTTGTAAATTCTGCATTCATTACATACCAAAACCACTCTCCAGTCACCCTTGCGTAGTGTTACTTCTCTACAGCACTGAGCTAAGAGTTATGAAATACAACCACATATACAAATATAATACACAATATGAGAAGCAAATCTCTTTAGAAGACAGTTTCCTCAAATTCAGATTTCCTTGAAAACCAAATAAAATAGGATACTTACTCTGCAGTAGGCAATATGCTATGAGTTTTAATGCATTAACTTATTCAATCCTCATAATCAAAATATCATCATATTATTCTCCCTATCTTATATAGTAGGCAACTGAGGTTCAGAAAGGCTAAATAAACTACCCAAGATCATATGAGTAGTAGGACGTTGTTATGGATTGAACTATGTCCCTCCATCTCTACCTGTGGATGTGTTCCTGTTTGGAAATAGGTTTTTTTTTTTTTTTTTTTAATTGTTACTGAGGTCACACCAGAGTAGGGTGGGTCCTAAACCTAATCACTATTGAGTTATAAAAAGAACAGAACTTACACAGAGAGACACACAGGGAGAGGACGGATGCCAAGGAATGCCAAGGAACTCCCAGGACAACTGACAAGGAAGGACCTCCCCCTAGAGCAATGCCCTGAGTTCAGATCTCTAGCCTCCTGCACTGTGAGAAAATAAATTTCTGGTTTTTAAAGCTATCCACATATGGTATTTTTTGTTATGGCTGTACTAGGTAAAAACTAAGACAGAGGTGGAGCTAATTTAAACCTTGGCGCATTCTTCCTCCAAAGCCAAAACGATAATGGGCATGGTGTTAATGTGGTTATTAGGTTTGCCTCCTGATCGTGGGTTTCAACATTTGATTAATTGTAATCACCTCCTAAGAAATCATACTGATTTTCTTTAGTCCATACGCACACAAGTCAGTGCTAATCTTCATGACTATCTTAAAATTTCAAATTCAGCTGGTACTATTTTAGAAGGCATTTTCTGTATGAGTATGTGTAGTCTGTTTAATACAAAGGTGACCAACTGACAGTAGCAGCCCTGGGGGTGCAGTGGTTAAAGCACTCAGCTGCTAACCAAAAGGCTGGGGGTTCGAACCCACCAGCTACCCCACAGGAGAAAGATACAGCAGTGGGCTTCTGTAAAGATTTACAGCCTTGGAAACCCTGTGGGGCAGTTCCACCCTGTCCTATAGGGTCGCTATGAGTCAAAATTGACTCGATGACAGTGGGTTTGGTTTTTGGTTTTGAACCAACTGATTTAGCCTGATGAACATATTATTTCTCCAGCACTGCTATTATATAAGGTGTTTCACAAAAGAGCAAATAGTTTTGAGGGCGTGGATTTTGATTTTACAGTACAAGGCAGCCATTTACTTTTCCTTCAGTGTTTTCCCTGACTTGGGCTATTTCCTTTGCATCCTTACTATGGAATTTCTTTAGAGAATCATGGCTTCATAGCACATGAGGCATTAATGCTCCTAAATAAATCAAATCACTAAAGCACAATTTATTTAGAGCCTTTCACCTCTTCCCTCCAAAAAGAGAAATTATTGCAACTTATCAAGTAAAATAATATATACTATTAATCAGAGAATAGGAATAATCTTCATAAACTCTTAACAGATGATGGACGATTCCTGGTCTATGTCCTGTCAAATTTACAAACTCCTTTTTCAGAGCTTTGCAGTGCAGAAAACTGTACGTGCCAACTGGTACTCAGCTGCAAAACCCATCATCAGCCTCACAGGCAGCACAGCTCAAATACCGAAGTCCCTCATTTGCAGCCATGGTAAAAATCCAGGAATAGTACTGCCTGGGAAAAGAGTGTGTTGACAACTGAACAGAGTCAAAAAGTGATAACATATTAGGAAGATTCTTGGAAAATTCACAATATTGTTTATGTATAAATAAAAGCAGGATATGCCAAAAAAATTTTTTTTAATTAAAACACTAAAGTAAGTCACACAGGCAATTTATAAGGAAAATGTCATTCCTAAATTATTGTATTCTGTGAACTTATGGGTTATGGGGAAAAACATGAGCTCAGAAGACTGTAGAGATTAAACACACATCAAAGAGACGTGGGTTTCAGTCCTGGCCATACTACCTATAAGCTGTGTAACACAGAGCCAATCACACAGGGTGGCAAGGAAAGGTTAATGAGGTAAGGCATATTTAATGGGATACTCAGGGAAGTGCTGGGCACACAGCAACAGCCTCAAAATGGTGTTTATCTTTACCTATTATTTGCAGGAGTCCCTGCGTGGTACAAACGGTTAACATGTCTGGTTACTAACCAAAAGACTGGGGGTTCGAGTTTACCCACAGGGGCCTCAGAAGAAAGGCTTGGTGATGTACTTTTGAAACATCAGCCACTGGAAACCCTATGAAGCACAGTTCTACTCTGACACACATGGGGTCACCATGAGTCTGAGTCTACTCAGTGAAAACTGTTCTTTATTTTATTATTGTTTGGAGAGAGAGTAATTTCAGGACATTATTTTATATCTCTGGTGCTTATATCCCCAGCTCACAGATCACTATTATTTTAGGACACTGCAGTACCACTTAGTAGATTTTAAGAGTAAACAGTCACCTTCTGCATGTCTGAAAGTTTCTGCCTTTAGTTATTTCTCAGTTAGGGAAAGAATGTGTATTTTTACTTACATTTCTCTGATCTAGGAGGTTGACGATAGTGTTCATAACTGAGTGCTACTTTTATATTTTACATTATCTCATTTAATCCACCCAATAACCCCAGGAAGGAAATGGACTATAACCATTTTCAGATGAGGAAACAGGTGGAGGTTAAATGACACCCTTAGACACATCCAGGCACGGGACTTCTTCAGTCACATAAATAAACAAATCTTGAAACTTCTAGCTCAGTGCTCTCTCAACTAGACTACTGTCTTACAGACTGGGTTCTGAGCAACCCCTAAGATTCAGGAAACCCTTTCAGAATAACTGAGGATGATAGAGAAGGGGGCTGGCTGTGTGAGGGAAGTGGAATAGCTCCATTCCCCCTCCCCCACCACCTCTACATTTCACCTAGAGCAGCTCTGCCCTTATATCTGTTTTATATAAAGATGCTCTGTGTGACATATTATGTGCATAAATAATTCTCAAGCTAAAAGAACTGACAAATCACTATACCATCCCATAATGTTATGCTCTAAAAATGCACATTGTGGAAACAAGACTGATCTATGAAATGAAAAGACCAAGGCTACATAACAATTTCAAGTTTAGTCACGCAGAGACCTCCCCTAAAGATTACAGGGAAGAAAGCCCTATGGGGCAGTTCTACTCTGTAACACATGGGGTTGCCATGAATCAGACTCTACAGCAACAGGTTTGATGTTTTGGTTCTATTTTAAGCTGCTACCATTTTGTAAAATATAAACCCCTAAACGGTCTACTTGCGTCCACCCTTGTTCCTTTCAACTCCATTTTCCACTTGGTAGGCAACTGTAAATCATAATGTCACACCTTTGCCTAAAATCCTCCAACAGTTTCCATGGCACCTAGAATAAAACCTAAATACTTCACCATAGAGTAAAGGCTCTACCTGATCTGGCCCCTCCTACCTTTCTGTTCTTACCTTATAATTTTCTTGCCCTTGTCTACAACTTTCCAGCCACGCTAGATTTCTTTATATCCCTGAAACACCAGAAGCTAGTTCCTGCCTCAGGGCCCTTCTGTGCCCACTCCTCATCCCCAATTTGCATAGATAGCTTCTTCTTGTAATTCAGGTCTCAGTACCAATGCCACTTGCACAGTCACCCACCCCAGTCACTCTATATGACTAGCTGAAATGATTTTGTTTGTATGGACCATGAGAGCAAGGGGCACGTCTGTCTTGTATTTAATAAATATTTGCTAGATAAATACAGGAGCTCTCATTCACCATTTTCACTTATGGTTTTTGTGAAGTTGATGCTACCCAATCTCCTCTCTGTCCTGTAGGCTGCATACGGCCCCAGCTTCACAATATGGGCCTGATCCAACTTCTCTTATTTACTTACTTCTCAACATGCCAAGATATTAACATCTTACTGGCTAAAAGGTACTGCCAAGTTCCTTACAGATATTAAGGAACATGTCAATGAGAAAATGACTTTTATAAAAATGTAAAAATGTACCACCACTCACATGTCAGTTTGTTGTATTATGGTGGCTTGAGCGTTGCTATGATACTGGAAGCCATGCCACCAGTATTTCAAATACAAGGAGGGTCACCCATGATGGACAGGTTTCAGTGGAGCTTCCAGACTCAGACAGACTAGGAAGAAGGACCTAGTGGTCACTACCGAAAAAACTGACATGTGAAAACCTTAAGAATGGCAGCGGAACACTGTCTGATATAGTGTCGGAAGATGAGACCCTGAGGTTGGAAGGAACTCAAAATATGACTAGGGAAGAGCTGCCTACTCAGAGCACAGTCAACCTTAATGATGTGGGTGGAGTCAAGCTTTCAGGACCTTCACTGGCTGATGTGGCACTACTCAAAATGAGAAGAAATGGCTGCAAACATCCATTGATAATCAGAACGTGGAACGTATGAAGTATGAATTTAAGAACACGAGAAGTCATAAAAAATGAAATGGAATGCATACAGATTGATATCCTAGGTATTAGGGAGCTAAAATGGACTGCTATTGGCCATTCTGAACCAGACAATCTACTATTCTGGGAATGAGAAATTGAAGATAATAGCATTGCATTCGTCGTCAAAAAGAACATTACGAGATCTTTCCTGAAGTACAACGCTGTCAGTGATAGGATAATATCCATGGGCCTACAAGGAAGACCAGTTAATATGACTATTATTCAAAAATATGCACCAACCACTAAGGCCATAGATGAAGAAAGTGAAGATTTTGACCAACTTCTGCATCTGAAATTGATCAGACATGCAATCCAGATGCATTGGTAATGACTGGTGATTGGAATGTGAAAGTTAGAAACAAAGAAAAAGGATGTGTAGTCGGAAAATATGGTCTTGGTGATAGAAATGATGCCAAAGTCGCATGGCAGAATTTTGCAAGACCAACAACTTATTTATTGCAAATAACTTTTTTCAACAAGATAAACAGTGACTATACACATGGACCTCATCAAACAGAATACAGGAACCAAGTCAACTACATCTGTGAAAAAAGAAGATGGAAAAGCTCAATATCATCAGTCAGAACAATGCCGGGGCCAACTGCAGAATAGACCATCAATTGCAAGTTCAAAATTAGAACAAGTCCACAGGAGTCAAAATAACAACTTTGAGTATATTCCACCTGAATTTAGAGACCATTTCAAGAACAGAGTTGATGCACTGAACACTAATGACTGAAGACCATGAGTTGTGGGATGACATCAAGGGCATCATGTATGAAGAAAGCAGAAGGTCATTAAAAAGACAGAAAAGAAAGAAAAGACCAAAATGCATGTCAGAAGAGACCTGAAGCTTGTTCTTGAACATAGAGTAGCTAAAGTGAAAGGAAGAAATGATGAAGTAAAAGAGCTGAACAGAAGACTTCCAAGGTGGCTCGAGAAGATAAAGTATTATAATTAAATGTGCCAAGACCTGGAGTTAGAAAACCAAAAGGGAAGAACACACTAGGCATTTCTCTGAACAAAAAATTCAAGCCTCAGACTGCAATATTGAAGGATTCTATTGGCAAAATACTGAAACATGCAGGAAGCATCAAAAGACAATGGAAGGAATACACAGAGACACTGAACCAAAAAGAACTGTTTGACGTTCAAACATTTCAGGAGGTAGTATATGGTCAAGAACCAACAGGACTGAAGAAAGAAGTCCAAGCTGCACTGAAGGCACTGGTGAAAAACAAGGCTCCAGGAATTAGGCAATACTGATTAAGATGTGTCAACAAACTGATGCACCACTGGAGGTGTTGACTTGTCTATGCCAAGAAATTTTGAAGACAGCTAACTGGCCAACCAACTGGAAGAGATCCATTTTTGTGCCCATTCCAAAGAAAGGTGATCTAACAGAATGTGGACATCATTGAACGATATCATTAATATCACATGCAAGTAAAATTTTGCTGAAAATAATTCAAAAACAGTTGCAGCAGTACATTGACAGAGAACTGCCAGAAATTCAAGCCAGATTCAGAAGAGGAGTTGGAACCAGGGATATCATTCCTGATGTCAGATGGATCTTGGCTGAAAGCTGAGAATACCAGAAAGATGTTTACCTGTGTTTTATTGACTATGCAAAGGCATTCGACTGTGTGGATCATAACAAATTATGTATAACATTGTGAATATGGGAATTGCTGAACACATACTTGTGCTCATGCAGAACCTGTGCATAGATCAAGGGCAGAACAAGGAGATACTGAGTGGTTTAAAATCACGCAGGTGTGTGTCAGGGTTGTATCCTTTCACCATACTTCTTCAATCTGTAGGCTGACCAAGTAATCTGACAAGCTGGACTGTATGAACGTGGCATGAGGACTGGTGGAAGACTTGTTAACAACTTGCAATATATAGATGACACAACCTTGCTTGCTAAAAGCAAAGAGGACTTGAAGTACTTACTGATGAAGATAAAAGACTACAGCCTTCAGTCTGGATTATACCTCAACATAAAGAAAACAAAAATCCTCACAACTGGACCAATAACCAACTTCATGATAAATGGAGAAAAGACTGAAGTTGTCAAGGATTTCATTTTACTTGGATCCACAATCAACACCCATGGAAGTGGCAGTAAAGAAATCAAATGACATATTGCATTGGGCAAATCTTCTGCAAAAGACCTCTTAAAAGTGTTAAGAAACAAAGATGTTACTGGTGAGCCTGACCCTAGTCATGGTGTTTTCAATCACCTCAAATGCATGTGAAAGCTGGACAGGAAGACCGAAGAACTGATGCCTTTGAATTACGGTGTTGGTGAAGAATACTGAAGACAGCATGGACTGGTATAAGAATGAACAAATCTGTCTTAGAAGAAGTATAGCCAAATGCTCCTTAGAAGGGAGGATGGCAAGACTTCATCTCATGTGTTTTGGACATGTTATCAGGATGAACCAGTACCTGAAGAAGGACATCATGTCTGGTAAAGCAGAGGGTCAGTGAAAGAGAGACAGATCCTCAATGAGATGGAGGAAGACCTTCAATGAGATGGACTGACACAATGGCTGCAACAATGGGCTCTAGTATAGCAAAGTTTGTGAGGACAACGTAGGACTGGACAGTGTTTCTGGTGTACATAGGGTCGCTATGAGTTGAAACCAACTTGACAGCATCTAACAACAACAACATAAAAATGTAAATAATAATTTAATAAATAAAGTGATCTAAGTTGTTTTTCATGGAACTCAATACGGGTATTCTCATGTTGATTAGAAAAATATGACCTAAAAATATTTTTATTTTCTTAAATTGCTCCTGAGGAAATACAGCGTTCACCATGGTTAATTCTAACAGGCCCTCTTCTAGTAGCACAGAATAATACGAAGAACTTATGAAACTGACCTGGTTTCTAGTACACATACCAGCATTTATCATTTTGTGACCTTGGCAAAGTTATGTAAAACTATATAACCCAGGTTTTCTCACCCATAAAACTTGGATCACAAAGAGTTACAGCAGAGTAACTGGGAGGATTAAACGGTATAATGTGTCTTAAAGTAAATAATAACAGCTACCAAGTTTTGAGTAATAATTTACACCAAGTGTTCTGCTACACCCTTTAAATACGTTACCTCTTTCTTATTCACTATGGACAGTTGTATTCCCATTTTAAAGAAACAGAGACTGAGAGATTAAGAAACATCCCCAAGGTGAGGAAACTGTAAGCTTCAGGACTGGGTTTTCACACTTAAGTTTATCTGACTCAAAAGCTCTTTCCCTAACCACCCCTACCGTGCCCTCCTACTACCTCTGAAATGCCAATCGGAGGAGGCTCTTTCACATAACAGGTGATATCAAATTACATATGTAAGTTTTTCTTCCTCATACCCTTCCAAAAGTGTCTCTGAGTCTTTTTACATTCTGCACCACCACCAGTACCGGTTACTGCCTGTTTGCCACACTCCATTTCACTGAACATTTCTTAAATTTTACCTCTTCATAGAAAAATATCCCAAGTATCTGAGAAAAGATAGTTAAAATTACTCCAACTTAAAGAGGAGTTCACACAACTGCCTACACAGTACATCACTAAATGTCCTCATGCTTTTTAGGAACTGTCAATTATTTTTCAGAAGTAGCACTTATAGTGTTTTCATGGTAGATTAACTGTCTATGCTTTGCAATGTCGTGTAGCAGAAGGAACAGGGGCTATGGGATCAAATAGTCCAGGGCCCGACTGACTTGCTGTGTGACTTTGCACATATTATTCTCTCTCTGAGATTTCATTCTTCTTGGATCAACAATCAACGTCCATGGAAGCAGCAGTCAAGAAGTCAAACAATGTATTGTATTGGGTAAATCTGTTTCAAAAGACCTCTTTGAAGTTTTAAAAAGCAAATATATCTAAGGTCTTTGATGACTAAAGTGTATCTGACCCAAACCATGATCTTTTCAATCACCTCATCTGCATGAAAAATTTGGATAATAAAAAAAGGAAGACAGAAGAAAAATGGATGCATTCCAACTGTGGTGTTGGTGAAGAATATTAAATATACCGTAGGGTCTCTATGAGTTGGCATATGCTGGACGGCAACAGGTTTGGATTTTGGTGGACTTCCAGAAGAACAAACAAAGCAGCCTTACAAGAAATACAACCAGAATGTTCCTTAGAAGCAAGGATGGCGAGACTTTGGTTCACTTACTTTGTACACATCATCAGGAAAGATCAATTGCTAGAAAAGAACATAATGTTTGGCCAATGAAAATGAAGGAAACTCTCGATGAGCTGGATTGGCAGAATAGATGCAACAATGGAGCCAAATACACTAATAGTCATGAAGATGGCACAGTATTGGACAATGTTTCCCTCTGCATACATAATGTCACCAAGAGTCTGAGGTGACTAAAAGGCAACTAACAATTGAGCCTATTTCCTCCTCTATGGATTGGCGAGAACAACCTACTCCTTAACATTTTTGTGATGCATTAAATAGTCACTAAATAAAAGTTGGTTCCCTTTTTCCCCTCAATTTGCCCTCAGCCAGTAAAAACCAGCTGATTCTGACTCATGGTGACCCCATGTGTTTCAGAGAACTGTACTCCATAGGGTTTTCAACACAGTGATCTTTTGGAAGTAGATCAGCAGGCCATTCTTCTGAGGTGCCTCTAGATGGATTCACACCATCAACCTTCTGGTTAGCAGCCAAGCACTTAACCGTTTGCAGCATCCAGGGACTCCATCACTTTGTCCTACTCTTTTGATATTCTCTGCTATGTCTTAAGCTTCAGTGAGCATGGAGAATGTCTGTATTTTGTATTTGAATAAAGCATTGTAGACAATACTTTAAAATAATGAACCTTCTATGTTGAAATGAGTGCTGCACGTCCGGGTAGTCATCTGGGGAGATGATGGGTTTATTTCAGTGATGCACCACTGCTGAGAGAAGTGTGAGAGCTCTGCTTTTGGAACTGCTCTTAGAGCCAGTATATGAGACATTCACGAAAGCAGTTTCACTGCTCTACGATCTTTTTGACAAAAAGAAAACAAAATATATATAGTGACATTGTTACTATGCCCTTTACTCACTGCCATGGATCCAAATAATCCTACTATTTACGAAAATCAAAATTACCATAAAAGGCTGAAGATTCAAAGCCAGGAAATGTGTTAGAAATCTAAAGGTAATTCCAAAAGATGAATTCCACCACTAATGTGGCACAACGGAAGCAACATGGATATTTAGGTATCGTCTCTATGGTGATTATTTTGAAGTGACATTTACTTGGATTCATGTGTTGAAGTTAGATTGTTCCTGTCACACATATATCTAATACAGAACTTAGCTATACAAAAATATTACAATTAGTTCAACAGAATTTACTGTGTACCCCTAATAAACCAATATTATTCCAGAAAATGCTTCAGATAATTGCCTAGAAACTTCTTACATTGCTTACTTCATCACTAATAGAATTCTGAGCATATACTCCGAATATATCTATAGTTTATTTACTTATAAATTATATATATACTTTAAATTATAATCATATGCATGTATTTATAAATTATGTACATTATGAAACATACAAACATAGAAATTTATAAATATTATACATGTATGTGTGTATGTGTGTGTTTATGCCCTAATATTTTCTTTCCCTATCCCAATGGGGCATCTTGTGGATCTCTAGCAAATATGTACACATCCCACTGCAGAGATCCCTGTTTCAGATGATAGTGATTGAGATAAAGGGGCTAAGAATCTTTCTTCAAAAGGGTTATTAAAAGGGTCACCTGTCATATTTGTTGAGCAATATCCCTTACCTATACTAAAAAGCAAATGACAATGCAGATTCACCAAGAGTACAATTTAGGAAGAAACACTTGAGGCAATTCATCACTACAATTCGTTGTTTACTTGAAGATAAACCTTAACATAATTGCTAAAAACTACATATTGAACTAACATGAGATGCTATCAAATAATATATAAATTCACATCCATAAAGACACAAAAAAACACTTCTGAAAGTGCACTATGTAAAGGAACCAAAGTTAGAATACAGTAATACCAAACTTTCAGTACAGTAACTGAAGGTACGCCAACATGTTCTGAACTGACTCTGGTTAGATTACATGTCCTCTAGATTTGAAGACACAAACAGTAATGGCCTTAGTGACTACGCTATAGAGAATATGTTTCCAGCAGAAAAGCCTGTTTTAAGTGTGTCAACGTTTGGAAAAGCACTCACACAGCACAACACTGTTATAAGAAGCTAACTGTGAAAACAATGACAAAAGAGAAACGAAGGGGCGTAATGATACCATCCAACTCTGAATTTGTGTGTGTCGGAAGGCATTATCCCCAGCTGCTGTTCATATGCTTACTCTAGTTACAGAAAAATATTTTTATTCATAAATCTGAAGGATCTGTCAGACGAAAGATTTGCTTATTTCAAATGGTATTCTAGGGCAACATTTGGGGCAAAAAATTAATTCAAAAGTATCCTTAGTAGAAGATACTTATGATTTTACAATGTTTTAAAGTTCATTTAATTTCTTTTTTTTCTAAAATAATTACATGGGAGTAACAATCTCGGTCTTGAGGAAACTCAGTCAGTATAAAGAAAGAAAAAAGAATCCAATTCTAATTATTTAGATAAAATTTGCCAGTTCACATGAAAGAACAATGAGCCACTGGAAATAAACAATTGAGCAGATTTGACAAACTTTAATAAAAACACTTAAAAATATTTTTAAATGACCATTGGTTTTATTGGGAAAACAAAGTTCTAACAAGATTTTGGGGCTAAAATTTGATTCCTTACCTTGCCATACTTCTGTGCATAAGACCCTGTGAGCAGTGAGTGAAAAACAATGATGGTTTCATCCAAATCCCAGACAAACACACGCTGAAGACATAAAAGACAAATATCAAAAACTATAAAGTTTTAAGGAAACAGAAATCCCTTTACAAGTAGAAAATATCTTGCTTCATTGTTGGATATAATCTTGACAGCATTTTATAGAAAAATATCCTACTACATTATTTTTTTTTCAGATTTGTCAAATTTAACACTTGTAAAACCTGACAGGCCAGAGTGACAATAATAAGCTTTAAAGACTTGGAGTTAATACCAAAAACGCATATTTAAAAATTTTATGATAGACCTGTGCTTGAAACTCAGTGTATTATAAAGTTTTGTACCTCATGGATTCACGCAATTTAGGATTGGAAAGAATTAAATTAATAAAAAAATTAAAAGAATCAGTGAGCAACTACTGGAACAGAAATTACAAAGTGTGGATGCTTGGATCAGACCAAGCCAGCAGATGTGTTGGTTGGCCTGGACAATGTTTTGAAAGATTCCGATTAACACTGATTAACATTTCTTAATCAGGAGACTTCACGCATACTGCAGAGTTCTAACTGTGGCAGAGAACCTAGAAGCTGTAGCAGTGTGGGCCTGTGCCTGGGCCTGAGGTGGGTGGGCCCCTTTGGACAGGCGCAGGCTCCCAGCTCCCCACAGACTTCCCAACTATCTAGCCTGCTTTATTCATTTGTACCATCTGCCTGCTTCTTGAAGGCATTTGAATTTACTACTGTTCAGGTAAAGCATATTACCGCTTATGAAGAGGCAAAACGTCTCTTCCTTTAATTCACTAAATCTGGAAAATTATTATTTTACTTAACTGATGTATGCTGTTGTGTGAGAAATAACATATTATGGTTAAGAAGAGTTTCTCCTGATGTTTTATAATAAAAATCAACCTGCTAAGTATGGTATGTCTCAGAAGCGTTCACAAGTGGAAAAAATTCACAACTGAAAAATGATATATATTGAGGTATTTTCACACATATTGAAATTTCAAGATATTTACCAAATGACTTTTTTTCCTATTTTTAAGAAGATGACTTTTCCTTTCCATATAATGTTAACTATAAAAAATTTATTGACCCATATAAATGTCTTCTATTACTTTAGTACTGCCAATTATAAATAGTGTTTCTCAGAAAATATTCCCATTATCAATGGCTTTATTTTTACAATTCCTGTTTGTGAAAATCTGAATTAAAAAAAAAACAATTATCTCAGGCCTAGAATTCCTAAAGCAGTATCACTTTTGTTACTGTTTTTAATTTTGTCAGAGATAATGGAGGAAATACCACACTCCAGAATCGTAAAATGCCTACTACAAAGTTGATGCACTCAACTCATGATATATATGCAAGCTTTACGTTTGAAACTTTATGAAACTATCAGGTATAGAATATATTATTTAGTAAGTTAAGAGGTCATGTTGCACTCTTGTAAGGATAAGCAGTCATACCTCCAGGTCACTGTCGGGAGGTGGGGAGGGGTTATTTTTCCGGCCTCTTCCTCGGGACTTTGACCCAGAACTTCGACATGTTCTCTCATCAAGATCTTTGATAGGTGTGGAGGGGCTCTGAACTGTATCAAACTCTCCTATAAATAACCATAACTTGTGTCAAAAGTGGCACTTTATTTTCAAATCAGGTATTATTCATTATTATCTTAACAAATTCCTATAAAATAGAAACCTCCTTGTGACACTAAATATTTATTCACAAATACACAAGATTCTAACTCCAGCAAAAAATTGATCGTAAAAAAATCATACAATGTTTGAGCTAGAGGGATTTGTGAGATAATGTAGTTCGACTCCACAAATTTCAGATGCGGAGGCACAAATCTCGAGGGCTGGAGTGAACTCTCTGAGGTCACACAAATCTCTCCTAGTTTTAATCTATATAATGTATTAAACCTGGCGGTTTTTGTACTCCATATGCTTTCAACTTCCTGTCTCTACCCCGCCTACATATTTATCTACATTTAGGTCTATCCTCAACTCCGTCAGAATTCAGAGGATGAGATGCTTTCTTCCAGATCAAACTCGTCCCTCCACCTGAAAACCTGACTCTCCAAACCCACCTCCTAGGGGACTGTGCTCCATTAGTCAAACCTCCTCTCATCTTTCCTTCAACTTCTTCTTTTCCAAGGGCCGTACATTTCTACCCAGATACTTTCCGCTTTCTATCCTCTCTTTTTAAATCAAACGTCTTAAAAGAACAATTTATGGTAGTGCTGTCCAGTAGAAATACAATGTGAGCCACAAATGTGACTACATATTAAATTTTCTAGTAACCACATTAAAAAAGTAAAAAGAAACATGTAGAATTAATTTTATTCATATATTTTAACTGAGCTAATATAGCCAAAATATTTTAACGTGTAATCAATATAAAAATTATCACTGAGATGTTTTACATTCTCTTTTTTATACACCATCCTCACAATCCTTGCCACAGTAAAACAAACTGACAGACGCGTGGTGGAGGCAATACTTAGATAATATTTTTTCTGAGATGTTCTAATAAATACTTACACAGCTAACCTCTAATCAGTTATAATGAAATTTAGATTTTCATCTGCATCCACTCAGGATGAGGCAATTTGGAAAGATCAGCTTTCTATTCTACTGGGAAGAATATGAACATCACCTTGGATTAATAAAAAGTTAGCCTGTATAATTTACCTGAGCTGAAGTTATTTATTTATTATTCTTTGCTATTAATTCACAATGAATTTTTTCAAGTGAAATATGTTCATTACATTTGATTCACTTAACTTTTGCAAAATAACGATCTCTAATAAATATTTTCAGTCTATGAACCAACTTACTCTCTAAGTACCTAGCTCTCGTGTCAAACTCAAAAACTACATGGTACAAACCTACTGGAAGCTAGTGCGCTTCACACACTGGCCTTTCCTATTAAAGGGAGAGAGAGAAAAAAATTTCACAGATTCTGTTATTAGAAAATACTAATACACATTTAAAAGTTGGTCCGCAGCAACTGCTTAAGGACGATAGTGACAACAGATAAAAAAGTCAAAGCTAGAAACTATAAGTCCCTTTCTGTTTCTGTCCAAAACTACTCTCATAGCAAGCAAAATACTCTTTTGACATTCATCTTTATAAACAGCTGTGTAACATATAATAAAGTGATATGAATTTGTAACATATAAATGTTTAGTTGAATTTGTTACAAAAGTCCAAGATTATTTTAAGAAGCATATAGGACCTTTTATTTCTACTGACTATAACATTTTCTTTGGGAAATGTTGCATGTCAGGACAGGATCAAAATAAATAAATAAAATACATGTGTTCCAAATATTATTTGCTCTTAAAATACCGCTAGCACAATTCATTACATGGGACTCAGCTATCTACTGTAGACAGCAGAATAATAAAATCTTTGGTTAAGGGTTGAATATAGCCCAGTCTCATAGCAAACCATGTTTTCGTTTACTCGTACAGGTATTAAATGAGGCTTTGGGTATCTGAGCACACATCTACTTTAAAAAAAAAGTCACACAAGATATTTTCATTCTCAATGATTTTTTGAAACAATTTTCCTATATCCTGCAAATCAAATGTTCTCTTCAAAATAAAATACTAATTCAAACTTTCACTTAGTAATCAAGCTTTTAAAAAGTTTTTGGATGGCATTCCATAAAATCTGTCTTTATATTCATTACAGATCAATATTCAGGTGTTAACCATTTTAAGACAGCTTTGTTCTTGCAACAATGTAAAAGCGGAAAGGACAAAAACTTGCAAAATCTCAGTCCTTGTGATCAGTTATCGGTGGTTGGTTGTAGACTGAATCCACAAAACGGGTTTAATGGGAACTTGGTGATTCAAATGATCTGGCAGCTAGCATCTATCACAGTAAGGGGGTGAAAAGAGCCCAAGGGGAAGGGAAAAGGCTGCAGTCATCAGAAGTGTCTGGGTTTGAATAAATATAAGACTTGATACCCACTGATTCTCTCCATGTTACTAAAGAATTTAAAAAAGGCTCTAAGAATTTGGTGCTTTGGACAACATGTGGTCAGAAGTATTTCCGTAGGTGTAAAAAATGTAGCTTTTTAAGAAAACTACAAAGGGTAGCTCCACATTTATTAAACCTTATTGTGTCATGTAGTGTTTTCTTTTTTAAAATAAATTATTGAAATGTGTGTTTGGCTTCATGCACTGTTCATTTCATCTGTGAGATTCATCCATGCCGAAGCCTGGAACAGATTGTTCTTCCCTCAATGCTGACTAGAACTTCATTGTATATGTATATTATACTTTATCTGTTCTGTTGATGGACATTTGGGTTATTCATAGTTCGGAGCCATTACTAATAAAGCTGCCATAAACATTCTTATATATGTCTTTGTGGATACATGTTCTCATTCCTCTTGGGTATATGTACTTTGCAGTTGGAGTGCTTGCTCAGAGGGAAGGCACATGTTCATCTTCAGTAGACACTGGCCTTGTTCCAAAGTGGCTGTATCAATTTATTCTCCTACCAGCAATGAGAGTTCTGTCGAATCCTTGACAAAACTTAGTATTTTTTTTTCCCCTTTAGTCATTGTGGGTGTGTGGTGGATGTGTGTGATATCCCATTGTGGTTTTTACTCATTTTCTTGATGAGCAATGATGTGTAACATGTTTTCTTATGCTTCTTGCTCATCTGATAACCTGTTGTTATGAAATAACTGTTTAAATCTTCTGCTCATTTTAAAAATTAATTTGTCTTTTTCTTATTGATTTGCCAGAGATCTTTATTGTATTGTATTCTTTACATATATATCTGCCTTAAACCTTATTCTAACCCAACGAATTAGGTCCTTCATTACCCCTGCTTAACAACAGGGAAACTGGAGACCTGTGGGACTTAATTAATTTACTAGGATTAAAATTGCTTATAAATGGCAATGCTAGTATGATTCCAGAACTTCTGCTTCAACCACTAGGCATTGTTCCTCCTGCAAACAGCAACAGTCCCTCCAAGAGACAAAGAGGTCAAACCTTTATCTGCATCTACTGATCAAAAAAAAGTCACAGACACTTTATACAATTTCTGTTAGGGCAAGGGCCAAGGATTTGCAGAAAGAACTTCGTTGAAGTAAGCAAGCTTGCCCTGTAAAGGACATATGATTTATCTGGGCTCCTACAGCAAGCAGGTGGAACTGTACCTGACCCCTATAGATTCTGGAGGTGCTACAATTTCTTCTGATAAAGGGTAAAGGCAAGAACTTGAGCTCAACCACTCATTAAACATTTGTTGACACTTTTTTTTTTTTTTTTTAAAGGAGAAAACTGTTAATTCCAGTCCCTCTGCCAAATTTCAACTCAGGTAATTGCACTGGGGCACATTAATGTTACAGTAAGGGACAATGTAAATTGGCAATAAGTTTAATGTGGGCCTTGTGCCCTTTCTATCTAAATCCTCTTATTCGTTTTCATTAGATGAGTTAGCACTTTGTTTCTCACCTTGTCTTTATGTGAAATGTCATGCAGCTATGAAAAAGCTATGTGTTCTGCCTGAGAAACTGGCTTCTTTTCAGAGTCAAGTGATCTCACTGTATCCTTTTCTCTTCTGGAGCACTCTGCAGTTCAACTGGCTAATGTAATGTTTACTGAAGTCTCAGGGCAAAGGATAACATGGTTACAAATTACTGTGTTTAATTTTAAAGATGTTTAAGATATTTGAAAGGGAGGCACTATATTGTATCTCTAATCTAAATGTGCTAACCAGTCCTCAAACTTTCTGAATGCAAATGAAAAATACATACCTAAGATAAACTTTATGGAAAAGGCAAAGAAAGATCTTTATAAAGATAATGAACTAAAATGTCTGTTCTTAATCAGCACAGTAGTGTTTCCTTAAATCCATTGTCAAACTACCTAGTAAGGAAAAGTTAAAAGCTGAATGTTATTTGCAATTTCCAAATAACATCATCGTTACCAACAGCCTTAGGCTTTTTCTTGGGCCAACACTATATATGATTGAATAACTATCCTTTAATCAGTACAATAATGAATAACTGTACCTCGTAAGTTTTAGATATTTAGATCCAACTTTATTTCATTAGGTTTATCTCTAAATCAGAAAAACCAGCTGTCTCTTATTGAACATAAGGTATGTTTCTATTTTAAAAATGGAAGAAGTCAACAGTGAATGTTTTATGAAAAACTGTGGATTTAATTTTTAGGTCTCTGCTTTGAGTCTAAAATACAGAGCCAGTCAATGGGAAATACTCTTCCTGCCCTTGAACTAAATATATCAGATTTCATCAGTAATAAAGAAAAATCCCACAGTTAACAAACTTGTTTGCTTTTTGGATGCACGCCAGATCTGAAAAGGCAAAATCAAACTTAAAAGTACTTGACTGAAGACAGTCACAGAATTCCGTAAAGATCCAGACATGTTTGTTATTATGATTTTGGTTGAGAGAATAATGCAGTTATATGGAGAAGTCATTTATTCTTTAAATTCAATAGAAAGTATGATAAAATCTGAAAATTATGTCAAATCATATTTGTTGGCATTAGCAAACAAAAGAAGCCTGAAGAAATTGCAGCATTCTGATAGTGAACATGGAAGTGTCACATATGAATGTGTCACATTCAAAGTCACATGCTCAGAATATCTATATGATTGCATTTAGTATCTTTAATATAAATAACATAGCTATTCTGAATATTGATTATTCTTTAGCTAACAGAAAGTAACCACTTATGTCTTTCCTGCAGAGAAGTTCTGTTACGTTCCTATTGAAATTACAGCAAAATCAGCCTTTTACTCAAAGCTCTACCTAGCATAG
This sequence comes from Trichechus manatus latirostris, assembly GCF_000243295.1. NCBI lineage: Eukaryota > Metazoa > Chordata > Mammalia > Sirenia > Trichechidae > Trichechus > Trichechus manatus. The sequence goes on from NW_004443938.1 coordinate 40,119,665, forward strand.
ACCATTTTGGAGTATACGAATGGTTTTCATCAATAGTAGCACTATTCTGGGGGTCCCTGGATAGCACAAATGGTTAAGCGCTAGGCTGCTTAAAAAAAGGTTGGAGGTTTAAGTCCTCCCAGAGGTACCTTGGAAGAAAGGCCTGGCAATCTACTTCTGAAAGATGAAAACCTTATGGAGCACACTTTAGGCTGACACACCTGGGGTCCCCATGAGTCAAAATCGACAAGATGGCAACAGGTTAACTCTATTCTAGTAAATTAAAAGATGTCCTGCTAGACCTGTCCATCATTCAGTCTTGACTTCTGTGGTTTTGGTTTGGAAAACAGTCATCCTATCTTGTTTTCCCCATGCACTCATCATTGAGAAAAACCTTTCTCCGTGTAGTAAGAGTATGTCAAATATCTCCTTACCTATCTCCACTACTCGTTAGGCAAGGATTCTGAAATCATTCATTCTTTAAATTTAGGTGAAACCCTGGTGGTGCAGTGGTTAAGCTCTTTGGTGCTAACCAAACGGTCAGCAGTTTGAATCTACCAGCTGCTCCTTGGATACCCTATGGGGCAGTTCTACTCTGTCCTACAGGGTTACTATGAGTCGGAAGTGACTCCATCAGCAAGGGGTTTGGTTGGTTGGTTTTGGTGTTTAAATTAAGGTAAGAATGTTGACGAAATGCAAGTACTGACTCAAAGAGGATCAGGACAGATTTGGAACACAGAATCTGGGCTGGGACTAGAGTAAGGTGAGTGAGGTGTCTAGGGTGCAAAACTGAAGGACCCTGAGAATGACTGCCTCCTCAAATTTTGCACCTGATGTGCCCCACTCATCTTACTCTAGCCTTGGCCCTGCACAGGATACAGAGGCTCAGAGAGGCTGAGGACAGATGGCAAGCCTAAACAGGAAGCCTTAAGGAGACAAGGACCAGCAACTGAAAGGGGCTGCATGCTGACAGGAAAATGAGTTTAAAAGGAAGATAAGGGGGATAGAAACTGAATGTAGGGACACCAAATGTAGAGTCCCAACACAGGGACTCTATATACTAGACTAATTCTCCTTAGGTCCATAGTTAGATTAAAAGCAATATTCTGTACAGGGAACCAGAAAGAATGTATGCTACCAATTGATCAACTCATGATACAAGCATATGTTTTCTGTCTCTTAAAGTATATTCGCTTCACTGTCACTTCTTTACCTCCAACTTAGTTTTATTGTTAATATTTCCTAATATTATTATTCATTTTCCCTTTCTGAGCACTCATCATCATTGCAATTATTTGTTTGCTCTTTTTCTTGCTTGTAAAATGGAGTTTAAAGGTATGAAGAGAGCTCATTCAATGTGGAAACATCAGTTTCTATACCAGTGCCTGGTATAGTAGGCATTCAATAAATAACTGTCTAATGGCATTGAGTTTTCTTGGCCCCATTGGTCCAGCTAGAAAAAACTTTCAGTATTGTGACCAGATATTCCTATTTTCTTTCCCTTCCAAAGCTGAACAAAAAAGAACTGAGATGGATTTGGATGTTGCAAATAACTGAAAGCAGAAAAATATGCTCAAATAGACTAATGATATTTATAAAAGCTCTTAAACTCACTTTTCTTGTTATTGAGTTTTCAGTTATTATAGAGAACTGAATACAAGTCCCTTATCACATATGTTTCGCAAATATTTTCCTCCAATCTGTGGTTTATCCTTTCATTCCTGTAATACTCTTTCGGAGAATGAAGACCTTAATTTTATGAAGTCTAATTTATCATGTATTTTCTTTTACCAGTTGTGTTTTTGGTGTTATATGTATAAAAACTTTGTGTAACCCAAGATCACAAAGATTTTTCTCCATGTTTACTTCTAGAAGTTTTATAGTTTTAGTTTTTACATGTGGGTTTATGATCCATTTCAAGTTAATTTTTGTATATGGTGTGAGTTATGAGTTGATTTTTTTTTTTTTTTTTTGCATATCGATGTCTAACTGTTCTAACATCATTTGTTGAAAAGACTATCCATTCTCCAATGAACTGCCTTTGCACTTTTGTTGAAAATAAGTTGTTAAATACATGTATAGGTCTCTTTCTGAACTCTCTGTTCTGTTCCATTGCTCTCTGTAGCTGTCCTTTTGCCAATACCACACTCTCTTGAGTGTTAATTCCAGGATTTTGTTGTATGTCTTAAAATCAGCAAATGTGAGCCCTTGAAGTTAGTTCTTCTTTTTCAGAATTGTTTTGACTATTCTAGTTCCTTTGTCTTTCTTTGTAATTTTAGAATCAGATCAATAATTTCTATAGAAAGTCTTGCTTTTATCTTTAAATGCTTCACCTCTGTCAAATATGTGCCAGAAAATTCAATTTTAGTAAGATACAGACAACAACCAATACAATGGATTTTAAATATGTGCTGATGAGACAAAGATATTAAACTATCCACCACTGACCCCACAAATACTTCACTTCCTGCTCACTAGAGTAGAGCAACTGATGACTTAAGGTGAAGGAACTATACAGTCCCTTAGCCATGATGGAAATATTATTGTTTATATCCCAAGAAGATAATATTATAATTTTTTGATGAGTTTCAAGTTATTCACAAAATAAAAAAAACAGTCTGGCAATAGGTACATTCACTTTTTTACATCCATATTTATATGTAATGCATACTGTCATTTTGAGGTTAAGTTCCCCTAATCTAAAAGAAGGATTTCCTGAAATGCCAGGATAGCCTCATTTTATGCAGTGATGCTAACACAGATTAAACATAAGCATAATTATCTGGGAGCTTTCAGCCATGTTTTCAAAATGTCTATTTCTTCATATTATTAGACACAGCAAAACATATAAAAGTATTTCACCTGGATGAAGATCTGTACCTGGTTGGCTAGTCAGTCCTGGGAGAGATTCCTGCAACTGATAGGTTGACGATGATGATGTGCCGTCAGCTGTGTTATTTGATGTCATATATGCTCCATACGTTGAGGCTGAGTAATACTGTGCATACTGGTTTTGGCCAAAGGCTGTGTAGGATGGATAATCCTGAAACAATAATTGAGATGTGTGTGTTTGAAGAGAAATTACCCTCTAGTGTGCTTCAAAGAAAACCAGTCACCACTGTAACTGAAACACTATTATTTGGCTCCATTTGTTTCTAAGTCTCTAACTTGGATGTGATCCTAACGGGCAAAGACTATTTTGCAGATATCTTCTACATGCACATACTACTGAATGGCCTGATGGTTTTGCAAACCAGCTGCAGTACATGAATTTTAATCCACCTAAAGATGGCATATACTTCACCTTACCCCCTGTAATTACTAACCCAAAGATTTGCATCATTAGGTCCTATGCACTTGAAGGGGACAGAAGGAGATGAAATAAGTTCATATTCACAAAATCAGTTTTTATATATCTATTAACATCACCAGCAAGAAGGAGGTGTGGCTGCCTCTCCCAGCTTCCACACTGACCTCAGTCTGTATTTTTGTGATTTTTTTTCTCCTCATTCAATGATACCCTTGATAATTCTGTTTTCTTGGCAGGACATAAAGAGTAAATAAAAGAAGATGAATTAGAGATTTTTTTTTTTTTAACCCAGCCTCTAAACAAGCTACATGCCACCTGAGGTCTTGATCTAAAGTCTTTGGTAATGTTTTTAAATATTTATATTGTTCCCTTTGTTTTCATATAGAAAACAAAGCAATGAACCCACTCCTCTGATCTGCCTTTTACCAATTTTTTTAAAGAAACTTACAATGATCTAAATGATTCTTCAAAACTTTTTACCTGTTAAGATAGTAAGAATTTGTTCAAGCAATTGGTGTTTATATACCTAGCATGTTTTAGTGCACATTGTTATCAATGATGACAAATCTTTGGTCAGGATTAAAGCCTCCTAATATGACACTGTTCCTAAGAGAACAAAGATCCACATTTTTATTTTTTAATTTTTTTGAACTTTCTTTCCTCTTTATTGTGCTTTAGGTGAAGGTTTACAGAGCAGATTAGTTTCCCATTCAATAGTTTATACACGGATTGTTCCATGACATAGACTGTACTCCCTGCAATGTGTCAGCACTCTCCGCATTATCACCCTGAGCTTTCCATTTCCATTCCTCTGGTTTTCCTGCCCCTTTCTGCCTTCTCATCTTTGCTTTTGAGCATATGTTTTTCTTTTGGTCTCATGCAGATGATTGGTCAAAACAGCAGTTTCCTCACCTGTCTTATTGTTTATTTATAGACCTGTCTATTATTTGGCTGAAAGGTGATCACTGGGAAAGGCTTCAGTTCCAAGTTAGAAGGGTGTCTAAGGGCCACAGTCGTGGGAATTCCTCCAGTCAGTATCAGACCAGTAAATCTGTTTTTTTTTTTATGAATTTGAATTTTGTTCTATTTTTCCCCACTCTGACCGGGACCTTCTATTGTGATCCTGGTCAGAGCAGTCGGTAGTGGTAGCTGGGCACCATCTAGTTTGTCAGGTCTCAGGCTGGTGGAGGCTGTAGTTCCTGTGGTCAGTTAGTCCCTTAGACTAATTGTTTCCTTGAGTCTTTGGTTGGAACAGACCAATAGTTGTATCTTAGATGGCCGCTTGCAAGCTTTTAAGACCCAAGACACTACTGACCAAAATAGGATGTAGAATATTTTCTTTATGAACTATGTTATGCCAGTTGTCTTAGATATCCCTCGGGACTATGGTCCTTAGCCTTCAAGCCCAGTAACTCAGTCTCGTGAGGTATTTGGTTATGTCTAGGCTGTTTCCATGACTGTGTCCCCTGTGTGCTCTATTATATATACGAATATACATGCAGCACATACAAATATACATGTAGAAATATCCACAGCCAAACCTATATACGTGCGTGTGTGTACTCCCATATGCTCTCCCATATTCGGCATACATTATCTACTTAGGTATCTACTCATAAATTATTGTTTATTACTGTTGTTGCAGGATTGTGTATGTTATAGTATTTACCTTTGTTGCCTTTTATTCTTGTGTACCTCTCAGTGTCTTCTCTTGCCTTGGTTATGTTGAACTGACTTCCCCCTTATTGTGTACTGCCCTTCCCTTCACCAAAGTTAACATGTGTCTACTCTCTAGTTAATGATTTTTCCTCCCTCCCCCTCCCATCCCTGGTAACCATTAAAAATGCTTCTTTCTGTGTCTAAACCATTGCTTGACTATTTATAATAGTGGTCTCATACAGTATTTGTCTTTTGTGATTGGCTTACTTCACTCAGCATAATGTACTCCAAATTCATCTATGCTTTAAGGTATTTCATGGCTTCATCATTATCAAAGATCCACATTTTGATGTGATTTCCAAAAAGGAAAGTCTCTCTATAAGTAAACTGATCATAAGCAAAATTTTTATGTGTGTTCTCAAAAAGAATTAAGTAATATGGCAGAAAACTAAAATTCTATTTTGTATGTTAATTTTAGGAGCAGATGTTCCCCCACTACCATCTGTAAACCAAGAAAAATTTAATCAATATTTGAAGTTTCGAACACATCTCTCTTAGAGTAAAATAGTGATAGCAAACACTTACATAGTGCTTACTTTGCATCAGAGCCCTGGCGGTAGGATGGTTAAGCCCTTGGCTACTAATTGAAAGGTTGGAGGTTCGGGAGAAAGATGTGCAATCTGCTTCTGTAAAGATTACAGCTTTGGAAACTCGATGGGGCAGTTCTACTTTGTCCTACAGGTTCACTATGAGTCAGAATCAACTCAATGGCAATGGGTTTTTACTTTGCATCAGGCACTATTCTAGGGGATTAAATATATTTACTCAGTGTTTATAACCTTCTATGTGGTATTATTATTATTCCTATTTTATATCAAAGGAGACCAAGATACAGAGTGGCTAGATAATTTGCCCAATCTCACACAGCCAGTAAGTTTCAGTGCTACAATTTGGACCCAGAGACAGCAGCTAATTTAAAATTAAAATTATAATTTAAGCAAAATTAAAATTATACCTTTAAATTAGAATATTATATGCACAGTCTAAATGTATTTACATTTACATAGTTTCATGCGGTTAAAGTGAAAATTCAGTAAGAAAAGAATTTGAATTGAAAACATTTAAGAACTACATCAAAATTATGTTCATTCTAATGTTAAACAACTTTACCGTTACATGAGATATATTAAAGCATTAGGTTTGCATAACCAGTCACGGACCAAATAATTTAGAAGTTGTAGACAAATCCATAAGGAAATATATTCATAAATGAAATAATAAACAATAAAAATAAACAGGAACAAATACGCAAGCATTTCAGCACTTAGTGAACATCTCCACTAAATCAGAGCTTTCCTTTCCTGGCGTTTAAAGCTGTGAACTTGTGAATGACTTCATCAAAACCAATGCCTTTCGCCAACTCACTTTTTAATGTGTTACTATTTTTTTTAACCATAATTCAAACTTAAACCCTGAAAATATCATCAAAGTCAGGTATATATTTGCAAGATGGTGATATTTTTAAAGAAAATTTAAAAAAAGACAAAAATTTAAAAAAACTGAATTTAAGATTTAAGTTACATTTCTAACACGTATCAAAAAACACAGCCTTTCCCCCACTTCATGTTTTAAACTGTCAATTTCTCTATTCAGTTGTCAGTTATATAATCAATAATTGTTATACATGTAAGTTTAGATCAATTTTAATCAAAGAATAATATATGATAAATACAGCTGTAAACTGCTTAAATGTAATATTTCTTGGGCTATATGAACACTAACAACAAAATTGTTTTGTAAAATTCTTCTACACTGAATTACAACATTATTAGTAAACGAGCAGATGCCTTTTTTGATTTTTCTCCTTCTTTTCCTTTAGTTACTATTTCCTTCTCAAAAAAGTTACTGATCTAAGTTCACAAATACTAATTACCACAATATTGTAACTAAAACACCAGAAAATTTGACAAAATCTGCAACTATAAACATACCAGCAGTAACGAAAACAACAGCTTATGCTTGTAGCACGTGCAGATGAAACCACGTGATTCGAAGCATCATTGTAATTGGGTAATAATGAACAGCTCTGACCAGAACCCATTACCAAAAAAAACCCACCAAACTTGTTGCTGTCGAATCAATTCCGACTAATAGCGACCCTACAGGACAGAGTAGAACTGCCCCATAGAGTTTCCAAGGAGCGTATGGTGGATTTGAACTGCCGACCTTTTGGTTAGCAGTTGTAGCTCTTAACCACTACTCCACCATTAGAGAAGGTTCAAAACGTAAATTAGCATAGAGTTTTAGCCTTATAGGTATATTAATACATGTAAGCTGGGCTTACAAAAATTTTTTTGTTGTTATAACTAACTACAGGGGTATTTTTAGAAAAAATAATGAATTTCTGCTGAAACACCGCACAAAAAACTTATAGACAGTCTTTTTGGTGTCATCCCTCCTGACAATGCTACCGGATACAGTCTACACCTCCCACACCTATTAGTGACATCCTGCCCATAAAGCCTGATTCCAGGGTCTGTGTGCTGAAGTTCTACATTAGGTTGCTAATGCCTTTAGAGGAAGATGAAGTGACTTATTGGAAAGGTCCAGAGTACTAGCTTCTGGAAATTATGTCTTTTTGTATTAAAAAAAAAAACAAAAATCTCCCCTCCTCTTCATTTCCATTACTGTTACCCTTGTCTAAGCTACCTTCATTTCTTGTTGCAGCTAATAGATTGTGTTTCTAATTTGTGTCCTGGTTTCCATTTTGGCTTTCTCCGAAGTCCCTGAAGCCAGAGTAATATTTTCAAGATCCATATTATATTATGCTATTCTCCTGCTCAAACCCTTTTAATAGCTTCCCATTGGCCTTGGAACAGAATCCAAATTCCTTATTCTAAACCACAGGTCCTGTATGGGTTGAATGGGTTGTTGCTGAGTGCCACTTAGTCAATTCCAACACATAGTGACTCCACGTGACAGAGTAGAACTGCCTCATAGAGTTTCCTTGGTTGTAACCTTTACAAAAGCAGACTGCCAGGTCTCTCTTCCACAGAGCATCTGGGTGGGTCTGAACCACCAATTTTTCTATTAGCAGCTTAGAGCTTAACTGCTGTGCCACCAGGACCCCTTAGGAGTTGAATTAAAAAAAAAAAGAAAGAAACATTTCTGTCGAGTGGATTCCGACTCATTGCAACCCTACAGGACAGAGCAGAACTACCCCATAGAGTTTCCAAGCAGTGGCTGGTGGATTTGAACTGTCAACCACTTGGTTAGCAGCTGAATGCTTTAATCACTGTTCATGTCCACCTGGAACCTGTGATCGTGACCTCATTTGGAAATAGGATCTTGCAGATGTCATCAAGTTAAGATGATGTCATACTGGATTAGGGTGTACCCTAAATCCATAACTGGTGTCTTTATTAGGAAAGGGAAATTTAGAGAAGATGGATACACACAGAAGGAAGACAGCCATGTGAAGACAGACGTAGAAATTTGACAGATGCAACTACAAACAAAGGAATGCCAATGATTGCCAGAAACCACCAGAGGACACACCAAGTCTTTTGCCTCTCGGGGGGCTTGGTGTGTGCTACTTTCTATATCTGAAAGGCCCTCGCCATCATTCTTTTCTTATCTCTTCGAAATCTTGGCCTAAATTTGGTTTCCACAGAGTAGCTTCCAAAAATCCTTCCCTACTCAAAATTAGATTTCTATTTTTAATAGCATCCTGTTCTCTTCCTTCATGTTTTCTAATTCTGTATTTATTTATGTTTTTAATGATTTATTGTCTGCTTCTCTCAGTAGGCTGTAAGCTCCATGAGGAAAGAATCAGGTCTGATCCACCCTTGCTTACACCATTCTGTCCCAAGAATGTAAATCAGTTTCTAATACATAATAAACCAGTTGCCACTGAGTCAATTCTTACTCATGGCGACCCCATGTGTGTCAGAGCAGAACTGTGCTCCATAGGATTTTCAGTGACTGATGTTTTGGAAGTAAAATGCCAGACCTTTCTTCTGAGGCACCTCTGGGTAGACTCGAACTTCCAATCTTTTAGTTAGCAGCTAGGCAGATTAACTGTTTGCACCACCCAGGGGCTCCTGGCACATAATAGGTACTCATTAAGTATTTCTTAAAAGAATTAAATTGTTATTCAGACCACGGTCTAATATATAGGTTACATTTTATATTAAGGCAACTGTTATTTAAATATTCAGATAGTACTGGATCCTTGTTATGATATAAATCTACCTTTGTCAATAAATTTTCTTCTCTTTTATGAAGCTTTTTTTAACCCACCCAAGTAGAGCTGAGGAATCTTTCTTTTTCACTACCTCTCTGCCTAGTGCATATTTCTATTACTATACTCATTATAAAACACCCTCTGTTGGTATTATTTTCATGTTTGTTTCTTCAGGAGATCTTATCCTTCTAGATAGTAGGGAACAACGGATAATCATTTTTATTATTATTTTTGAATCATCAATGCCTAGCCAAAAATTTAATGTATAGCAAGTGCTCAATAAATATTCACTGTATCAATAAGTAAGTCAAATTAAGCTACTTGGATAGTTAAAAATTCTCAATTTTTTTTGATAAAGTATGTAAAATGACTCTGACATTTGGTATTTAAAGAAACTATTTTTCTAACTAATGCCAAATTGCAGTTTAATCCTATCAAAAATATTGTGATTCCACACTATTTTAATAATAAAAATTCCTTTTGGCCTTTTGTTAATAAAAACTGTAAGGAGAAGGCAATTAATAGAATTCCTTCAGTATGTCAAAAGAGCTAGTCCTTGTGTAATAGCTTACATTTTAGAATATATGAAAGTCTAGCAATTATATCAAAGTGAAATTGTGCACTGGCTACTCTTCATTCTCAACTATCCTGCACATGGTTGAGAATTAGGAAATAAGGACAAAAGATACCTGAAGTGTCAACATATTTCACAAATTCATCTCACTCAGAGTCCATTCATTAAATCAGGGACATCTGCTTTTGCTACACACATAATTCTAATAGGCTCGATTTTAAAACTCATAAAAATATTTAAAAAATATAATTAAGAGGAACACTAAGGACTTCTAGAGGCAGGCAAAGTGGTAAAAGCAAAAAAATTACAGCTGTCAGAAAAGCAGGACTCAAAATATTTATTAAAAGGAATCACAGAACAAAAAACAAAACAAAAAAAACCCAGCCAACAGTAGTTTGGAAGGTATTTCGTTTAGTAACAAATGATCCTATTTAGGACGGAAAATGTCATACAAACTACAGCACAATCCAACTATTAATTTTAGTTCAATCTATTAATTAATGTTTATAAATGATAACTTTTATTAAGAAAAATATAATTATGTTCAGTCTATTTTAAGATAACAGAATAGTCTGTAATAGATTTTATAATTCCAAAATAAATGATTAAAATAATCCCAGTTTAAATGATTAAAGGGCAAACCTTCAGCAACCAGAAAATCTAAAATATCCAGAATAACACATATCTCAAGAAATTCTGAATGGCTGATTTTTTTACTATCCTGAAATATCATTTGAATTTAAGATAAAGAAATGTTATTCTGTGAGAATACGCACTTACATGTCAACTTGAAACTACACTTTAAAAATAGGAAATAGATACAAAAAAGCAGACATACAAAAAAGCTACCATACCTGCTGTGAACCACTGAAATTTGTTGAATTGGAAACTGAATTATTTGCATAAATAGTAGAGGATGGTGCAAAACTAGAACCTAGAGACAAAGAACAAATTGCATTTAAAAAGTGTTTCTTGTACAATAACAAAAATACTTCACTTGGCAGAATTCAATGAGAGAAATCAGTTTTGAATTTTGTTGTAATTGTTAAGGCAGTGAAAACTGAAGTCAAGCGATTTATAAAGAAAATGTGCTTGGCTCTATCCCTCTTGTAATAGCAGGTAAAGTCTTTCCTATGGGAGTTTGGCTGAACAGGAGCACATTGGAACAGCTTTAGCAAGGACTGCAGCTAACATTCAAGCGTTAAGTGTCTTAAAAGTAAAGGGGTATTCAAAAAATAAAATATTATACAGACTGAGACTACTTCCAGGAAACTACTAGAACTTCCAAATTATCATATCGATTGTATTTGTATACAAAATCACTTGAGTTAAACCTCTGGATGTGACTGCCTTAGGAAATAAACATACAGAACCCATTCAGAATTGATGTTTGCATTTCCCTCTCTTTTTGTTTCTAAAGTCCATTTGGTAGAACAAAAAGCTGTGATCTAGGGTTCAGACCGAGGGAAACTGTACTTTGCAGTGATTTAGGGCTGCAGGTCTTCTAAAACTTTACTAAAAGGTCTTGAATTTATTTACTGATTTATTTTGTTAATGAGGGCAAAAACAAGTGAACAATCACAGGTTTTAAAAAAATGTCCTGATGAAATGTATTTGCCAAGGGTAAAATGAAAGACTAGTGAGGCAGCTGATTATTTGTTTTATCAATGTGTTTTGAATAGCAATAGTATTATGTAATCAACACAAATTGGTCTGACCTGGAATATGCAATATGAAAGTATTTTGGGGAATAAATGAAAATGTCTCTATGCCCCCTTGCACACTGCTAACTGAAGCTGTGTGTGGCTCACTGTGGCCGTAGCTTGTATGCAAGTACGGGCCTACCTACATTCTAGATAAACAGGAATCTGCCATTTCAGCCAAAAAGGTCTAAGTAATTATTTCATTTTAGTCAACTGACTAAAATGTCAATACTGCTAGGCTCAAATATGTTAATATAGTTCCAAATTTATGATGACCAATACAGACAAAAGACAGGAACTAGTTTTTAATGTTTTCACTACGTCGCTCAATTTTTTCTGCCATCTACTACATAAAAAGCAAACATAATTTTTATGGGAGTCAACAATAAGAAGAAAAATTAATGACACTGAGATTTTTGGGGGTGATACAAATTATATAAATATTTTTATTAGAAAATATAGTATCAATAGGGAATTGTTAGGAATGAACAAATATCCTCAATCATTCAAAGATAAGGGAGACTTACAAGAGTGCTAATGCAATTTTAAATATAATCAAAACAGAGTTAAGCACTTAAGGAATACTGCAAAAATACTGGTTTGTGTTATGAACCTTTTCAATAGTTTAAGTAGGCACCAAATGTGCTGCCTGACGCTATGGCTTTGCAAACACTGGCTTGGAGGTTGCTTTGCTTGGACTTGGTTTCCTGCGGATGTTGCACAGTTTAAATTTAAGTATTTAAATTTGGTATGGATCATGCTTCTTCATGTATGTTCAACTATTTTCATTACGTTTCCGCCTAGTTATTTGTGTTTTCTGATGAAATTGTGTGAGCAGTTGTGAAGTTTAAAGCTGTCTGCATGGTGTTATGTTCCTAGTCTGAAGCCAAGGACTCTCATTCAAAGAATTAGTGCTCATCTAACAGGTTTCATGTGTGGCTACTTACCTGGCATTTGGTAAGAATAAGGTGTCTGGCCTGGCTGTGGGGTGGAAAACCCTGGGCTGTAACCGAGGCACCCACTCTGTAATGGGGACTGGGTTTGTGAAAGTCCACTCTCTGTCTTGATGCCCGGCAACATCACGCCCAAGTCTGTTTGGAAAATGCATATGCAAATCATTTCATTAGTAAAATGATCTTACTTCTGAGCTGCAATTTAGGATATACAACTTCTAACCAGCAGGATTACCTGCTTCTAACCAAAGAAGGAGAAGACAGAAGATATGAAATACCGTAAGTTGGCAGGCTGTAGGGCTGTCCTGTCTGCGAGTAGGCCGTGTAGACGGCTGGCTGCTGCATCCCCGAATACTGAGTCTGGCCTGCGTAGGCGGACATTGTTTGAGCTGCTGGTGTAGAAAGAATGTGTGGATAGGGCCTAAATATCAGAAAAATAGCATTACTGTGGCAACAAAGACTGCATATTAATTCAGACAGCTTAGATTCAGTGAAACCTTATAATACCCAGGAAGTAATCTTATTTATCTACAATTTAATTTTAACAATATAGGAGAGAACAAAATGAGTTCGAATGTCAGCAGCCCAGGCTAGGCTATAAACTAGTCTAGTGATCTTGGACCAATAATTTAACCTCTCTATGTCTACATCACCTGTAAGATGAGAAAAATGACTTATATATTATATGTGAAGTCTCTTCCAGGTCACTAACTTTTGTTTACATCTGAAATAATTCCCCAATCAATATGGAAATGAGAAAAGTGGAGCACAGGCCAGTTAATTAATATGCTCAAGAGCACATTTACACTCACAATGAGTGACTTAATACTGTGCAATGACTACAAAAGTCTATTTAAAAATTATATAGCTTTTAAATTTATATAGCTATATAAATGGATTATATAGCTTTTAAATATCCTGAAACTTGTGGAGAATGTTAGTAGTAGTATCATATCATTCACACTGAATTATTAGAAGCTAAAATGAAATATACACCAGCATTTGATAAAAAAAAAAAAGTTTTAAATTCTTAAACTAGGTTATTTAAATACAGATGATTAACTTCTTGAAGCATCTGAATTTCATGTAATAATTTAAAATTAATGGAAATACTGTACATCAACCATTTCAGGGAGTACACGGCAAGCATATGAAAATGTGAGGAGGTTTATCAAATGTTATATTAGATGACAAGGAATTCTGAATGATGAGAGATCATCTCAGCTAAGAACTTGTCCAACTACTCCAGGGAGTAGACTCATTAGCATGTAGTAACTGTCTATGTCCATATCTCCAGTTCCATATCAACTGCTGGTCTGCACTGCTCCTACCTTTTCCATTCCTTAGAAAAACTATCTACTTAGAATTGGAAATCTTTGAGAAAAACAAACAAAAAAGAAGTAGGAGCCTTTCTGAAAAGAAATGGAATGCCCTTCCCTTCATTACGCCACATTTTACATATTGTCCTCAGTTGATCTCCAATCCTCAGCCTATACTTAAGGACAGATGCTCTAGTTTCTGCAGAAAATAACAAATTATATATAAATGCAAATGTATCACAAATCTAAAATTGTGAAACATCTGGATGTAGATATTTCAAGTTTAACAATATTGGACGTATATCTGAATTTGTTTGCAATTATCCAGATGTTCCAAAATTTTAGATTTGTGATACATATGCATGTATATGTAATGTGTTATGTTTATTAGAACGTGAAATCCAATAAAAATATCTCAGTCATAGAACAAATTACAAAGTGTTGAGGTATGGATAAAATTTAATCTCCTTAGGTTTTCTTAAAACTGTCACTTTTGGATTTGCATTCAAAAACCAGTGTATTCTGCTTTGAGCTTGATGCTTTCCTCAAGGAATATAAATATCCAGAATAAAGGGAAATGTCCAGAGAAAAATGGGTGTGTCTCTATTTCTAGATTTGTACGGAATACCTATATTCCTAATCTACCCAAGTATCTATCTGCCCAACTATCTATCTATAATATATTAATATACATAAAATATGCCAATTTAAAGTTGAATACAGATTAATAAAGATAACCCTGGAAAATTGTTCTAACAAATCTGAAAGACTCTACTGAACACTTACTTGGAAGGATATAGCTGTGGGGAATACTGATGCGCTGATCTGGGGCTGTAGCCACTACTTGTTATTACTGTAAGACATAACCAGTACACAAAAGGTTGCTTCATAAATATTTTTCACTAGCATGTACGAAACCAATTTGAAGAAATTATCATGTTAAATTTGTATTTCTAAACACTCATTTTCTAAAAAAGAAAATAAATTCATCTTCTAAAATGCACTTTCTAAAAAGAAACAGCTGCCTAAACACATTCTCCTAATTAAACGGCTTCACATTTGGTTCTAAGAGCATGAAATGAACATTCTTCTCACAAGCCATTCCCGTCTATCATTCTTCTATTCTCTCAAGTCAATAGCACGCTCTTATGTATTAATTAACATGCTATGAATGAAAAGCTTTGGTTATAGGGTAAGGAAACTTTTTTGATATAAAAGTAAATTTTTAAATTTTGCAAACTTTAAGTTTCAAATTCCAAATATGATGGCAATTTGTGTTGCTCTTCCTCCATACCTATTCTAAATGAAACACAATGAAAAATTAACAAAAATTCGAAGTTCCAGCCTTCATTTTCAAATTGTAAAATGCTATTGTTTTCTGTTTCCTTTCCTTTTGCCAATCAGATGTGTAGTAATACTGCAGAGTCCAAAATATTCCAGTCATAATTGGAATACACATAGAAAGCATGGGGGATAATAGCAACATTTTCTTTTTTTTAACACAATCACAATACTTTCCAAATGCAGTAGCAGTCATATTTACAAATCTATTTTAAACTACCAGATATAGTAATTTTCTAAGGAGACCTTAAAGGTGAAAGTCAGGTCCTATTAACGTTTCATCCAAACATGCAGCCCCAAACTGGAATATTGCCAAAAGTTTGGATGTTTCTCTTTCCTTTAACCATCTGCCTTGACTAAGACAGATGGATGGCAAATATATGGACTGTAAAGTGTTGGGCCAGTCCCTTCAGAGCCAGTCCACACTGGGCAGGCACACAGAGTGTCTTTATTAGGCCATCTGCTGTTCATTCACTTTTCAAAAAGATTAAAGTAGTACACAATGCAGCCCTGGAATTAGTTTAGTCTAATCAATCATAGTTGTACTTCAAAGTACTATGTCCTTTCTAAGTTGTTCATAATAATTCTGGAGCTAAACTTTTAGAATTATAAAAGTGACAAATAGGTTTAGGTTGCTAACTATTTTATGAAACGTGATATATTTCTATATCCAAATGCTATTAAGTATCCTTGTGATCTATTGCTTCATAAACATGCAGAATTTAATGTGTTTAAAATGCTATTTTGCCTATAGCTCTGAGTATGGACTGGATAATTTAATTTCCACAGAAAACTGCAGAAGAGGATCTTTTCAAGAATATTTTGAGTCAATTTTGAAAATCATCAAAATTTTTAGAACACAGGTGTATGTTCTAAACATTTTCAGCAACCAAAATTTAAGTAAACTTGCTATATATAGTCAACAGTAAACTGCCTATTAAACTATTAACTTTCTACTTATTTAGTAAAAACTTAAAAGAATATTTGCAGCTTTCAAATCAACTCAATGAAAATAAACTCTTTCTACCACACTATGGCCAAAAAATGTACATTATATAATAAAAATAGCATCGCTTCACAGAAAATTCAGTCTGATTCATAAATTCATAACAGTGAATGTTCTACTTAACAGAAATATAGTTAAATGAGGCTTAATTCTATGTCATTTGTGTCTATTTCTGGAACTTCGCTTTGGCACACTCAAAACTTGGACTATCTTATCAGTTATTTTCAAGACTGTAAAACACAGGCTTTTCCAAAGAGATATTAAATAAAAAAAAAAAAAATTCACTCTAGCAGCTTTTGGAGCCCTGGTGGCGTAGTGGTTAAGAGCTCGGCTGCTAACCAAAAGGTCAGTAGTTCAAATTCACCAGCTGCTCCTTGGAAACCCTATGGGGCAGTTCTACTCAGTCCTATAGGGTCACTAGGAGTCAGAAGTGACTCGACGTCACCTAAAACAACATAGTAGTTTTTTTAAATGAACCAAATAGCAAAATTATATATTTCACAAAAACTCTATCCACCTGCACACAATTCTGAATATGTAGTATGCTTCATCCCTCTAATGAATGAATATAGATATAATTAGAATAATGTACCCACAACAATACAAAGGCTCAATAAATCTTTAAAATCTCATATTTAGTGTCTATATGTTCATTATCTAAACAGAAGACAAAAACTTTGGCTCAGAAAACTAAGACACATAAGGGATAACACTAGGGCAGTTTGTTTCTTTACTAAAATTTATACTTTTTGTTCTTACATATACATATCTGCAGGCAACTGAAAACAGCCAAGTTGGTAAAGTGGGTTGTGACTATGCTAATCAAAGTAAAACTATTTTCTACACAGGGTAGCCTAACCTCTACAATGATTTCTGGAATGCCATAAACAAATTTGGGAGACCCGCCAAATTGGAAGACCTGTCATTTAATTAATCATAGATATTACCCAAAGCACTCAGCTAATTATACTTCAGCATTTCTGCACATAAAAGTAAGCAAATGCTTGTCTTCAAAATGCCCTGAAACAAAAATTTTAAAGTATATTACCAGTTTCTCAGAGGATAGTGGCAAAAAATTTTAAAGTTTTACTGTTATCATTATCTTGGCACCCTAGATCAGTGATTTCCAGCGGGGCGGCGACGGGGGCGCGGAGAGGAGAAACAAATTTTGCCTGATAGGGGATATTTGGAACCCTGGTGGTGTAGTGGTTAAGTGCTTAGCTGCTAATCAAAAGGTCAGCAGTTTAAATACAGGAGCTGCTCCTTGGAAACCCTACGGGACAGTTCTGTTCTGTACTACAGGGTCACTATGAATCAGAATCAACTCAACAGCAATGGGTTTTGTTTAGGGGATGTTTAGCAATGTCTGGAGACATTTCTGGTTGTTGCAACTGGGTAGGGGGTTTGCTACTGGCATCTTGGAATAGATGCCTGGCATGCTGCTAAACATCCTACAATGCAGAGGAGAACTCTCCCACTACAAAGAACTAGGCCAAATTTTTAATAGTGCTGCCGCTGAAAATCCCTGCCCTAGATCATTGCTGTCCAACAGAACTTTCCATGGTGTTGGAAATGTTCTATATCTGAGCTGTTCAATATGGTAGCCACTAACCATATATAGGACTAGAGAGTCCCTGGATGGTACAAACAGTTAAGAGCCCAACTACTAAATGAAAGGTTGGTGGTTCAAATCCACCCAGAGGTGCCTTGGAAGACAGGCCTGGTGATCCTCTTCCCAAAGGTCACAATCTTGAAAACCCTATGGAGCAATTCTACACTGCACACATGGGGTACCAGGAGTCGGAATTGAACCAACAGCAACTAACAACAAAAAGCCATGTATGTGGTTGGTGCGACTAGAATTAAATTTTGAATTCTATCCAACTTTAATTAAGTTAAATATAAATTTAAATAGCCACATATGGCTAGTGGCTACATTAATGGACAGCACAGCCCTAGACTGTTATTATTGTATGCCATCCAGTCAGTTCCAACTCATAGCGACGCCATGTACAACAGAACGAAACACTGCCCAGTCCTGTGCTACCCTCACAATCACTGCAATGCTCGATAGCCCTAGATAGTTCTTAAAAAAACGGGAAATTATTTGGGAAGATAATATGAGTGAATTTTAGACAGGATGACTTTCATACCTATTTGTTTTCCTATTTTCATACTTTCCAATGGAGTTATTACGAAAGGATTGATTATCAGAAATTTTTTACCAGAGGCCTAGACCATGTGGCCCTACCCACCTTTTACTTCTATGTTCCTTTGTATTCCTGCTTAAAAAATGGATCAGGAGATCTCTAAAACTGTTTCTGGAGTTAAATTCTATGATTTTGTCATTCGGCTTTCAAGTAACTCATGGTATACTACTTAAGTATATCAGCAATTCCTTAATAATTTTATTTATCTCCTTAAAAACATGTTGGGAAAGTTTACAAGAGTTATGGTAAGTGAACAAAAAAGAATGCTTAGAGGAAGTCATTACCTATTTATCTACTAGGAAGCAGGTGAATTGCTAAAAAGTATGTGGATTAGTACACATGAGCCTCTATGCAAACTTTACATTTTATTATTTCTTTCTGTTGGCAGTACTAATAATTATGTGAATACATGGCAATTACTTCCACATCAGTGTAAATTAATAAAAATTTGATCATCTGCAGCTATAAAAATCAAATATATGCAATAATGACATTATGTTTAAAGATATTCCTCAACTCTTTTTACAGAAAGCATACCCATACAAAATTCTTGTACATGTGATCATTGATAAATGTAAAATATATTAAAGCACACTAACATAATTCAAGATTTAACTACCATAAATCCTCTTCTCAGCTGAATGCTCATCTTTTTGATATACAAACTCTTCTTTAGGTTAAAAAAAAATCTTTTCATCAGATAATAAACCAAACAAAGTATTCTAACTTAAACAAAATCTTTAATTAAGTCAATTTAATTCATGCCCTTTGTGCCCAGCTGGGAGTTATCAGGTATTTTTATTTTAAAAGGATTGATGTTTAAAGACATGCTATTGTTCTCTTTGAAGCATTCTGAGTGAAAGTAGTGCTCTCAGAGACTCGTTCTAATGCAACCAGCATGTGCTCTCCTGCAGTCCATTAACCTTTAATACTTGTCACTCAGCTGCTTACACAGGAAGATTTTTTTAAACCCAGAGAGGAAACAAGGTTATTTAGAAGGAATCAAATGGATAGGTTTACGTCTCAAATGGTGGACAGAAGGCAGTTTTTAATGTAATCTAAATGGGCAAGCTGAAGGAACAAAGTAGACTATTATAACCTAATTGCTAAAGTAATTAAATACTGTATAAAATAATATGAAGGACGTCAGCTCTGTTTATTTCTACTAAGGAAGCCATGGAATTATTTTGCTGTCAACTAAAAATCCAGCAAAACAATTTCCAAATATAATTTTTGAAACTACTACGTAGTTCTCAAAAAGGTGGATTTATTGCTAAGTTTATAAAAAACCAAATTTCTAGCAGCTTGAGTGTTTATGCTGGCTATACGCAAGGAGGATTCTGAGGACCCCAATGTGTATGTAACAACTCACGAGCTTAAGGCTTTACCTGACCCAGTAAAAGTGTCAAGCGCTCCATCTCCAGTGGTGGTGGTTGTTTCACTGCTGTTCAAAGGCTCTGTTTTGACTGCAAGAAGAGACACTAAGTAGGAAGAATAAGGACATGTGAGTTTTACTTCTAAATTTACATCAAAGACCCTGACTGCTCTACTAGTGATTTTTCTAGCTACTATGGGCATGCAAGAGAAAACCTGAGAAGCTGATGAGAAGTGTTTTGTTAGCTTCTAAAGGGACATGCATTTATGGAGGATTTAATCTAAAATCCTTTGGCTAAACTAGTTCTTTAGAATCTATCTTTTGAAGGCAGTCAACCTTCCAAAGTGAAACAGCAATACACATATCTGTGTTTTTAACTCAGCTAAGCATATTCTGATATTATTGTCAAAAGATGGGGAAAAAAGGGATCATCAGTCAGTCTTCACCACACTGAATCCAAATCATAGCAAAGAGATTTACTAGCTTATATTTTATTCTTCCCAAAAAGACATTTAAAAAAATCACTGTATAAAAGTACGATGGAGGCATACACAAATACAGAAACCATAGGCCTATCCATCTGATGGGTGGAAAATGAGGCACTCAGTAAATTTTCTGCTCTAAATAAGAATAAAGAGCCATAGATCTTGGGTGTTCTTTACTCTAGTGGTATAACAATTTTTGATGCATTATAGCAATAAGCATACAATAGGAGACCACTTCTACAGACCTAAGTACGGCTTTTGAAAACTTTCTAATGTTATTTCTACTTTGGGGTCATGTATTTTGGCAAAATCTTCACCTGGCAATGACATAGGCTGGCATACATTATTGTTGTGATTAGATGCAACGAGTCGGGGTGGCGGTAAGTGGTAAAGCCTCTACCCATTTTGTCACACCATATTTTCCCTCTGTGGGCAAACTTTGCTACAAATATCATAGCAGCAAGGAAGTAAACTAAATTATTAACTGTTCAACACCTCTTGTGTTTCTTTGTCATAAATGGAATGAAACAATTAAATAACTTAGAAGCAAGCAGAAAACTATAAAGATTAAAGCTGAAGACTAGCCAACCTTGAATAAATATGGCAAAAAGAAGAGTGGGGTCAGAGTGTACCCACCAAACAAGCAAGTCAGCAATGCTACTCTGTTAGAAAAGCAATTAATTGATGGAGAAACATGCAGTAATGATTATGCCCTCTTTCCACACGAACAGAATTGACCAGATCTTCAGTGAGCTTTGGGTTAGTTTAGTATCCGTAATTTAATACTGATGGGAAGGTTTGCTGGAAGATTCAGAGAACTTTAAACGTTGGAAAGAAGAAGTAGAAAAACTTGGCTTACTCATCCTAGCAAAAGGGAAATTTAAGGTTGATCTATTTTTTAATAGCAACAATAATCTGAGGAATAGAGTCTATTTGTGTAATGATAAATAATGAATTAGAGGTTACAACTTTTCAGTAGTAATTTGCTTAAGTCTATTTTATGATTCTATCTGATTATAACTACAAAATTATTTACTACTACAAAATTATTTGAGAGCTTACTATGTGCTAGACTATGTACATCTAGTTAATCCTTAACACAATCTAGATCAGTAGGAATCATTGTATTATTTCATATATGAGGAAACTGAAGTTTGAACAGGCTGAGGAGTTCGTATAAGTCCCTCCGTGGGATGTGGTGGAGCCAGTATCTGAACGCAGACCTTTTGTTCTAGTATCCATGTTCGTACCACCATAACAGGCTGCTTTGAGGTATGAAAATGGCTTTGGTACTTGCAGTGACTTTTCACTAAGGCTTACAGAGTGATAAAAATGGAGTTATCATTTAGGTAAAGTAATTAGGAACACATTATTAAAAATGAAAACTGCAAAATATTGGAATAGGCTACTACAGTATGTTTTCCATTTTCTTCCTCCCAAAAAATTTTAAAAGACAACAAGAAGTAGCAACTTTGAAAGCAGATAACAGTAACAGCACACACTTAGAAGGTACTTAATACATGGCAGGCATTGTTCCATGTGACTTACAGGTATTAAAAATTGCTCCTCATAACAATTGCATAAGGTAGATACTGCTATTATCTTCATTTTTTCAGATGGGGAAACTAAGGCACAAAGTGTTCAAACAACTCGCCAATGGTCACATAACTAGTAAGAGCAAGAATTTAAAACCAAGTGGAGTGGCTCCAGAATCCAAAATCTTAACCATACTGCCCTCAGTCAGCACTAATCACCTAATAATTACTTTCATCTGTATAAAGATAATCCAGAGTATGATCTAGATGGTTGTAAAATCCACTCTCTATGATCCAACACCCATGTTTGTCTTCTGACATTTATGACAAATAGGCATAGTCCAAAGCCTTCAGCTAAACTAAGACGTGAGACAGTTTCTCGGAATTTCCAGATTCTAACTGTGGCTAAGTTCCTATTTAAACATGTCTAAATCTATAAAAAATACTTGTAAAATAGATTTATTAACACACACATATATATATCTATATATGTATATATATCACTTGTGAATTGTGTTGGGGGAGTACATAGGGGAGCAACTGTGAGCTGTGTCTATATATAAAAAACTGATTTAGAAGCCAGACATGAAAATCAGTTATATTATCTTGGATTCCATCTTTGAGACTTGATTTAAAAAAACTTCAGCATTGGTTCTGATTATAATCATTTCAATTTAAAAATTTTATACAGTCAAAAGGAGAATGAAGAAGAGGGAAAAATGTAGTTTTTGGTCTCATTTGTTAAACTGGAAACGTATCTCATTAAATTTTAAAAGACAGTACTGAGCCAAAGACAAAGAAGGTTCGTTTTAAGGCTGAAGGGCATCTCTAGAAAGTCTATAAGAGAGGTATAAGTATTAAGATGTGTTCAGTGTACTAAAATACATAGATTTTCAAGTAGTAATTTCATAAAATGGATGCTAATGTTTAGGAGAAAACACGACACATTAATGTAAGTTTATTTTTCATATGCAGGTTAAGGTCAGAGCAAAAGCAAAAAGGGGGAATAAATCAATTATGCTGTTACAGGAAACAAATTATTTTCACATTAGGTGAGTATCAACAGATATCTCATGAGCTCCAAATAAGATACAAAGGTTATTATGGCTTTATTTTTGAAAGAAAGAAAATAATCTTAGGCGATGATAATATGATTTTTCAGGGACAGAAAATGCAAACAGAGAAGTGAAATGGATACTCTTTGAATGATTAGTTGATTTATTAAAAAAGACATTAAAATAGTAAGAAGTGTGAGCTTAATATTTATAAAACAGTTAACCAGTATAAACACTACAAAATAATTGTAGATAAAGTTTTAAAAAATGAAAGCAATTTTTACTAAAACTCCAAACATATTTGAAATGTACTCCATTTCCTTTTGTATTGCTTTTGTTCTGCCACTTTAAATGAGATATACTATATATGTTTTTTGTTTTGTTTCATTAAATATGTGCAAGGCAGTATAAGAAAGATGTTTACCAAGAAAATAAGTCTAGTCTTAGGCTTATTATTTTCTAAAACTTGCAATTCCAGATAATTGCCACTGTATATTCACTGTGATGTTCAAATGTATATATATTTTTACGATATTTTTTCTTAAATATGCATGGAGGTTAAAACAAAACTTTTAATTTAATTTCAGAACAGTGTCCACAATCATTACATGCAATAAAATTGCACCAGTAACCTTCCTTAGATGAAAAGCATCATAATTTTCAACAAAATTCAAGCTTACAAATCAATTTTGATTTTGAAAGCAACAGTTTTTATATATTAGTGTCGCAGGTTGAAGACGTTTATGGTTTCATTCTTCCACATGCTCAAAATAAGTGATTCAGGGTTCATTTCCCTAAAACTGGGATGTAACAACTATACACATGACTTTGTACAGCACTGTAACTTCAAGAAATACTTGTATTGTCCTGGCCCCTCCCCACTAGTTATCCTCAGGCAATTTGGATGCTTTTCATAGTCAGATACTAAAAATAAAAATATATTGACATGATTGGGTTTTCCATTTTTTAGCTTTAAAAATTATTGTAATCTATGGACTAGGTCAAAGTGGCAAGTGATTATTGTCAGATGTCAGTTATGGCTGCGAGATCATGACTTCCTCTCTTCACACCCCACCCTTTATACTTCTTGTTGTTATTCTTTTTAGGTATCCATTAAGTTGTTTTTGGATCATAATGACTCCCAGGTTACAGAGGATTTTCTGCACCATAGAGTTTTCTAGGTTAAGAAGCCCTGGTGGCACTGTGGTTCAAGGGCTTGGCCGCTAACCAGAGGCCTGAACCCATCAGCTGCTCCACGGGAGAAAGGCGTGGCAGTCCGCATCCCTAAAGAGTTACAGCCTTGGAAACACGATGGGGCATTTCGACTCTGTCCTATAGGATTACTATGAGTGGGAATTGACTCAACAATGAGCAGTCTTTACGAGAGGAGATCTCCAGGTCTTTTGTCCAGGGAGCTGGTGGGTGGGTTCGAACCGTCAATCTTTTGGTTAGTAGCTGAGCACTTAACCAGTGTGCCATCAGGGCTCCTTATCCTCTATCCTTACTCCCATACAAATACTTTCAAAGTAAATTTAATCTTGTCATCTAGACATGTGTTGTCCCCTTCTATTATCTTATAATTTAAGTGCAAGGTTAATGTATTTTAATTACTCTTGGGGGAAAGTCTGTTCTATCTTTATAACTGAAAGTTCAGGTTCATTTCTTGCAATATCACATTTAATCCTCCAATGGGATGGTGGTCCAAGTAATTTACATTTTCACCTTCAGAAATCTGTGTTTAAACTGGTATCCTGTTTAAAGACTATATATGGAATTCCAAAACCACTTTCTGAACCACAAAATCACACGCAGTGACTTCTGACAGCTTAGGTTCTATAAAGAATTTCAGAAGAGTTAGATAAGGAGAGTTACAATTTATAGCACTGCAGGGAAGCAGTAAGTATTGCCTACTGGTTTTAATAATTGGTATAGCCCATGATTTATGTTTATCTGCATCAATATATTCATTCAAAACTCAGCAAGCACTAAGTGTCTTTTATTTCTAAACATCCACAAAATATTTTAATTTTTAAAAATAATTTGATGAAGCAATTTGAGACACTCATTCTAACAATAAAAAAAGTGTTGAAACTACTCTTAGATCTTAGTAGGTGGCTGTGCTGCAAAAATACTTAATACTCAGAAATAAGTCCATTACATATGAGTCAATCATTTATATATTAGAAATTTGGAAAGATTCTTTTATATGAGATATAGTATTCAAATAAAGAAAACATCATAAACCTGATCAGAATTTGTGATTTTGGTTCCCCCAGACCTTCTCTTTGAAGTCTTTTCTTAATCTTCACACAGAATCAAATATTGCCCCCCTCCACTGAGTACCCATCTTGAACACATTACGGCCCTCATTATTTTTATGTCTATTTCCCTCTGCTAAACTTTTGGTCCTTAGATGACCAGCAGTATCATGTTCTATAGATCTGTGGTCCCATTTTCTAGCACAGAGCCCTGGCAGGTAATAGTCCCGATATATTTTCATTAGGTAAATGAAAATTGACTATTTTTACCTAATCCTAAGCACTTACAGTATATCTAAATATTTTTATATATATAAAATACAGTTAACTATGAATCCTGATCCCATTAAGAGCATCAAAATATTACCTATATGTGTAAGTTTTCATATGACTGGCATGCATTCTTATATGTATAACATCCATCATGTATGTGCATATACGTCTCTATCAAGGGTTGGCAAACAATAGCCCACATGCCAAATCAGTTTTTTTGTGGCTCTCAAGCTAAGGATGCTTTTTACATTTTCTTAAATAATTGGAAAATATCAAATGAAGAATAATAAATTGTGACATGTAAAAATTATGTGGAATTCAAATTTCAGTGTTGATAAAGTTTTATTTGAACACCTATAACCCACTGCCATGAGTTGATTCCAACTCATAGTGACCCTACAAGACAGGGCAGAACTTCCCCATAGAGTTTCCAAAGAGCACCTGGTAGATTCGAACTGTCGACCTTTTGGTTAGCAGCCGTAGCACTTAACCACTACGCCACCATGGTTTCCTATTTGAACATAGTCACTCTCAATTCTTTACATATTGTCAATGGCTGTTCTTGTGCTACAGCAGCAGAGCTGAATAGTTACAGCAGAGACCATAGCACTACAAAGCCTAAAATACTATCTGACCCTTTACAGAAAACTTCTGATGACTATGATCTATATCTAAAGGCATGACTGCATTTATTTTATTTTTATTGATAGTTTCACATTATAACAATTTTACAAGTGACAAAAATTTCAAAGGAAAACGTAGGTTTCAATATAAATTTGAAGATATTATGGTATGATATAATCATATAACAAGGGGATACTTCGTGGTTTAAAGTCAGTAAAGGTGTGCATCAGGGTTGCATTCTTTCATCATACCTATTCAGTCTGTATGCTGAGCAAATAATCCAAGAAACCAGACTATATGAAGAAGAATGGGGCATCAGAATTGGAGGAAGACTCATTAACAAACTGCCTTATGCAGATGACACAACTTTGCTTGCTCAAAGTGAAGAGGACTTGAAGCACTTACTGATGAAGATCAAAGACCACAGTCTTCAGTATGGATTACACCTCATCATAAAGAAAACAAAAATCCTCACAACTGAACCAGTAAGCAACATCATCATAAATGGAGAAAAGACTGAAGTTGTCAAGGATTTCATTTTACTTGGATCCACAATCAACACCCACGGAAGCAGCAGCCAAGAAATCAAAAGATGCATTGCTTTGGGCAAATCTGCTGCAAAAAACCTCTTTAAAGGTATCACCTTGAAGACTAGGGTGCACCTGACCCAAGCCATGGTATTTTCAATCGCATCATATGCATGCAAAAGCTGGACAATGAATAAGGAAGACCGAAGAAGAATTGATGCCTTTGAATTGCGGCATTGGCAAAGAATACTGAATATACCATGGACTGCCAAAAGAACGAACAAGTCTGTCTTGGAAGAAGTACAACCAGAATGCTCCTTAGAAGTAAGGACGGCGAGACTACGTCTCACATACGTTGGGACATGTTGTCAGAAGGGATCAGTCCCTGGAGAAGGACATCAAGCTTGGTAAAGTACAGGGTCAGTGAAAAAGAGGAAGACCCTCAACAGGATGGACTGGCACAGTGGCTGCAACAATGGGCTCAAGCATAACAATGACTGTGAGCATGGCGCAGGACCAGGCAGTGTTTCGTTCTGTGGTACATAGGGTTGCTATGAGTTGGAACTGACTCACCGGCACCTAAGAACAACAACATCATAGAATTAAGATTAAGTGATGAAACATTCTAAGTTACTTTAAAGAATAATGCAGCCTATTTAGACATCACCAACATAGTATGGTAGACCTTAAGGTTATACTTAAGGTTATAATCAATTATCCACTAATTGTTGTTGTTGTTGTTAGGTGCCATTGAGTCAGTTCCGACTCATAGTGATCCTGTAGGACAGAGAAGAACTGCCCCATAGGGTTTCCAAGGAGTGGCTGGTGGATTTGAACTGCCGACCTTTTCGTTAGCAGCCGAACTTGTAACCACTACGCCACCAGGGCTCCTAACCCACAAATTGTCCAGTACTTATTTACTAATTATCCAAAGACACAATCTTTTGGCTTTCATCACTAAAAATTTAAAGTATGATGGGATTTTCAATGTTAATGTCACTCTATGCACTTGAGTTGAAATATTTATTAAAGTTAGTGTAAAATGGCAGAGATCTTTTTGTCATATTAATAATTTAAATTATGAAAGTCTATAGGCTATGAGGCGCACTGGTAGCATAGTGAAGAACTTGGCTGCTAACCAAAAGGTTGGCAGTTCGAATCCACCAGCTGCTCCTTGGAAACCCTATGGGGCAGTTCTACTCTGTCCTATAGGGTCGCTATGAGTAGGAATCAACTCAACAGTAATGGGTTTATAGGCTATGAAGGCGATTAAGTTTGCGTGTACACAATCTACTTCAACTGCTCTGAGTGACCTGACTGTTGTTTGGCTGAATTATCCACTCCATTAACTGATAAGTAGTTAGAAAACCAATATATTCCCCTCTTTGTATGAAATCGTGAAAAATCTAAGAAAATAACAGTATGGGTCTAAAGAATCTAATGTTAGAATACTAATTGATAATAAAAATATAATCAACTGTTTTCAATAAATAACTAACAGTCATGTTCATTTCTCCTGTTTCTTTATAAGTACGGAACACAGAAAAGGAGTGCAAACATAGAATAGCAACAGAAAGCAAACCAGAGGGGCAAATCCACACGGCCAAACACATGCAGTGTACCATCATCTCTCATACTTGTTGCAGAAGAGGGGGTGTTGCAACTCAGCAACCAGTCTGCAGTATTTAAAACAGTCATGTTGTCCCCTGAGAACAGGAACAGTATAAGGGTTCATTGTCTGAATGCCTGCTGGGTGTACATGAATAATATTCAAAGCTTGCACCAACTTTTGACCTTAATGCCAAAATGTTAACTGCATTGTATGCCTTTTACATTTTAGTTTTTCAAGTCCGTTTTAGTTCAGTGAAATCTGCGTACATGACGATTAGTGAACTTCAAGGTAGTGTAATTCTATAGTGCTTGGGTTTTTAAACTTATTTTTTGCACCCAATTTAAGGTTTAAATGTAAATGTTCTTACTCCAGAAGACATCACTAAATAATCTTATAAATTTGCAATCTTATCATTAATTAGTTGAAATTACATATGTATGTTTAGAGACAAATAAACATTATAAACAAGGAAAATGTTAATCTACAAAGGGTTGGATGTAAAACATTAAATACAGGCAACTTGCAATGCACATAACTTTACAAAGAAAATTTTAGATTACACAGTTATTCTAAAATAAATGGGAAGAGGTGTATTCATTTCATAGATAATTATTAAAAATTTTAAAGAAAATATGATGTGGCAAATTCTGGTATCTAGTAATATGAACAGTTTGTAATTTAAAAGACATTTCATATAATTTTTAATGTACTGAGTAAAACACTACAACTACAAAATTTTTGAATAATTTAAAATGCAGCTTATATATAAAATATATAGTCTCTATAGGTACATGTGCTGATACAAAAATCAAGTACTATTTCCTTACATGGTGGGGCAGAATACTGGAAGTAATAACTGTTATTGTTGCCATACAATATGGCATAAGTAGGGCTAATCAAATGAGAAAGTATCTGGTAAAAATAAAATTCTTATTTTAAATACATGTTAGGTATTATTCTCTTTGAAAAGAAAATGCAGCAGATATGGATATTTTTGTATTCTCAAAATAATTTTTAAAAAAAATCGATCTTTAGAAAAAAATTTGAGGTAGTCTTTTCTGTTATAATTCAAAATAAAACAAAAAAGTGGTATACTTTTTTTTGTAAGTTTGGGGTCCAAATCCTCTGGTTACATTCTCTAAATTTTTTTGAATATTTTCAAGGACAGATACTAAAGGGAAGGTTCACTAAATGCCCTCAAAATGTTGCTCAGGGCTAACTATCTCTTTTGAATGTTTCCAGCTATAGAGGAGGAGCAAATGCTTCAAGAAAATCAACAGAACAATAAATAATACATTCACTATATATTCCTTAGCTTTAATGATGACTATGCTATTGATAAAAAGATACTTACTTATTAGCAGATATCTAACATGAAATTAAAGCAAATATTGAAATATGATTCTGGGAATCTCGAAGCCAACTCTTCAGAAAAAGAATAGACCTGACTATAAGACATAAAATGATACTCGTGAAGAGTGCGCTTCTTTAAATCAAGTAGATACACGAGACTAAACGGGCAGCTCCTGTCCAAAGGCAAGATGAGAAGGCAGAAAGGGATAGGAGCTAGCTGAATGGACACAGGAAATCCGGGGTGGAAAGGAAGAATGGGTGGTCACGTTATAGGGATAGCAACTAGGGTCACATAACAATGTGTGTATAAATTTTTATATGAGAAACTAACTTGAGCTGTAAACTTTCACCTAAAGCACAATTTAAAAAAAAAAGAAATATGATTCTGGGAATCTTCTGGGTGACATTAACTATATCTTTTTTGGTTATAATGCCGATTATGCTATTGATAATAAGATATTTATTTATTAGAAAATCCTTAACATGTGAAATCAAAGCAAACAATGAAATGTGATTCTGCACATCCTCTGGGTGATACACTTACCTCCTGTCCCATTTGTGGTGACTGATGTACTGCTAAGGCTAGTTTTATCCAGCTTGGAGTTACCAGGTGTTTCACCACCTCCAAGAGCATGAGGACTTGCTAGGTCCTGCATTTCCATAGACCTGTTGGAGCAAGAAACAGCAGAGCAAATGCTGAAGTCTCAGCAATTAATTCTTAATAAACTACATATATTGTTATACTGAATATATATGTCATCTCACAATAATAAGAATTGAAACCAGTAGCTAACACTTCTTCGTTAACCAGGAGAAAATGCCAGCCATTATAAATAAACAAACAAATAAATGCAAGCTTCTATGCTTGCTAAGCCTCATACTTTGTTTATTTGCAATCTTACAAGGATTCCATACAATAATGTAAAGAGTAAAGCAGCTTCCATCATCTTGGCAGTTTAAGTTGCTATAGAGACCCACCCTCCTACACTGATCACCTCTGCTATGAACCTGTAGAAATTGTGATAACATTTAACTCAAAATTTGACGTTCCTGGGGCCAGTAAGGAAGAAGTCAGTAGTCAGAAATAAAGTGTAAACTCAAAGCCTGAGCAGAAGCTTCTACTTGACCTTGCTGACCAAGGGGGCTGAAAAAAAGCCCAAGGGCTGGGGGCAAGAGTTGTAACACCTTTAATAATCATTCAGGATAGGAGACTTTGACTTATGTCTATTCCAGAGAATGTGCTGGAATTAAAACCCTAAATGAAGCTGGGACTGAGGAAAAACTGATCTTTTCAAAAGGAAACTAGAGAAAAAGAATTGCACAATGGCCCAAGGAAGCCACACATGCTTCCACGAAAGAAGGAAAACTCACGATAAAAGCAAAAATTGAGAAAATTTGTCAACATTGTCCTGCAGTCCAAAAATACCAGAGGAAAATCTTTGGCTGAAAGAAATTAAACCATATGGAAACTCAGATCTACATAAAGGAATAAACAACACCAGAAATGTAAATACACAAATACTGAACAAAAATCTTTTATTTTTGCCTTAATTTCCTTAAAGACATCCAACTGAAACAAAAATAATAGCACTGGATAGTTGGATTTATAATATAGTATAGAAGTAAAATATGTAACAACAATAGCACAAAGGATGGTGAGGGTGATATTATATTTCTTAAGACTCTTTCATTTGTTATGAGGTAGCATAATAACTTGGAAAAGAGGTAAGTATTATATAGTAAAGTATTATGAAGTACATAAAGTAATTCATACCATTACATATTAATGAGAAAAATGCAAATAGGTACAACAAAAAGCCAATCAAATAATTAAAATAAACTATTAAAGATGTATTTGATTAACACCAAAGAATCCAGGAAAAGATAAAGGAAGAAACAAAAAATATACTGGAAAAATAGAAAACATGTACCAAGATGGCCAATTCAAAACCAACCATATGAATGACTACACTGGACATGAATGGAATAAACTCTTCAGTGAAAAGATGAGGATGTGATATATTGCACTAAAAAGAGCAAGACTCATCTAGAGGGGGTTTACAAGAAAAGCACTTTAAATATAAGCACAGAGTGATACTATGGTGAGCTGCCCAAATCCCCCTCTCCAGGATTAAAGAACTTATTCCTACAGCTGAGGGGAAGTGTTTCTGACAGGGAGCACTCAATTGAGTCCTTTTTCCAGGATTTTCCCTCAACTAAAAAGAGTCACTTTGCCCAAGATTACACCCTTTTGGGGGACAGCCCTCATCTAATGACTGGTGAATGAAGGAGTATAAAGACTAAGCCCACATGTCACATGGGTCAACCTAGTATACAGCTCCCCATAAGATCAGCTGAGACCTTTGTTTCAGTTGCACTGAAGGTCAACTTATCTCTAAGACCAATACTGCTTCTTTTATTCCCTCAAAGGTGTTGATCTGAGAGCACAACCCAATAAACTCCTGGCACACCAATCCTCCTCTCAGTATTTGCTTCCTGGGAGCCCAAATGTTGATAAAGCACAAGTAGGTTGAAGAAAAACTGATAGAAAAAAATTTATAATGCAAATAATAAGATGCATGCTATGGCTATATTAACATCATGCAAAATAGGCCTCAAGATGGAGAATATTAGCAAATATAAAAAGGGAAATTTATCAGGAAAACAACAATTCTAAATGTGCATGTATCTAATACCAGAGCTTCAAAATATGCAAAACAAAACCTAATTAAAGGAAAAAAGAGACAAATCCACATTCATAGTGGGATGTTTTATAACAATTTTTCACAGTAACTGATAGAATAAACATATATATACTGTTTTTATATATAATATACATTAATACTCAATAATTACAGAATACACAATATTTTCAAGCGTGCATGGAATGTCCATCCAAAGGGGGTATGTGGTTGTTGTTAGGTGCCACTGAGCTGGTTCTGACTCACAGTGACCCTATGTACTACAGAACAAAACACTGCCCAGTCTTGCGCCATCCTCATAATCATTATTATGCTTGAGTCCACTGTTGCAGCCACTGCGTCAATCGATCTTGTTGAGGGTCTTCCTCTTTTTCACTGACCCTGTACCTTACCAAGCATGATGTCCTTCTCCAGGGACTGATTACTTGTGACAACATGTCCAAAGTACGTAAAACTTAGTGTCACCATCCTTGCTTCTAAGGAGCATTCTGGCTGTACTTCTTCCAAGACAGATTTGTTCGTTCTTTTGGCAGTCCATGGTATATTCAACATTTTTCGCCAACACCGCAACTCAAAGGCGTCAATTCTTCTTCAGTCTTCCTTATTCACTGTCCAGCGTTTGCATGTGCATGATGCAGCTGAAAATACCATAGCTTGGGTCAGACGCACCTTAGTCTTCAGGTGACATCTTTGCTTCTCAACACTTTAAAGAGGTCTTTTGCAGCAGATTGGCCCAATGCAATGCATGTTTTGATTTCTTGACTGCTGCTTCCATGGGTGTTGATTGTGGATCCAAGTAAAATCAAATCCTTGACAACTTCAATCTTTTCTCCATTTATCATGATGTTCTTTATTGGTCCACTTGTGAGAATTTTTGTTTTCTTTATGTTGAGGTGTAATCCATACTGAAGACTGTGGTCTTTGACCTTCATCAGTAAGTGCTTCAAGTCCTCTTTACTTCCAGCAAGCAAGGTTGTGCCATCTGCATAACGCATATTGTTAGAGTCTTCCTCTAATCCTGATGTCTCATTCACTTCATATAATCCAGTTTCTAGGATTATTTGCTCAACATACAGACTGAGTAAGTACGGAGAAAGGATACAACCCTGAGACACACCTTTCCTGATTTTAAACCAGTATCCCCTTGTTTTGTCCTAACAACTGCCTCTTGATCCATGTACAGGTTCCTCATGAGCACAATTAAGTGTTCTGGAATTTCCATTCTTTGCATGTTATCCATAATTTGTTATGATCCACACAGCCTTTGCATAGTCAATAAAACACAGGTAAACATCTTTCTAATAGTCTTTGCTTTCAGCCAGAATCCATCTGACATCAGGAGTGATATCCCCAGTTCCATGTCCTCTTTTGAATCTAGCCTGAATTTCTGGCAGTTTCCTGTCGATATACTGCTGCAGCCGCTTTTGAATGATCTTCAGCAAAATTTTACGTGCATATGACATTAATGATATTGTTTGATAACTTCTGCATTATCACCTTTCTTTGGAATGGACACAAATATGGCTCTCTTTCTAGTTGGCTGGCCGGATAGCTGTCTTCCAAATTTCTTGGCACAGATGAGTGAGCACCTCCAGTGTTGCATCTATTTGTTGAAACATCTCAACTGGCATTCCCTCAATTCTTGGAGCCTTGTTTTTCATCAATGCCTTCTTTGCAGCTGGTACTTCTTCCTTCAGTACCATCAGTTCTTGATCATATGCTACCTCCTGAAATGGCTGAACTTCTACTAGTTCTTTTTGGTACAATGGCTGTGTGTATTTCTTCTATCTTCTTTTGATGCTTCCTGCGTTGTTTAATATTTTCCCCTTAGAATCCTTCACTATTGCAACTCGAGGCTTGAATAGTTTCTTCAGTTCTTTCAGCTTGAGAAATTCTGAGCGTGTTCTTCCCTTTTGGTTTTCTATCTCCAGCTCTTTGCACATGTCATTATAATACTTTACTTTGTCTTCTCAAGCTGCCCTTTGAAATCTTCTGTTCAGCTCTTTTACTTTATCATTTCTTTCTTTTGCTTTAGCTACTCGACATTCAAGAGCAAGTTTCAGAGTCTCTTCTGACATCCATTTTGGTC
>NW_004443938.1:40153952-40170654 GCF_000243295.1 Trichechus manatus latirostris
TAATACTTTACTTTGTCTTCTCATGTTGCCCTTTGAAATCTTCCATTCAGTTCCTTTACTTCATCATTTCTTCCTTTTGCTTTAGCTACTCAACGTTCAAGAGCAAGTTTCAGAGTCTCTTCTGACATCCATTTTGGTCTTTTCTTTCTTTCCTGTCTTTTTAATGACCTCTTGCTTTTTTCATGTATAATGTCCTTGATGTCATTCCACAACTTGTTTGGTCTTCGGTCCTTACTGTTCAACGCATCAAATCTATTCTTGAGGTGGTCTCTAAATTCAGGTGGGATATACTCAAGATTGTACTTTGGCTCTCGTGGACTTGTTCTAAATTTCTTCAGTTTCAACTTGAACTTGCATATGAGCAACTGATGGTCTGTTCAGCCACAGTCAGCCCCTGGCCTTGTTCTGACTGATGATATTGAGCTTTTCCATCATCTCTTTCCACAGATGCAGTCCATTTGATTCTTGTGTATTCCATCTGGCAAGGTCAATGCGTACAGTCACCATTTATGTTGGTGAAAAAAGGCATTTGCAATGACAAAGTCGCTGGTCTTGCAAAATTCTATCATGTGATCTCCAGTATTGTTTCTATCACCAAGACCATATTTTCCAACTACCGACCCTTCTTCATTTCCAACTTTCGCATTCCAATCATCAATAATTATCAGTGCATTCCAACTGCATGTTTGATAAATTTCCGACTGCAGAAGCTGGTAAAAATCCTCAATTTATTCGTCTGTGGCCTTAAAGGTTGGTGTGTAAATTTGAATAATAGTCATATTAACTGGTCTTCCTTGTAGGCGTATGGATATTTTCCTGTCATTGACAGCATTGTAGTTCAGGATAGATCTAGAAATATTCTTTTTGACAATGACTGTAACACCATTCCTCTTCAAGTTGTCATTCCTACACAGTAGACCATATGACTGTCTGATTCAAAATGGCCAATACCAGTCCATTTAAGTTCACTAATGCCTAGGATACGCATTCCATTTCATTTTTGACGACTTCCAATTTTCCTACATTCATACTTCGTACATTCCACACTCTGATTATTAATGGATGTTTGCAGCTGTTTCTTATCATTTTGAGACACGCCACATCAGCAAATGAAGGTCCCGAAAGCTTTACTCCATCCACATCATTAAGGTTGACTCTACTTTGAGGAGGAAGCTCTTCCCTAGTCATCTTTGAATACATTCCAACCTGGGGGGTTCATCTTCCGGCACTATATCAGACAATGTTCCACTGCTATTCATAAGGTTTTCACTGGCTGTCTTAGTCATCTAGTGCTGCTATAACAGAAATACCACAGGTGGACGGCTTTAACAAAGAGAAATTTATTCTTTCACAGTTTAGGAGGACAGAAGTCCAAATTCAGGGTGCTCCAGGGGAAGGCTTTCCTTCTCAGTTGGCTCTGGTGAAGGCCCTTGTCATCAATCTTCCTTAGTTGAAGAGCTTCTCAGCACAGGGAACCTGGGTCCAAAGAACACGCTATGCTCCCAGTGCTTCTTTCTTGGTGCTATGAGGTCCCGCTGTCTCTATGCTCACTTCTCTCTTTTGTATCTCAAAAGAGATTGACTTAAAATACAACCTAATTTTGTAGATTGAGTCCTGCCTCATTAACATAACTGTCTCTAATCCTGCCTCATTAACATCATAGAGGTAGGATTTACAACACATAGGAAAATCACATCAGATGAGAAAATGGTTGGCAACCACACAATACTGGGAATCATGGCCTAGCCAAGTTGACACACATTTTTGGGGGCTACAATTCAATCCATAATGCTTAGTAAAATAGAGGGTCAGTGAAAAAGAGGAAGACCCTCCATGAGATGGACTGACAAAGTGGCTGCAACAGTGGGCTCAAACATACCAACAACTGTGAGGATGGCACAGAAAAGGGTAGTGTTTTGTTCTTTTGTACACAGGGTCACTATGAGTCAGAACCTCCTGAATGGCACCTAATAACAACAATAAACACAAAACTTCATAGATAAGAAAATTAAGAAGAATTTCAGGACCAAGACAACTAGATTCTTGCTTTTTTTCTGAAATTCTTCTGTAGTGTAGACGGAACTTATTTGCAATGGACTGAAATATACACTTAAAATCTATTTCTGCACTTTATAGTCTACTCTAACTCAGAAACCATGATTCATTCTGCACGTATCCTGGTAATGAGTCATGGCCCTATTTATTTATAGGCTGAGACTCCATCAATTGTTCATGACCCAAGAAACATTTAAGTATTCTAGACTTTCAAAGACACTCTCATGCCAGCTCTTCCTCTTTGCATAAAATGCACACTTCTTATTCACAGCTCTATTTCCCACATTCTTACAGTCTATCTAATTAGCAAATTTGTATTTTGATCTTCAGATTGAGTTTCAGGGCAAGAGTTCTGGTATTTGCTTTGCTCATAACCTCCTTTTCTACATACTATGAGCTTCAATTCTCCTTAGCTGGAAGTAGGAATAACAACATCAGTTTTCACTTATATGATTAGAGTGTAGGCTCCATTAGGACAAGAGTTCTTTTCTGTTTTGTTCATTGCTCTTTCACCTATGCCTGAAATAGTATACGGTACTTACAGGTGCTAATAAACAATTATTTAAGTAGAAATATAGAAAAAAGGCAGATGGAGTTATTTGAGTTACTTGGCATCAAACTTAGTTTAATTCAACAAATTCTGCTTGAGCATCTACTATATTCTCGAACAATTCTAGAAGTACAAAGTATCTTCAAAAAGCTTGCAGACTGTGGTGAAACAATGGGATAACTGGAAGGAGGAGGGATTAGTTCTCTGATGCAAACGTGGGTGGGAAATCTCAAATTATATGTGCACTTTTAGATCTCTCAAATGAGGTGCGTGTGTGTCTGTAAAAGATGGTTTTCGTGGGTACAAAAAGCCATTGTAGAAAAAAATAATAATAGAGTGACTCAGCAACTTATTGTGGTTTAAAATAGATCTGATGAAAGACTCTGGGATGTGTCACTACTCATTACTAGTTTGCACTCCTCTGGAAAAAGTACAGGCCTTTGAGAACATCAGGTAACAATGCCAGGTCATCTTAGACCAACACATTTCAGACTGTTGCTGTTGTTGTTTGCCGTGAAGCTGATTCGGACTCATAGTGACTCTATAGGGCAGAGCAGAACAGCCCCACAGGGTTTCCGAAGAGCAGCTGGTAGATTCGAAGTGCTGACCTTTGGGTTAGCAGCCGAGCGCTTAACCACTGCACCACCAGGGCTCCTTACATTTCAGATTAGACCCAAGAAACCCACGTCACAGCTGCAGACCTTAACCAGTTTCTCTTCTGCCAGCAGTCAGGGAGATGACGATCATCTCTGCTGCATAATGTCTATGTCACTGATCAGATGGACTGACAGTCCTGGAAGAAGGCCATCACTAGCTCATTTGGTTGGAATTGGGTTCAGCTGAAGAGAAAAGGGTACATAAGAGGAGTAAGTCCCCTAAGAACAGGGGTCAGTGGAGTGAGCCATGCATAAAGAAAGGGAGCTGTTTTTCCCATTTGCAAGTGACTTCATGCCTGTCCCCGAGGTCAGCATGAATGTTTGAGTGCAAGTGACCCGTCTGCCAGGCTGACCTCAGGCCCTGGACTGACAGCAAATAAAGCCATGAACACACTGTTCTCTGGACACTTTTATAGTGCTGCTTTTCCAGAGCTTTCAGCAGGTCCAGAGACCTACAATTCTGGCCCTTTCTTTACTGATTCTAATAAATAATCCAGATAAAACATGTTTTCTTTTTTTTTTTAAGTACTATTAATAAATATTTTAAAATAACAGGAATATTCCTCTAAATTGTGGTTTTCAAAAGCACTCCTTCATTGAAAAACAAAGAAGTAAACAAAAACCCAACTGATTCTCCAAACATTATTTGAATGGTACTGGGCTCAAGTTTCTGTCCAGATCAGTTACAAACCATGGATAATGAGGCAGGAAATTATTTTCCTCTAGCAACGTGTAGGATTAAGAAGTAAGACCATAATCAAAGCATTAATACTATCAATTATACCAAAAAACATACTGACCCTTTTTCTAAGGAAAATCCTAACAGTAAGGATCAGACATTTTATTGTATTAATAAATAACCGTTTTTGATACTGACTATAGGCCTTGAGTTGAACAAAAAACAGCAAAGTAATGACATAATATATAAACTAAAGATGATTCTCTATTAAAATGACAGAACTTCAGGTTCTAAAGAGATGTTATTGTTGTTAGGTGCTGCTGAGTGGGTTCCAACTGATAGTAACCCTATGTACAACAGAATGAAACACTGCCCCATCCTGCGCCATCCTCACAATCTTTGCTCTTTGAGACCATTGTTGCAGCCACTTTGTCAGTCTATCTCGTGAGGGTTTCCTCTTGTGGCTCACCCTCTACTTTATCAAGTATGATGTCCTTCTCCAGGGACTGGTCCCTCCTGATACCATGCCCAAAGTGCGTGAGACAAAGTCTCGCCATCCTCGCTTCTAAGGAGCATTCTGGCTGTACTTCTTATAAGACAGATTTGCTTGTTCTTCTGGTGTTGGTGAAGAATACTGAATATACCATAGACTGCCAAAAGAACGAACAGATCTGTCTTGGAAGAAATACAGCCAGAATGCTTCTTAGAAACAAGGATGGTGAGACTTTGTCCCACGTACTTTGGACATGTTATCAGGAGGCACCAGTCATTCGGGAAGAACATCATGCTTGGTAAAGAGGAGGGTCAGTGAAAAACAGGAAGACTCTCAACGAGATGGACTGACACAGTGGCTGCCACAATGAGCTCAA
The DNA here is from genome assembly GCF_000243295.1 of Trichechus manatus latirostris. Taxonomy (NCBI): domain Eukaryota; kingdom Metazoa; phylum Chordata; class Mammalia; order Sirenia; family Trichechidae; genus Trichechus; species Trichechus manatus. The sequence goes on from NW_004443938.1 coordinate 40,158,762, forward strand.
GCATAGCAATGATTATGAGAATGGTGCAGGACCGGGCAATGCTGTACATAGGGTCACTATGAGTCAGAGCCGACTTGATGCCACCTAACAACAACAACAACAATATACACTACAGAATTAAACAAAGTCACACAAATAAATTGCACAAAGTTTAGCATATATTAAGTGGTTAATAAATGTCAACTAGTACCACTATCAGAGCCCTGGTGGCACAGTGGTTAAGGGCTACAGCTGCTAACCAAAAGGTTTGCAGTTCAAATCCACCAGCTGCTCCTCGGAAACTCTATGGGGCAGTTCTACTCTGTCCTATAGGGTCTCTATAAGTTGGAATCGACTCAATGGCAACGGGTAACGGGTAGTACTACAATCACGTCTACAATGCTGCCAACAAATGCCTAGTTTGTCTGCTGGAAAACTTCTAGTATCAACAAAATTGTTTTCTTAAAAGGCAGTCATTCTTTTTTTTCAGATATTCTTACTAATTAGGAAGTTCTTTATACAGTTTCCTGGAAGCCTGCTATTAGAAAGAGTTGTCTATATACGAGTTCCCTGGAACTTTCGTCCTATAAGAAAACTCACCCATTGACATGGGTCAAGTCTAAATCTTCTTTCACAAAACATCCCTTCCAACATCAAAGACAGTTTTCATGACCCAGAGTCTTTTGTCTTTAGGTTGGGCATCTCCAGTTCCTTCAGTCCACTTAGGCCAGCATTTCAAACTCCTTTATCTTCTTAGTGTTCTCTTACGAGGAAATTTCAGGGTTTTTTCTTTTTTCTGTTAAACTGTGGGATCCACAGTCTTAACGTCAGCTACTGGCACAAAATAGGGCAGTGATATTCCAACTCTCACACTGGACCCATCAGTGTAGCCTAAAGAGTACATTAGCTTTGCTGTCAGGCACTTTACGGCACTGACTCATGCTGACATCCCAGCCGACTAAACCCGTCTTTGTCCCATGTGATACTTTACAGCACTGTTTCCTCCCTGCCACTACGTATGCAGTTGGCATTTGGAACTCAAGTCAACAGCTTTTCATTTGTTCCCCATGAATGCCATCCTGTTAGACTAAATCCATTGTATGAGTCTGTCCTTTTGGATTCTGATTCTGCTGTCCAATGTAGTATCTTTCTCAGTGCCAGGCAACCCATAAACATTCTTAACATACCTTCAATGCTAAATCACCAATAAACATGTTGAACAGGGCAAGGTCACGGACAAGTCTTAAAGAGGGCACTAGAGGAGAACCTCCTGATTCATATCATCTCCTGGAGGACAGTTATTAAGCCAATACTAGTACTATTATTCAGCATACATTTTGCTATCTTTTAATTATAAATGTACCAAGAGACTTTGACATATACCTTGTAGAATTCCGTATATATCTATTGCAATGTATGCGTTTATTCCTCTTTTCTGGTACTGCTGTCAAAAAAGACTGTGAGGTTACTCTGATGTGCCTTTTACTTAGACAACCTATGCCGACTTCTTATGATCAAAGCCCCCTTTCTAATTCTTCACCATTTAATTATCTAACAACTTCATTTTACAATCAGTGATTTCACAAGAAGCTCACTGACCTATAGTTTATTACATAACATAAAGAAACAATGAAAAACGCTTTTTCTTAAGCCAATCTGATGATAAAATCCACACAACAAGTGTACATTATTAGATAACAACAAGGATTGGGAAACAGGAATGTGAATTTAAGTCTGTGATCTGCCACCTAGAAAAAGTTAATGGATGTGTATAGTTGGTTTTCCAAATATCTTCTCGGGTTTACGGGTTCACTAAATATCACTGAGACTCTTCCACAGACAAGCATTCTGTACTCCTTTCTTTTCTACGCCAAGACATTCTGTCTCTTTTTTATGAGGTTATTCAACCCATTCACTCTGAGTGCAATGAAGTTAGCACCTGCCATGAGGGATCAGTATGTGAAATATGATGAGGGGACCCTGTGATAAGTGCTTGGCCTTAACAAACAAAAATACAACCTCTGAGCCAAAGACAGAAAATGCAGCAATATACAAACCCTTAATATAAGCAATTACACTTCCACTCCACACTCCGTGGGAGGCAGTGGACGAGGCTGTGTGCATTTCATGGAACAGCAATGCCCAGAGATTTCAGGGAACTCCCCTACTGCTCCATCCTTATGACACTAACACATGATAGTCTCCATACAAAAAAATAGTCAACTAGTCATCTTAGTGATAGGAAACTGGGGCCCATTTCTCATCTGGCGTTAATACTTCACGGAGCAGGTCCAAACACAATGCAGCACCCTTGAAATCAGCAGGAACTCAGCACTCAGATTGGTGCCAAAGAGCAAGATGAGAAATGGGGCTGGTATAAATATTCAATTGGAAGGTTACAGCCAATCTCCTTTACGCGGTGTGTTTATTGCAACTCAAAACTGCTCCACCTGGTCCTTTCTGGCTCCATCATGTCTACCAGGGGCTGGCAGCTGGGAGGCAGGCTGAGCCTTCGAGATCTTTTAATTTGCTGTAGCACCAGAGGGGCAGGCAGGAGGGAAGACACTGCATATGTTGGGATTCAATTACAGGGCTGTCTTTTTCCCAGGTGGGAGGCACCACTTACTGCCGAGAATTCAATGCTGACATTTTTTAAGGTCCCATAGGAAATGATTGGTGGTTTGCAAATGTTGAGACTATTAAATAATGCTCTATGGTAGGCATGCAAGATGAAAGTCTTGGGGGAGAATATCAAACAGATTGAATATTTTAGTAGGCTCATGTGCCATGTTTACTTTTCATTTGTTTTCCAAAAATAAAATCATAGGCTTGTTGAACTTGAAGCATCATTCTATAACTTCTGTCTGGAAAAAATAAATGGCAGCCCCCAAGTTTTGAAATAAGCTGCTGTTTACCCTATAAAATGTAGGATGAGAGGAGCTTTGGGAATCACTGTCCCATGAATGTCACTGCCAAAAAGCTTTTTAAATGTTGTATAAACTTAGATGTGTTCCAACCATTAACATTTAAGGGGAACACACAATGCTCTAAATTTAAAGCACTTGAACATTTCCTAAACACTTGACAAAAACATTTCTAATGTAACTCTTTACAACAAAATGTGATAATATGATGGATTTTAATGACATTGATCTCAATAATATGTGATAATTTGTCAGGGTGAAGTGGTAGTGCGGGAGTGGTTTATAATCCACCTGCTACAAAGCAAGGTTCACCAAATACAAAAGGAGTGGTTTATAATCCACCTGCTACAAAGCAAGGTTCACCAAATACAAAAGATTGCACGAGGAATGGTTAACCAGTATCAACTGGTTTCTGTGTAAATAGTTACCGTGCTAATTACAAACCAATATTTTCTATTTATTAAAGTAGATCTGTCAGTACCATTACTTGGAAAACTTCCTGGGTGGGTAGCTTGATTTTGTTATACATTTAAAAGAAAAAAGTTTCATTTGTTTCAATTTTATATCCCAGCTTAACACTTGCTCTGTAACAAGCTATTCTCCTAAATCAGCTTGAGCAATTTTTTAAATAACCAACTGAAATCAAGTCAGTCCTCTGCTTAAAACCCTCTAATGCCTGCCTATCCCTCTAAAAATAATAGCAAATTCCTCACCTTACTTCCTTACATGATGCCCCACCTCTCCGATCTCATCTCCTAAGTGTTTCCCTTTACTCAGAGACCTAGCCTCCTCTGTTCCCCTACCTGCCCTGCTGTTCTTCAAATATGCCAAACACAATGCCAGATTAAGGCCTCTGCACTTGATACTTTTTTCCCCTGGAACACAGTTCCCCCAGATATCCTCCAGGTCTGTTTCTCTGCTCAAACATTCCCTATTCAGAGAGACTTCCTTGACCCTCTTATAGAAGAGAACAAATCCTCCTGCCTCCAAATAATTGCCTATTATCCCATTGTTGTTGTTTGCCGTTCAGTCGATTTAAACTCATAGCACCCCATGTGACACAGTAGAGTTGTCCCACAGGATTTTCTAGGCTGTAATTTTTACAGGAGAAGATCCTTAGGTCTTTTCTTCCTCAGAGCCGCTGCGTGGGCTCAAACTGCCAATCTGTTGGTAGTGGTTAAGAGCTTGACTGCTAACCAAAAGGTCAGCAGGGCTGAATTCACCAGGCTCTTCTTGGAAACCCTACGGGGCAGTTATACTCTGTCCTATAGGGTCACTATGAGTCGGAATTGACTCGATGGCAACGGGTTTTTTTTTCCTAAATATATACTCCATGACAGCAGGAAGTTTTTGTTCACTGCTGTATTCCTAGTGCCTAGAACTGTGCCTAACACATTGTAAGTGCTCAATTAGTATTTATTGAAGGTGTGAATGAATTTTCCAGTAATTTGAACCGAGCTCCTTAGTTAGTCCTAGTTACTTAGACTTTATTGCACCTCTCCATATTACTAGTTTTGTTTGTTTGTTTTTGGTGTGTGATAGTTTTATTTATTTATTTTTGGATCAATTCTCTGATCAGTAAAAAAAAAAAAAAATGTGGTTCTAGTATAAAGAATCTAATATTGTGGCCAACAAACTCTAATTAAATTTTTCATCCTTAAATATAAAGAATATCCTTTACAATCATTTGATGAGTCGTACCATGCACCACACACTGTGCTTTCTAGTGCACAGTTTTACCTGAGATTAAGCATTTTCTTACATTCTATGCAAAATATAAATTTTAGCCTTAGGCGAAGTAATGTGGCAGAAAGTAAAAATGTTCTATTTCCAGTCCCCAAATAAATAATTTACTGAAAATTGAATGGAGTATAACATTTAAAATCTCTCTTAAAACAACACACACACAAATTAAAGGAAAAAAAAACCCTAAAATATAATATTTTTCTCTTCTTTTAAAATATTTCTGAATTCTACTCTGTGGGATAATAAATAGTGTGCACTCTGTCTTTTTAAATAAATGAGGACCCAAAGACGGCTTGACAAGTTGACTAAGTTCATACAACAGGTCACCGGAAGAGTCTTCTTCAGAACACAATTCTCCTAATTAGCAGCCAGTGAATGCTCCTTCCACAAGTTACCACTGGCTAGACTTTGAAACATTTAACTGATAATTGGAAAAACCCTTCCTCTCATTAATTTTCCCCTCTGGCTTCTGTATTATTGTTATTCTTCAAAACTCAAAATGTTAAAATGGCAGTCATACACCATGTCCTCTTTCTCGCCTTGCAGTCACCCTCCATCTACTTCAATCAGAATCTATAGACTCTCTGAGTCTCCTCCTCCTCATCACTAGTCTAATGGAATCTGTTTGTTTGTTTTTAATTCATACTTTGACCTCTCTTTGGCATTTGACAATGTTGATGACTTCCCCTCAAATGTTCTTTTCCTAGGCTTACCTAACACTTTCATGGTGGTCCTTGTTGACTGGTTACGTGTTATCCATTTCCTTTTACAGAAAAGAAACTTGATTTTCTATCAGGTATTCACTTCTTACTGACAAAGTTCTGAGCCTCAGGAAAAGTTCAATCACCCTCAGTTGCAGGAGGTGGAGGTCTAATTCCTCTCCCAAGCTAATGACTGTTTTAGGAATCATTAGGTAAGCAAATCCGAGCCAATGGGACAGAGGCAGCAGTTTTCTGAAGACTTGTGGGTAAGTTCCTCTTCATTCTTGTAGGTGAGCTTCCAAAATTGAACCTGCCTCTTCTGCTGGATGTGAGTGAAGGATGATGTAGTCCTGATTCCTATTACCTGTCATTCTATCACCGGGGAGAAATAGAGCAAATCTAAAACTCTGGATGGCAGAGCAAAAGAAGCTGAAAGAAACTAGTTTCCTGATGAAATTATTGAGCTTCTGGATGAACCACTCCAGCTTGGAATTCCAATTATGTGAGCCAATAAATGGCCTTATTGTTTAAACCTAGGTGAGTCAGGTTCTCTATTACCTGGACTTGAAACCATTTTAACTGATCCAACCACTCTTTCCTGGTTTCTTGACGTCACATCTGGCCATTAATTTTCACTCTTCTTTGTAGGTTACTCTTGCCCTCTTAACCTTTTGATGTCCCATAATTTTTCAGCCTCAGCTCTCATCACATCTCACTAGAAGTAAGAACTCTGCTGAGGAAATTCCACAGGTATTTATGTCTTCAAAACTATTTTTTATTGTTGTTATTGATGAATTCCAAAGCCACCCCTTCTCTGTCCTCATACCTCTTCTGGGCGCCAAATCTTACCTACAATTCTGTACTGATCATCTCCACAGGGATTTTTCATAGACTCTCTAACTTTTTATGTCCACAGCTAAACTCATCACTGTTCCTTTCAAGTCTATTCATAATCCTACCTCTAATTTGGTCACTCAAATCAGATTCTTGGATGACATTCCCAAGCCCTTAATCTTTACATTGGTCACCAAATTCTGTCAGTGCTTCAGCCTGAACAGAATCCAGAACATTCTCCCCTTTCATCCTAATCATTACTTAAATTAGACCTTCATAATCTTCCACCTAAACTTTTCCAATAGACTACACTATCAGAATCATAGTTGTTCGCTACTCCTATGTGATAACCAAATAGCAGTAGGAGCTCCATAACCATACCCTGATGAATGAACAAACAGATTACTGGTTTTCCTGCCTTTTTGTATTCTAGAATTGTCCTCCAGACAATCATCAGAATTATTTTTCTCAAATACAACTATGTCACTCCACTTCTTAAATTCCAAAAAAAAAGATTCTCTAGTGGCTTCAATTCAAATCTTTATCAAATATTACTATATGTCAGATTCTGGATTAAGTGCCTCACAAAAAGAGACATAATTTTTTCCTTTAAAATTCATATGATTTAGAAAAGAGTTGGTAAATGGCCTCAGCCATGACAAAATATAGGTATCCTCATACTACTCTGGATCCAAGAACTTGTATCTATTTTTACTCTGAGCTAGAATATTCTCATGTGACTTTTTATGCTCCATCTATCAAGTCTTGTATTAGAACTATTGTGAGTTAATTCCAACTTATATTAATGTTTAAAAATTTCCAGAAAACAAACATATCATTAACTAATTGACACTGTCAGGTACAGAAATCACTACTTTTCAGAGGCTGCCCTTCAGAGATTAAATTCAGAGTTTAAATACTATATTTTACACAAATGAATATGGTGATTTTTCTGGCCTTGTCATTCCACTTATGAAATCACCTCTACCATATCAGATACTGTGTATCACATACTTAAATATCTAGAAATTCACTCAAATTTGTTGGTATTTCTAAGTTTTTTTTTTTTTTAAAGAAAGAAAAATTATTTGGGCCCCCAATCATGTAACAGGCAATTTCATACCTTTATTCATTGATGTAACAAATATTTGGGTGCCTAGGCTCTTGGTTTCTCTTCATGATCAAAATAGACAAAAATTATCTGCCTCTGTGGAACTTACATTCCACATAGGGTGTGGGAGAAGAATATATATCTTATATTGTAACCACTATTCACTTTGAACTTTTTTGCAATGGGTTATTGTATCTATTTATAAGACTGTCTAACGAGCCCTAGTGGTGCAACAGAAAGGTTGGTGGGTCAAACTCACCCAGTGGCTCCGTGGGAGAAACACCTGGAGATCTGTTCCCACAAAGATTACAGCCTAGAAAATCTTATGAAACACCGTTCTACTGTCACACGGGGTTGCTTTGAGTCAAAAATAAACTTGATGGCACACAACAATATAAGACTATCTACAATGCACTTAAAATCTGGGTGCTATAAATCAACACCGAGAGAGTCCATAAGAGAGGTAACTCATGGTAAAGACTGGAGAAACTGGGAGAAATGTTGCACAGATACAACTTCAGCAACGTATGACTAGAATTCATTCAGATGGAGGAGGGGACACAGTATTCAGGTGAGAGGATAAACTTAAGCTTTGGAACACACAAACTGGAATGAATACAGCTTGACATGGGGAAGTAAGAAAAGAGGCTAACTAGGATGGAGAAGAGAAAAAAAGTTTGATTACTAGAGTAGATAGAGCTTTTGAAAGTCAGGCAGTGGAATCTGCCAGAGGAGTAGGGTAAATAAAACAGTCTTTGTGAGAGATTAGTCTGACTAATCTGTGTTAGTATAGTTTAGAAAGGAGAGAGGGTTTATTGACATAGGCTAATTAGGAAGCTGACACAACAATTCAGGCAGGAAGTTAAAAGATTTTTGACTAAAAAATCCTGATGACAGGATTGAAAACAAGTGAAAGACATGAAGCATACTTTGGCAGGAATATTAAGATGATTTGATGATCAGCTATTTAAGCCACACTTTCATTTATTCATTCACCTAGTACATACTTATTGAGTACCTATTAAGTTACTGGCATGATACTTGTTACCAGATTCAAAGGTTAAAAAAAAAAGATATGCCCTCCTTACTCACTGTGGTCATAGTGTAGTAAGGAAGATATAGTGACAATACAGTAAAGGGGAGTGATATAGATCTTGCTAGCATAAACAGGTGATTAATTTTGCTGGATTATGTGTGAGTGTGTGTGTAAAACACATGCAGAGATAAAAGAAGCTCAAAACTGTGTTCTGCTTTTTCACAGGTCAAAGATGGTGAGAGGATTCCAGAATAGGGAAGTACATGTTGTTCAAACTCATGGAGGTGACAAACAGCATAGTGTGTTCAGGCACCTGCAAGCAGTTAAATATTCCTATGTCATTGAGGTCAAGAAGCTGATGGCTAAAACACACAGCACCTTCTAGTCTGTGCTGAGGAGTTGGAATTTTTGTCTGCAGGTAGTAAGGAGAAAATGGAGAACAAAATATCATGGTCGAAATTACATTTAGAAGGTCCCTGAGTGGCACGCCCGGTTTGCACTTGGCTGGTAAACAAAAGCCTGGCAGTTGGAACCCACCTAGCAGCACTGAGGAAGAAACAGGCTTAGTGAGCTGCGTCCATAGGGATTACAGCCAAGAAAGCCCTATAAAACAACAACAACAACATAAAAAAAAAAACCATTGCCGTCGAAGTCAGTTTCTGTGGGGATATGTGCCATTTAAACATGGCTACGCTATTGACAACTTCAGCCCCTCAAAGGCCTCTATGCTGCACAGGACATGTTGAGACTTGTCAGCAACATGTTGAGACTTGTCAGCGATGAGAAGGAGATTAGGCACGACTTGTTTTTCCAAACCCTATTGTCCTGTTACTGATTGGCTTGTTTACCTGAATTCCTTCTCCCTTGCCCGAAACTTATTGTTATTCACCCAAAGCCCATTGTTCTGTTATTTGCTTCACTGCTTGCTGTACTGACTATAAATAAACTCCTGGGACTGAAGCCGGGGTCCTCTGAGTGACCCTCCTTGGCCCCACTTCTCTGTAAGAGTTGTGTTTGGCTACTGTCTTTGCCGCCCTGACAATTGTCGCCGCTGCGACAGATGGCGCCCCGTGTGAGGGAGCTGTAGACACCCTCACACTCAATCCCTTCAGGTGGTGAGTATAGGACGCGTCCGTTTCAGGCTGGGTTTACAGCCCGAGAGCGGCAGGGCTTTCTGCGGAGCTTTCCCGAACGCACTCAGTTCAGGCTGGGTTTACAGCCCAAGGGCAGCGGGGCTTTCCCGAGCGCTCTCAAGGGATTTCAGGCTTCAGGCCAGGAGTTTTTACTGTCTCTCATTCTCTTTTTTCATTTTCTGTTTCTCCCTCACTGTGGGCAATTCTCTTTCTTCTGAACAGCGTCAATACAAAACCCAGCTGTTAGAATTGTTAAAGGCCTCCAAGCTTAAGGTGTCAAAAGAAACTCTTACCCAACTTCTGCTTTTGATTGAATCTGCCTGTCCTTGGTATCCCTTGCGGGGAAACCTTGATGTAGAAGCATGGGAATGTATTGGTAACATCATTCGTGACATGAACATCCCAGCTTCAGTTCTTATTGCTTGGCATCACTGCCACCTTGCCCTGCAGTCCTTACAGGCAGCTCCTCTGGCTCCCTCCCCTAGTAAAGAAAATATTTATGACCGTCCTCCTTCCACGCCTCCTGAGACTGATTCCTCACAACATGAGTCTCTTATGGAGAGATGTTTGCGAGAGGGCCGTGAGAAAGAAGGGTCTTCTGCTTATCCTGTCATTTGGGGATCAGGACCACCCCGTCATGATGGCCTTGGCTTTCAAGTGTTTAAAGAACTTTGTAAAAGCATGGTAGAGAATGGTTTACAGTGTTCCTTTACAAAAGGGACTGTAGAAGGTTTAGGACGAGTCTTTGAGATGACCCCCTGGGATTGGAATCTTTTAATGCCAACAGTTTTAACTCCTGCTCAATTTAGTGTATGGAGTCAAGAGTACAAGAAACACCGTAGCCTTTATGCTATGGACAATTTAAATCATAACATCCCTGTTAGTGTTGACATGCTCTTGGGTACTGGGACCTATTCCACTCCCCAGGCTCAGAGTCAGATGAACAGGCAAGCATTCAGTCAAGCCTCTGATGTTGCCACCAAAGCCTGGAGTAAAATCCCTGATTCCAGGAGGCCCACCGGCTCATTCGCCACTATTCGTCAAGTGGCAAATGAGCCTTACATTGATTTTATCAATTGTCTCCAAATGGCCGTTTCCCAACAAGTAGATAACCAACAAGCAGCTGAAGTTCTTTGTCTCCAGCTTGTTTATGAAAATGCTAATGCAGACTGTCAGGCTGTTTTAGCTCCTTTAAAGGCACAAAATCCAAAACTAGCTGAAATGATTAGAGCATGTCAAAATGTTGGCACAGAAACTCATAAGGCACAAGTATTAGCGGCAGCTCTCCGTCCATCCACCGCCACCTGTTTTGGGTGCGGTAAACCTGGACATTGTAAGAAAGACTGTCACAGTTTAAAAAACAAAAATGCCAACACTAAACTTCCAGCCCAAAAGTGTCCCCACTGTAGTAAAGGCTTTCATTAGGCTAATATATTCTGGGTTTCTCTATGCTACAGCCCCTTCTGGAGAACGTTCTACTCATGCCTATCGTCATTTCACCCAAGCCATTGCAACTATGGGATGTCCCCAAGCCCTTAAAACTGATAACGGTCCTACATATACTTCTGCTAAATTTCAACAATTTTGTGCCACTTGGAATATTCTTCATACCACTGGCATTCCTTATAACCCTCAAGGTCAAGCCATAATTGAGCGTGCCCATCATACTCTCAAACAGCTCTTAAATAAACAAAACGGGGGAGATGATGGGTCTAGACTATTTGACCAAAATGAAAGACTTGCCAAAGCTCTCTCTACTTTTAACTTTTTATCGGTTGCCAAAGATGGTCGTACTGCCGCAGAATGACATTTTATCCCCTCTGACACCCGACCTCGCCCACAGGTCCTCTATAAAGATCCTCAAAATCCTTCTGTCTGGCAAGGACCTGTAGAATTACTAACCTGGGGGCAAGGGTACGGCTGTTTTGTCTCCCTCAGGTCCACTTCGCATTCCCGCCCGATTAGTAAAACCATATCATGACCCAGTGACAGCCACCACCCTTCCAATGGGAACTGCCGCCACCATCTCTCCCGCGGCGCTCCAAGCCCATCCTGGGTTGCCGCTGCCCGGGCTCGCCAGCCCGGTCGCCTGGGGTGTCACCGCCCAGGACGGCCCTGCCTGGAGGCTCTGAGCAGGTGAGAGCGGGCTCTGCGCTCTGGCCGTGACTAGGGTCCCGGACGCGCCCCGTGCTGCGGCTCCCCTGCGCGCCAGCACACTCTGCCCTGCACCTCCACCCCTTCCCTTCTCTGAACTGCCGCCACCACCCCATCCGACCCGACTCCAGAGCTACAACTGACACCGGCACCCCTTCCCCCGGGGATGAACTCTGAAGGGCCGCCATCTGACCTGAAACCACCCCTTCCCCCAGGGATGGACACTGAACAACGGAGATCTGCAATACCGGTAACATGGGGAGGTCTGAAAGCCC
>NW_004443938.1:40171860-40173044 GCF_000243295.1 Trichechus manatus latirostris
GACTGAAGCTGGGGTCGACTCCTCTGAGTGACCCTCCTTGGCCCCACTTCTCTGTAAGAGTTGTGTTTGGCTACTGTCTTTGCCACCCTGACAATCATCACCGCTGCGACAAATTTCGACTCATAGTGACCGTATAGGACAGTGTAAAACTGCCTCATAGGCGTTTCCAAGGAGTGCCTGATGGATTTGAACTGCCGACCTTTTGGTTAGCAGCCATAGCTTTTAACTACTACACCACCAGGGTTTCCACAGAAATCCCTTACATCACGTACTTTTCTAGAATATAATTTTGCTGTTGTTTTTGTGACTTGTGGAGAGCCTATCTGTTACAGAATAGACCTGCTCTATAGAAGGGTGAATTAGAGAGAGGAAAACTGGAGTCAGGGAGGCAAGATAGAAGATTACTGATGTACTAAGGTAAGAGATAGAGTGTGAACTAAAGCAGTGATGGGGCAGTGGGGAGCCCTGGTGGGTCAGTGGTTAAGAGCTTGGCTCCTAACCAAAAGGTCAGCAGTACGAATCCACCAGCCCCCTCCTTGGAAATCCTATGGGGCAGTTCTACTCTGTCCTATAGGGTCACTATGAGTCAGAATCGACTTGATACAGCCATGGTAGTCAAAACAGCCTGGTACTGGTACAACAACAGATACATAGACCAATGGAACAGAATTGAGAATCTAGACATAAATTCATCCACCTAGGAGCAGCTGATATTTGACAAAGGACCAAAGTCCATTAATTGGGGAAAAGACAGTCTCTTTAACAAATGGTGCTGGCATCTGCAAAAAACTGAAACAAGACCTACACTTCACACCATCCACAAAAACTAACTCAAAATGGATCAAAGACCTAAATATAACATCGAAAATGATAAAGGTCATGGAAGAAAAACTAGGGACAATGCGAGCAGCCCTAATACATGGCATAAACAGAATATGAACCATAAGTAACAATGCACAAGCACCAGAAGAGAGACTAGACAACTGGGAGCTCCTAAAAATCAAACACTTATGCTTATCAAAAGAGTTCACCAAAAGAGTCAAAAGACAACCTACAGACTCAGAAAAAATTTTTGACTACGACAAATCTGATCAGCGTCTAATCTCTAAAATCTACAAGATACTGCAAAACCTCAACAACAAAAAGACAAATAACCCAATTAAAAAATGGGCAAAGGATATGAA
>NW_004443938.1:40174284-40237104 GCF_000243295.1 Trichechus manatus latirostris
CCTGGACTTTCTGTCAACCTAGAACTAAAATAATTTCTGAGGCCAACTCTTCAGACAAAGATTGGACTGGACTGTGGGACATAACATGATACTCGTGAAGAGTGTGCTTCTTAGCTCAAGCAGATACATGAGACTAAATGGGCAGCTTCTGTCCAGAGGTGAGATGAGAAGGCAGAGAGGGTTAGGAGCTGGTTGAATGGACACGGGAAAACTGGGGTAGAAAGGAGGAGTGTGCTGTCACAGTAAGGCGAGAGCAATTCAAGTCACATAACAAAGTGAGAGACTAACTTGAATTGTAAACTTTCACTTAAACTGCAACAATTAAAAAAAAAAAAAAAAAAAGACATATCATGAACCACCCAAGGGGGGGAAAAAAAATCCAGTGGACAGCAAAGAGTTTAGGGGCAATGGAATGAGGGTTATTTGTTGCTGTTAGTTGCTGTCAAGTAGATTCTGACTCATGGTGATTCCATGTGTTAGAGTAGAACTGTTCCATAGGGTTTTCATGTCTATAAACTTAATGCAAGCAGATCGCCAGGTCTTTTCTTCGGCAGTACCGCTGGATGGTTTGAACCTCAAGAGTTTTTCTTTTTTTTTCTTTAATAGCTCTCAAAACAGGTCACTAGGTGGTGCAAACGGTTTGCACTGGACTGCTAACATAAAGGTTGGGGTTTCGAACCCACCTAGTGGTACTGATTTTAAAATTTGTAAAAGGTATACTGGCCAGGAACCCGTTTGGAAAAAAATACCTAAAAACAAACAAACAAAAAAAACAGATGAAGTTGAGTCCACTCAGACTCATGGTGACCCCATGTGTGTCAGAGTAGAACTGAGCTCCATAGGGTTTTCAATGGCTGATTTTTTGGAAGCAGATCATGAGTCCTCTGGGAGGACTCGAGCTGCCAAACTTTAAGTTAGCAGTCAAGCATGGACACTGTTTGCAAGTCATTTGCACCCCTAAGGGACTCCCAGGAATTCATTAATCTCCTAATAATTAGGTAAAAGTATCTTTAAATGACAATGGAATACCATATCAAATCCATCAGACTAGTAAAATTTATAAAATCAGGTAAGGTCAAATGTTAGCTACAGTGTGATAAAATGGGTAATTCTTACCCTTCTGGTTGGACTGTAAATTGGTAAAACCAATTAAGAAAGAGATGTGGCAATACGTAGAAAAGTTGAAAATGTGTTTATATTACAAACGATTACACCACCAGGTTTCAATAACCCATTAATCCAGTAATTGGTGCAATTTTAAAGTATTGGCATACAGGTTTTTTGCATAGGTATAATACTGATATTTCAGACTTTAGCAGCTGAATTTGCCTCTACTGAACTTCTCTCCAATCCCTCTCTCCCTTCCCTCTCCCTCCTCTCCACTCCCTGACAGGCTCATCATAGACCTCTGGTCACTTTACCACTTGGTTCATAAAACTCCTTGACTCTTAAACATCTCCCTTTGTCTTCCCCTTTCCAACTTGCTCATCTTCCCAAAAAAAGGCTGAGCAGGGATCAGACGTGCCATCTGAAGAGACGCACCTCTCTTCTAGGATGAGGGACAGCGAGACAGTAGGCAAGGTGGGTAGAGAGAGGAATCAAAACTGCTGCCAGAGGCACAGTATGGAAAACTTAGCTCCCAAACCCGTTGCCATCAAGTCGATTCCAACTCATAGCGACCCTACAGGACAAAGGAGAACTGACCCATAGGGTTTCCAAGGAGCACCTGGTGGATTTGAACTGCCGAGCTTTTGGTTAGCAGCCACAGCTCTTAACCACTATGCCACCAGGGTGTAAACACAGTAGGAAGATACGGGAGCCCTACAGGACCAACGACATCAGAAGTGGCAACTGCAAGGGCATTCTGGGTAGAGGAAACTAAAGTGATGCAGCAAAGTCAATAGCAGCTTAGAGATATTTTATAATTTTATAATTTGTATTTATGAATTTTTACATTTAAGTAATTCGTTTCACAATTTTTTTATTATATGCACATTACAATATTTTAATTAGAATTAAAGTATTTCAACCTGGACTATATGAAGAAGAATGCAGCATGCAGATGTAGACGACACTATCTTGCTTGCTGAAAGGGAAGAGGACTTGGAGCACTTACTGATGAAGACCAAAGACCACAGCCTTCAGTATGGATCACACCTCAACATAAAGAAAACGAAAATCTTCACAACTGGACCAATAAGTAACATCATGATAAATGGAGGAAAGACTGAATTTGTCAAGGATTTCATTTTACTTGGATCCACAATCAACACCGATGGAAGAAGCAGTCAAGAAATCAAAAGATGCACTGCATTGGGCAAATCTGCTGCAAAAGACCTCTTGAAAGTGTTGAAAAGCAAAGATGTAACCCTGAAGACTAAGGTGTACCTGACCCAAGCCATGGTGTTTGGCACAGATGCTTCTGCTTTGAGAGGGAATAAAAACTGTATTTTTAATTTTTTAATACATTTTTTATTATGAAATATACAGATAAACATACAGACAAGAGTAAAGAAAAACACCTTTTACCCACCCCTTAACGTCATTTGGGATCATAAAAACAAACACTACGGACACAGTTGAAGGCTACTGTATACTACTATGGGATGCCTATCCCTCTATTCTTGAGATAAACACTACCTTGAATTTAGAGTTTAACATTCTCATGAATGCTCTGCATTTATACTACATATTTACAAATTCATAGACTATATATTATGCTTTTGCCAATTTTTAAACTATATGACTATAAAACAGTATATATCATTCTGTGGATTTTTTCCTCCAAGGTTATATTCTTTATATTTATCCATATTAATATATGTAGCTCTAGCTCATTTATTTTAACCACTGGATAGTATTCCATTGTATCAAATTTTCTATGCATTCTTTTTTTTTTTAATTGTACTTTAGATGAAGGTTTACAGAACAAATGGTTTCTCATTAAACAGTCAGTACACATATTGTTTTATGACAATGGTTAACAATGGTCAACACTGTCCCTTCTCAACCTTGGGTTCCCTATTACCAGCTTTCTTGTCCCTTTCTGTCTTCTAGTCCTTGTCCCTGGGCTGTTGTGCCCCATTAGTCTCATTTCGTTTTATGGGCCTGTCTAATCTTTGGCTGAATGGTGAACCTCAGGAGTGACTTCATTACAGAGCTAAAAGGGTGTCCAGGGCCATATTCTTGAGGGTTTCTTAAGTCTCTGTCAGGCCAGGAAGTCTGGTCTTTTTTGTGTGAGTTAGAATTTTGTTCTACATTTTTACCCAGCTCTGTCTGGGACCCTCTGTTGTGATCCCTGTCAGAGCAGTCAGTGGTGGTAGCCAGGCTCCATCCAGTTGTACTCGACTCAGTCTGGTGGAGGCCGTGGCAGTTGTGGTCCTTTAGTCCTTTGGACTAATCTTTCCTTTGTATCTTATTCTCTTCATTCTCCCTTGCTGCCAAAGGGGTGAGACCAGTGGAGTATCTTAGACGGCTGCTCACAGGCTTTTAAGACCCCACACGCTACTCACCAAGGTAGAATGTAGAACACTGTCTTTATAAACTGTTACGCCAATTGAGCTAGATGTTCCCCCAGACCATAGTCCTCACAGCTGTCTGCCCAGCAATTCAGTCCCTTGGGGAGTTTGGATGTGTCTATGGAGCTTCCATGACCTTTCCTTGTATAAGTTGTGCTGGCTTCCCCAGTATTGTGTACTGTCTTACCCTTCACTGAAGTTACCATTTATCTATTGTCTAGATTTGGTATTTACCCACCCCCACCCCTCCCATCCCTCATAACCAACAAAGACTGTTTCTCTGTGTGTAAACTTTTTCATGAATTTTTACAGTACAGGTCTCATATAGTATTTGTTCTTTTGTGATTGACTTATTTCACTCATCATCATGTCCTCCAGTTTGATCCATGTTATGAGATGCATCACAGATTCATCATTGTTCTTTATCATTGTATAATACTCCGTTGTGTGTATGTACCATAGTTTGTTTATCCATTCATCAGTTGATGGGTATCTAGGTTGTTTTCATCTTTTTGCTACTGTAAACAAAGCTGTAATGAACATGGGTGTGCATATGTCTGTTTGTGTGACGGGTCTTATTTCTCTGGGATATATTCCTAGGAGTAGGATTGCTGGATCATATGGTATTTCTATTTCTAGCTTTCTAAGGAAGCATCATATCATTTTCCAAAATGGTTGCATCATTTTGCATTCCCACCAGCAGTGCATAAGAGTTCCAATTTCCCCGAAGCCTCTCCAACATTTGATAATTCCAGTTTTTTTGATTCATGCCAGTAGTGCCGGGGTGAGATGGTATCTCACTGTGGTTTTAATTTGCATTTCTCTAATGGCTAGTGATTGTGAGCATTTCCTCACGTGTCTGTTGGCGGCCTGAATGTCTTCTTTGGTGAAGTGTCTGTTCATTTCCTTTGCCCATTTTTTAATTGGATTATTTGTCTTTTTGTTGTTGAGGTGTTGGATTTTCTTGTAGATTTTAGAGATTAGACCTTTGTCTGACTCGTAGTGTTTAAAATTTTTTTCCCAGTCTGTACGTTCTCTTTTTACTCTTTTGGTGAAGTCTTTTGATGAGCATATGTGTTTGATTTTTAGAAGATCCCAGTTACTAGCTTATCTTCTGGAGTTTGTGTGTTGTTGGTTATGGTTTGTATCCTGTTAATGCCGTGTATTAGGGCCTGTAGCGTTGATCCTATTTTTTTTCTTCTATGAACTTTACAGTTTTTGGCTTTATATTTAGGTCTTTGATCCATTTTGAATTAGTTTTTGTTTATAATGTGAGGTATGGGTCCTATTTCATTTTTTTGTAGATGGATATCCAGTTTTGCCAGCACCATTTGTTAAAAAGACTGTCTTTTCCCCAGTTGATGGACTTTCGGCCCTTGTCGAAGATTAGGTGACTGTAGGTGGATGGATTTACATTTGGGTTCTCAATTCTGTTCCATTGGTCAATGTATCTGTCATTGTACCAGTACCAGACTATTCTGACTACCGTAGCTATGTAGCAGGTTCTGAGGTTAGGTAGTGTGAGTCCTCCTACTTTATTCTTCTTCTTCAATATTGCTTTATTCAGGGCTTCTTCCCTTTCCATATAAAGTTAATGATTAGTTTTTCCATCTCCTAAAGAATGCTGTTCGTATCTGGATTGGGACTACACTGTATTTGTAAATTGCTTTGGGCAGAATTGGCATTTTCACAATGTTGAGTCTACCTATCCATGAGCATGTATGTTTTTTTCCATTTATGTAGATCCCTTTGGGTTTCTTGCAGTAGTGTTTTGTAGTTTTCTTTGTATAGGTCTTTTACATCTCTGGTTAGATTTACTTCTAAGTATTTTATCTTTTTAGGGGCTATTGAAAATGGTACTGTTTTCCTGACTTCCTTTTTATTGTTCTCTTTGTTGCCGTATAGGAATCCAATTGATTTTTGTATGTTTATCTTGTATCCTGCTACTCTGCTGAATCTTTCTATTAGTTCCAGTAGTTTTCTCATGGAGTCTTTAGGGTTTTCTATGTATAGTATCATATCATCCACAAACAGGAACAGTTTAACTTCTTCATTACCAAGTTGGATGCCCTTTATTTCTTTCTCTTGCCTTATTGCTCTAGCTAGAACTTCCAGCACAATGTTCAGTAGGAGTGGTGATAAAGGGCATCCTTGTCTTGTTCCTGTTCTCAAGAGGAGGGGAATGTTTTCAGCCTCACTCCATTAAGAATGATGTTGGCTGTTGGTTTTGTTTTGATGTCCTTTGTTATGTTGAGGAATTTCCCTTCTATACCTATTTTATTGAAAGCTTTTATCAGGAATGGGTGTTGGACTTTGTCAAATGCCTTTTATGCATCAATTGAGATGATCATGTGATTCTTTTCTTTCCTTTTATTTATGTGATGGATTATGGTGATTGAGTTTCTGATGTTGAACCATCCTTGCATACCTGGTATGAATCCTACTTGGTTGTGGTGTATTATTTTTTTGATATGATGGCAGAATTCTATTGGCTAGAATTTTGTTGAGAATTTTTGCATCTAATTCATGAGAGATATTGGTCTGTAATTTTCTTTCTTTGCGTTGTCTTTGCATGGTTTTGGTATCAGGGTTATGCTGGCTTCATAAAATGAATTTGGAAGTATCCCTTCCTTTTCTATGTTCTGAAATAATTTGAGTTGTACTGGTATAAGCTCTTCTCTGAATGTTTGGTAGAATTCTCCAGTGAAGCCATGTGGGCCAGAGCATTTTTTTTGTTGAGTTTTTTTATTACTTTTTCAATATCTTCTCTTGTTATGGGTCTGTTCAGATTTTCAACATCATTTTGTGATAGTTTTGGTAGGAAGTGTGTTTCTAGAAATATATACATTTTCTCTAGGTTTTTTAATTTGTTGGAGTATAGTTCTTCATAAAACTGTTATGATCCTTTTTATTTCAGTTGGGTCTGTTGTAATGTCCCCCATTTCATTTCTTATTTGGGTTATTTGCATCCTCTCCTGTTTTTCTTTTGTCAGTCTGGCCAGTGGTTTGTCAATTTTGTTGATTCTTTCAAAGAACCAACTTGTGGTTTTGTTGATTCTTTCTATTGTTTTTCTATTTTCTATTTCATTTATTTCTGCTCTGATCTTTATTATTTCCTTTCTTCTGGAGGCTGTGGGCTTTTTTTTTTTTTTTTGCTGTTCTCTATTTGTTTGAGTTCTGTAGCTAATGTTTTGATTTTGTCCCTTTCTTCTTTTTTGATATGTGCATCAACTGCTATAAACTGTCCTCTGAGGACTGCCTTTGCTGTGTCCCAAAAGTTTTGGTATGATGTATTTCCATTCTCAATTGATTCTAGGAATTTTTTGATTCTAACTCTGATTTCTTCTATTACCCAGTGATGTAATTGATTTTTTTCCTTGCTCTTCCTTTTGTTAATTTCTACCTTGATGGCGTTGTGGTCAGAGAAGATACTTTGAATTATCTCCACGTTTTGGATCTTGTTGAGGATTGCTCTGTGGCCTAAGATGTGGTGTGTTCTGGAGAACGTTCCATGTGCATTGGAAAAGAATGTGTACTTTGCAGTTATTGGGTGGAGTGCTCTATATATGTTTATGAGGTCAAGTTGGCTGACTGTGCCCTCTAGGTCTTCTGTATCTTTGCTGAATTTCTTTTTAGATGTTCTGTCCTTTACCAACAGTGGTGTGTTGAAGTCTCCTACTATTATTGTGGAATTGTCAATCTCTCTTTTCAGTGCTGTTAGAGTTTGTTTTATGTATTTCAGAGCCCTGTCATTGGGTGTGTAGATGTTTATTATGGTTATGTCTTCATGATGGATCGTCCCGTTAATCATTATATAGTGTCCTTCTTTGTCTTTTACAGTGGATTTTGTTTTAAAGTCTATTTTAACTGAGATTAGTATTGCCACTCCTGCTCTTTTTTGGTACTTGTTTGCTTGATATTTTTCCATCATTTGATTTTTAATAAATTTACATCTTTGTTTCCGAAGTGTGTCTCTTGTAGACAGCATATTGATGGATCCTGTTTCTTTATGCATGCATAGAGGCCATTTACATTCAGTGTAATTATTGATAGGTGTGAGTATATTGCTGTCATTTTGTAGTGCTTTTTTTTGTGATGCTGACATCTTCTTTGTTCCTCTTACTCTCCTGTGCTGAATTCCTTTTATTTGTGGATTTTTTTTTTTTCATTTGTTTTCGTAGGTTTTGTTTTTACTGAGACTTTATGTTTTTCCTCTTTATTTTTATGACGAGGTTTGTTAAGTTCCTTTGTGGTTACCTTGAAATTTACCCTTATCTTCCTAAGTTTGAAGCAGTCTATTATTACTTGGTTTCACCTTGCCTTCCTCTCCATTAGAAGGTTCTATACCTACACCGATTATTCCCTCTTCTTTTGTTCTGATGTTGTTGTCATTTACAGATTAATTTCTCTGATTCCTTGTTGTGTATCTTTTGCTTTTGGGTAGTCCTTGAGAGTGCATTTCCTAGATTGGTATCTGGCTGGTATGATCCTGCATCCTACATTTAGCCTGTGAGCTGATGTTTTTGTTCTCAGATCGAAGGACTCCGTTTAGTAATTCCTGTAAGTTTGGTTTGGTTTTTACATATTCCCTTAATTTCTGTTTATCTGGAAATGACCTAATTTCACCATTATATTTGAATGAGAGTTTTGCAGGATATATTATTGTTGGTTGGCAATTTTTTTCTTTAAGGTTTTATACATGTCATCCCATTGCCTTCTTGCCTGCATGTTTTCTGCCAAATAACCTGAGCTTATTCTTGTTGTTTCTCCTCTATATGTGACTTTTTGTTTTTCTCGAGCAGCTCTCAGGTTTCTGTTTGTCTTTGTTTTTGGCGAGTGTGATTATGATATGCCTTGGTGATTTTCTTCTGGGGTGTATCCTATATGTGGTTCGTTGAGCTTCTTGGATGGCCAGGTTTTCACCTTTCATGATATTGGGGAAGTTTTCTGTCAGCAGTTCTTCAATGATCCTCTCTGTGTTTTCTGTTTTCTCCTCCTGTTCTGGAACTCTGATCACTTGCAAATTTTTGTTTTTGATTGTATCCCACATAATTCTCAGGATCTCTTCATTTTTCTTAGTTCTTTTTTCTGATTTTTCCTCAAACAGAATTGTAGCCAAGTGTTTGTCTTCAATTTCACTGATACTGTCTTCCACCTTTTCAAACCTGCTCCTCAGCCCTTCTATGACACTGTCCATTTCTGAAATCTTGTTGTTTATCTGCTGCCTTTCTAATTGTTATTTTTGTTATGTTTTCTAGTTGTGAATTTATTTTAGCATTTTGTTCCTGCATTATTTTCCTGAATTCTTCCATTTTTTTGTCTGTATTTTCCACGAATTTATCTGCCTTTTCCATGAATTTGTCTATTTTTTCCTCATTTGTGTCTGCTTTTTGCTTCAACTCTAGGATAGCTCTGAATATTAGAGATTTTAATTCCCTATCAGGTAGCTCTAGTGCCTTTTCTTCCACTGGGAAGTCATCAGGTGTTTTATTTTGGATGCTTACTGGAACCATCGTGTCCTGTTTTTGTAAATGTTTTGATATTGTCTGTTGTCTCCGGGGCATTCGGTAGTTATTGTCCTCGTTTATTGATTGTAGATTTGTTTATTTCATCCTGCTTTTTTGTTTTACCTGGTTATCTCTGTGCAGGCGGGCTGTGTGTTCTTTGTTGTTTGCTTATCTGTGGGCATGATACTTTTCCCCTCCTTCTCCAACTGGCAGGGTCAGTTGCTCAGGTATGGTACAGCAGGGCAGGTCTAGCTGTAGAGGAGCTGTTGGGATGGTTGTCTGTGGCACGTACTATGGCCCACAAGTTAGGCTGGGAATCAGTGCAGGGCAGGTTCCAGTAGGCCGTGCCTGTGATGTATGGGGGTGTGATGATCAGTGCACGGTGCAGGTAGGGAGGATGGAGAGGGGAGATTGTGATGTGTGGAGCTAAGATGGGTTTGGGAAAGAGGAGAGAGAGGAGAGAGGAACAGGGGACAAAAACATACAAAGAAACAAAAAAGAGTGCTAAGATAGCTTGTCATTGGAGTAGAGAGATGAGAAACTGAGAGATGGAGAAACACAAAAAGGAGAAGAACAAGAAAAAAAAAAGAATAAATAAAAATTAGAAAGAAAGAAGAAAAGCCCCCAGGGATCACACCGGTGCCGCTGTGAGGTCTGGAAAAGTTGCTCCCAGGCTGTGAAATACAGCCTGGCTAGAAGGGGTACAGGTGTCACTCAGTGCCAGGTATTCAGGAGACAGGAAGAGAAGGTAAGTATAGAGGGATGAGAAACTGAGTAATGAAGAAAGGGAAAAAGAGAGAAAAGAAAACATACAAACAAAAAGAACAAGAAAACCCAAAAAAAACAGGAGGAAAAAAAAACCTCAAGAAAAAAGAAATGTCTTCAGGGATCCGTCTGTGCGTCTGGGCAAACTGAGGGGGTAGGTCTCAAGCTGTGCAGTACTGCTAGGCTAGAACAGGCTCCCAATTCTACAAAAGAAAAGGTAAACAAACAGATGAAAGCAAACAAACAAAAGCCCCGGGATCCCAGCAGCGTGGCAGCACAGGACGGAAAGCAGTTTCACATTCAAGGGGCGTTTCACAGCCTTTCAGGAAGAAGCAAAGATGGTGCACGGAGCCAGGTATTTGAGAGAAAGGAAGGGGAGGTGGTGAGAGGTATGGAATAAATCAAAAGAAGTGGAAAAAAGCAACACCAGCAGCCAACAAATGGTACTCAGGGAGCCGGCCAGTGTGGGCGAGTGGAATCCAAGCAGCACTGGGGTGAAGCCGGTGCTTCCTGGCCAATAGACTGTGGCCACAGGAAGCAGAGGAGTCCAAGTGGGGGTGAAGAAGGGTGGGGGGTGGGAAAGCATATATCACTGGTTACCAGTTGTTCTGTCTCCTGCTGGAAGCTCTGTGAAGCTGCTTTCCAGTACCCTCTGTTCACTGATCGTCCAAGATGGTGGATCCGTGCTGTGGTGGCTGATAGGGGACCTCTGCTTGTATCTCTCCTCACTCTCTGTTCTCTGTCAGTTTCTTATTCCATTTCGTGCTTGGCTGAGTTCTTTATCCCTTCATTTGATGGTTAGGGTTTCAGGATTGCCATTTTCTCTGTCTGGCTTAGTTTTTCAGATTTTTGGTGTGGAGGGACGGCGTGGTGTTTCTGTCTACAGCGCCATGTTGCCCAGAAGGCCTCACATTCATTTCTTGATGAACATTCAAATTGTTTTTAATTATCTGCTCTGAAACAAACTGTGTATGAAATAATTTTCCTGGAGTTTAGACAGAAAGGAGGAATTTGGGGAACACAGTATATGGTGTTTACTGTACCAGCATAAATGACAGCATCAGATTTTAGTACTTATCACATAATATAAGTATTACTAACAGTATCTTAAAGTATTGTTGTTGTTGTTGTTAAGCGCTGTCCAGTCAGTTCTAACTCATAGCTACCCTATGTACAACAGAATGAAACAGTACCCGGTCCTATTCCATCCTCACAACTGTTATGCTTGAGCCCACTGTTGCAGCCACTGTATCAACCCATCTCCTTGAGGGTCTTCCTCTTTTTCACTGACCCTCTGCTTTACCAAGCATGAAGTCCTCCAGAGACTGATCCCTCCTGATAGCACGTCCAAAGTATGTGAGATGAAGTCTTGCCATCCTCACTTCTAATGAGCATTCTGGCCGTACTTCTTCCAAGATAGATTTGTTTGTTCTTTTGGCAGTCCATGGTATAGTCAATATTCTTTGCCAACACCATAATTCAAAGGCATAAATTCTTCGGTCTTCCTCATTCACTGTCCAACTTTCACATGCATATGTTGTTGTTAAGTGCTGTCAAGTCAGTTCTGACTCATAGCAACCCTGTGTACAACAGAACGAAACACTGCCCAGTCCTGCACCATTATCAGGATCGTTGTTATGCTTTAGCCCATTGATTCAGCCACTGTGTGAGAATATCTTTATAAAGAGAAATATCTTTATAAAGCTGAGCTGCTCTTGTTCAAATTTAGCTTTAAGCAAAATAATAAGCATGTTTTTAATCCTGGCCCAATGTCTGAAAATTCTAGACTTTTAGATTACTCTCAGTGTCACCTCAAAATGAGGTAGAGTTGCAGGACACCCACAAAAGAATGTCTAAGTACAAAGACACTAAAATGAAGAATGTATAGGCCACTCTGGAGAATCCATGCTAAATAAAACATGTTATAATCAAATTTTAGGCAAGTGGAATAAATTCAGAACATTGTGGCTTGCCACAAGCTCTGTATATTAACCCTTACCCCAAATGAGATGTTACTTGATTAGGCTCCTTGGCATGTTTGGATTAATATGCTGGCAGTCTGGCCAGTTCCTCTTCCTGGGTTCTACAAGAATTCTTGGATAGAAAAGCTAAGCTAATTTGAATGATATTTATATTGGATTATGACTTCAGGTGCAATTATAATCAGCATGCAGTAGGAAGAGCAGTAGCTGTTTCTGCAAGACACTTCTGCTGAGTGCAAATGCCCAGAGGGAAAGGCAGACACCACACTCTGACCTGCCTCTTGCAGGATTAGGATGGATCAGCCATGCCTTCATGAGGAGAAGAGGTACAGCCTAAGAACGAGCCAAATGGAGGGAAAGGGGGAGAAGGGATTTCTTGAGACGTGTCTGTCCATCTCTTTTCTGCAGAGGTATGTATCTAGACTGCAAGGGCAGGCTGCAGTAATAATAGTAAGTGAGAAGAAAAAGAAGCCAGATAAAAAGCTGTTAAATATTGGCCTATTCTGTATACAGTGTGCAGCTATTTCTTGAACTACTTCAGAGCCTTCTTATCTTGCATTGAATTGAGTGGCAGACTTTAGAGAGCTGGACAGATTTCACGGACCCTCGCCTTGACTAACATTAATTCTAGCAGTTTCTACACAACTCAAAATGCAGTCATGCCACATGGTTAGCTTTCCAGCTTACAGTCACCTACGAGCACATCACAAGTTTGGCAAAGTTTTTCCCTTGCTCACACAGGTGTTAAAGTTGCTTGAGGTCATCAAGGTCATCCCTCCTTCCCAAAACTGTTCTAGCAAAAGATAAATGCAAGAACCTACTGTTGGGAGTCTTATTTTAAAAATCCAAGTGGGCTGGCAGGAAGAATGGGCTGGCTAGAAGGTCTGGACTCCAGTCCTGGCTCCACTCTTTCCCAGGGGAGGAACATTACATAGGCTCTAACACACTGCAATTTTTTTCACACATAAAATGAGAAGAACAGTATTTGTCCTGCTTAACAAGGAGAGTGGAGGAAAAATGGATAGAACATATATTTGGGAAGGTGATTTTAAAATTTAAGTTGTAGGTAAATGCAAGATGCTATTTATAATAATCACAAAAATAGTAATAAGGAGAGAGAACTTATATTTTACATAAGGTACCCCTTCTTTCTATATTCTTTATCTGACACTGGGATATTTATCAATATGCTATTTGTTCTGCCCACAGGGGATGATGAATAAACGTGCAGACATCATAATGGCAGACACCACACTGACCTGCCTCTTGCACAACTAGAATGGATCAGCCACACCTCCACAAGAAGAGGCACAGCCTAAGAATGAGCCAAATGGAGGGAAAGGGGGACAGGGGACTTCTGGAAAGGTGTCCGTCTATCTCCTTTCTGTAGAGGTTTGCATCTAAACTGCAAGGGCAGGGTGCAGTAAAATTGTGGGAAATGCCTATATAATAAGTTGTGGGTGACTTTTGGGTGATACTCTGGAGACGAGACCAACAGATTTCTTTAGGGCTTTCCTGTTTAGTGTAACTTGCCCAAGAACATCCCTGTAGCTTCTTTACTATAGCAAGTCACCTCAAATATGTGCTCCTTATGTTCACTTGGAGACTATCCCCTACCCCCACTAAACGAGACCCCAAGCAGGAAGAGTAGCATAAAACATCCCTTCTGATCTTTCAGACTTGGGGTA
This sequence comes from Trichechus manatus latirostris, assembly GCF_000243295.1. Taxonomy (NCBI): domain Eukaryota; kingdom Metazoa; phylum Chordata; class Mammalia; order Sirenia; family Trichechidae; genus Trichechus; species Trichechus manatus. The sequence goes on from NW_004443938.1 coordinate 40,187,745, forward strand.
TTTTATTCATTCATTCATAACGTTTTTCTTTAATGCTCACTGTGTGCCAGGCGCAATGCTAAGCATTATACAAGATTATACAAGTGCTGAGATTATACAAGATGGAGAGGACATAGTGTTTGTCCTGCATGATGAGATTGTACCTGCTTAGACTGTAATGGTTGTATTTTCATTGGACAGTACCGCGCTCCTTTTTAAATGCACAGAAATATTTTTGGTTTAGGTAGTATCTGATGTTTTAGTTTGATTCTTATTTCCCCAAAGAAGTGCACATAGAGGGAACACAGTATTTATGGTGTAACTGCATGTTGTTCTCCATTTCAGAATTATTTTCTTATGAGACGAGATTATCTGAAATCTACTCCATCTGAGGCATATTTAGGGGAGTTTTGTAAGATAAAATCCATTTCCTTCAAGAGCTTACAGTTTAGTTAGGGAGACAAATCACAACAATCACACCTGAAAACACAATACCAGACAGGTATTGTGAAGGAGCCCTGGTGATGCAACAATTAATTAAGTGCGTCACTGCTAACCCAAAGATTGGTGGTTCGAACTTACCCAGTGGCTCCATGGGAGAAAGACCCCGTGATTTGCTCCTGTAAAGATTACAGCCTAGATAACCCTATGGGGAAGTTCTCTCTGTCACATGGGGTGGCTATGAGATGGAAATCAACTCAATGGAACAACAACATTGTAAAGGCCATAGTGATGACACACAGAGATGTGCCCCGGGTGGGGAGAGTAGGGGTGGGGTGGGGGAGGGGGTAGGAGTGGGGTGGGAGAAGAGGGGGTCAGGTGGGGAGTTCACAAGAGAAAAGAGCATTGACAGCTTTAGAAGGATAAAGATACATGACAAAAGAATAATTTTAATAAATCACAAATGAATCCTTAAGAAGAATTAACCACATGCAAATTAAACATTTCCATTTCAACACAGGACCAACCATGTTTGGGAAAGCAACAATGCTTGGGGAAACCGTCACATAGTTAAAGCTGCCTGACACTGGTTCAGGAGTTTACGTACATGCAGATCATACTGCTGGACATTACTCCGGGTCTGTACCCTCTCCCTTTTGTTTGTAAGCCTGTGCAAAGGCTACACCTACTGAAATGACATTAGGAAGCAAAGAATTTGAAGAATTGCTAAAAGGAACATCAAAATGCAACTACATAATTCCACCCTCTATAAAAAGAGGCAAAGACTATCTCATGTCCTATGAATAGCTATGATTAGACAGCCTAACAATAGCCCAGAGATAAAGGGGAAAAAGCAACATATTATACCATTCTATTCATACTTATTAACCACAAGGAATAGAATGTCATGGCAGTAAATTTTCATCAATTTAGGAATTATGGCTCACAAATCAACCGTTTTTTCTATTTTCAAGTATATCAAGGAAAGACGTATACAGCAACCTAGAAATGCCAAAATTGTAAATTTTATGAAGGTATAATTTATATTTATAACCCTGATGAGATCTCATTTGCTTCACTGTTTATACAGTTGAGCTTAGTTACTCTACTACCTTTTCCACAGTTAATTTACCTAATGTATCAAATACTCAAGCTGAACAAAACCTTAAGTTCATGTTTCAGATTCCATACAACGAATCAGTGTACTGTCTTATTATGGACATTTGAAATGCACTGAGAGTAAACATGCATAGTGTGTGTTATGCATACATTTCAATATTAAAAAATTATAGGAAAAAAGGCCACAGGATAGTGACAATAATGTTCATTAATCATGCATTCAACCAGTATTTTTGAGCAATTAGTATAAGCAAGGTACTGTGCTGGGCACTGTGGGGAGAACAGATTTACAAGACGTCGAACAGTCTAGCATATATATAACAAAGCCTAAGGATCAGCCACAGCTGTCACATCCAGCTTCATGAAAAATGTGAGCTGTTATTCAGCCATCACACTGGATGGCCAGGCTCCTGCAAACAAACTCGCAGAACGCAGTCAATCACGAGGATGGAAGGGAGGTTTGACTCTACAAATTTCTGCTGGGTGGTAGAGATGTTCAGAATGTATATTGCTTTGCCCCAGCTGCTGAAGGACGAAAAAGTAAAGCAGGAAAACTTTAAAGACCAGAAGCATAATGATGCCATAGTGCTGTATGTCAAAGTATCATGGCATTAGTTGTGAAACACAGGGAAGAGCAGTAGCTAAATGCAACTTTAATTTGGAAAATCAAAGAAGAAGGTGTTGGGCATAAGTTTTCTGAACAGGAATACTATACTCTCATACAACGAAGGGATGGATTGATGTACTAGGTTTAAAAATCAGCTACAGACAGGTTGAGAAGTTAGAGGGTTGACATGTTGTGGGGGTTGTTAACCAATGTCATAAAACAATATGTGTACTACTGTTTCATGAGAAACTATTTGTTCTGTAAGCCTTCACCTGAAGTACAATAAAAAAAAAAATCCGCTACAGAAAAAACCCCAGAAATATTCTCTGTTTTGGGTGATTAAAAGGGGTACAGTGGAAATATCATGATTTTAATCCAAGAAACTTGTCTTCAAGTCCCAGCTCAGCGCCTCATACTAATTTGTGATTTTAAGCAAACTTTTAACCTCTCTGAGCCTTATTTCACACCTATAAAATAGGAAAAAATATCTTGCAGTCTTATTATAAAAATTAACAGAACAATTTTTTTGTGGTTTTGTTTTTGCTTGTAATATGCTTGGATATAAATACGTAATACAGAGTATATATGTGATATGTATATGTATATATGCCTGTGTGTGTGTGCACATGTGCGTGTGTGCGTGTGTATGGTGCCCTGGTGGCCCAGTGGTTATGAGCTCAGCTGCTAACCAAAAGGTTGGCAGTTTGAATCCACTAGCTGCTCCTTGGAAACACTACGGGGCAGCTCTACTCTATCCTATAGGGCTGCTATGAGTTGGAATTGACTCGACGACAACGTGTTTATACACACACACACACACACACACACACGTATACACATATATGTATATATATATAACACATTTTATATATGTGAGGGTGTGTGTACATACACATGCATACATACACATATCCTAATTTATTCAACGTTCTATAACATATATATTCTATCTTGTGCAAAACTGTGCATTAGCCAACTTATTACCAAGTCCTTTGAGTTTACCATGATAACAAGTCTCATATTCACCTTTTCTTTCTTGTTGCCATTCATTCTATCTTAATCCAGGCCCTCTCTCACAGTCTCAGATCTAAATTACTACAATACTCTCCAGATCTTCTTGCCTTCAACCTTTCTCTCTGACCTACCAACAGATCCATCTTCTTAAAAGACAGTTTTCCTTGTCTCGTTTAGGTACTACAAAGCTTACAGAGTGAAATGGAAAGAGAACTGAACTGTGAGTCAGGAATTTAAGGTCTACATTTGGTTCTGCCTCAAACTCCCCTAATACTGAGCATATCACTTAATTTCTCTGGGTTTCAATTTCCTTATCTATAAATTTAGTAGATCTGCTCTAAATGATTTCTGGGTCCCTTCCAACTCTAATATTCTTAATTATAAATTTCATATTCAAACGACACATCAAAAACATCATTGCAAAAATCTGTAGTCAAGAAAACTGTCCCAAATGAAGTAAATATCAACAAACTGCTTTACTGACAAACTGCTTTACCCTGATCCACATATGAGCAGCAGTGCTAAGTACACATTTAAACCCAACCACATACCCACAGTAGTGTAACTACAGAGGGCAGCTGGCCCAGGTCATCTCCACTCATTCTATGAAACTCAGTTTGGACGCTATTGGGAGATGATTCTTTGCTCTACTCTCCCATTCACGTGTGCCTCCAGGTATTTGAAGAGTGGAAGGGGATAATGAGAACATGCAATTTTACCTCAAGGAGTATGGTTCTACTATTTTCACCAAGCATGGTGGCGTAGTCAGTTTATGGGCCTTTATTCTCAATGCAAAATTCCTATTGCTCTTAATGCAAAAATACAGGTGTGTAAATTTTCATGCATGTGTAGCTTTCCTTATCTATGATATTAAGATCATGTAAGATATGCTTAATGCCTTTATTTTTTTATATGATGAAATTCTACCTGAAGCCCAATCTACTGATGTACAGGTCCCCCATTAACAATCCTCTCAAAATCTCCACCTGAAATCATCTCTGTTATGCCTTACAGAGCGTGATCTGAGAAGAAAATGGGACCTTGTAAGGATTTTAAATCAAAACAAGCAAACAACACAACAAAACACCTGATTGATACAGGCAACCATTAATTGACTCCAGGAAAAAAAAAACATGCAAGAGCCACTGGCCAATAGAAGCCTGGGGTCACCTGGGTTTATCCCCCCGCCCCCCGGCCATCCAAATCCTATCAATCACAGAATCCTGATACTTTAGTTTTCTAAGCTTTTCCAAATCAGTTTTTCATCTGTATTTTATTCTTGCCTGGACTACACTGACAAAGTTTTCTTCATACCTCTAATTTAATCTTCTTAAATCTATTCTTCATACTGTAGCCAGAGAGATCCATCCATAAAGTGTTAACCTGACCAATGGTATGGCTGTATCAGGTTCTTCAGTGGTGTAGATGGTTTGCACTTGTCAACTAACCTAAAGGTTGGTGGTTCGAACCCTCAGAGGTACCATGGGAAAAAGGCTTGGCAATCTGCGTGTGTAAAGATTACAGCTAAGAAAATCCTACGGAGCAGTTCTACTCTGTATAACACATGGGGCTGCCATGAGCTGAAATCAACTCAGCAGCAATGGGTTTTATATTATTCTTTTAATGGCCATATTAGTTGTTCAAATATGGAACTACTTCTGAATTAGTTCTTAAATAGCTGCTATCTCAAGCACACTGAAAACCAGCTGCTGCTTAGGATGCTCCAGGCCTTTCCTTGGAATCCATGGATCCTTGGAATCCATGGTGGAGAAACCAAGGAGTTAACGCCTATCACAACAAGGGACCCAACCCCATCCCTGTTGGAGCTGTGCCAATGTTTTATCTGGTGTTAAATATTTTGAATATCATCTATAGATACAGTAAAGAATAAAACAGTCCTTTTTTTTTCCTCAAGAAGTTCAAAGTCTATCAAAGATACAGAGAAACAGTTCATTACAATATAGTTTTCTAAGCAGTCTACAATAAGGGCAAGCTCACAGTCATTTGGGAATATACAAAAGGGATTCTTCACTAACCCTGGGAGGGGACAGATCAGAGAATGTCTTGTCAGAGAAACCATAAGCCATGTTCTTAAATCTTGACAGGAGCTTGAGAAAGGAAGGTAGGGCATTCCAGGCAGAGTGGATGTCACATCGAAGCCCCAACATGAGAATGAATATGAATATTGTTGTTGTCAGGTGCCATTGAGCCAGTTCTGACTCACAGTGACCCTACAGGGCAGAGTAGAACTGCCCCATAGGGTTTCCAAGGAGCAGCTGGTGGATTTCAACTGCCAACCTTTTGGTTAACAGCCCAGCTCTCAACCATTATGCCACCGGGGCTCCTGAATATAAAGTATGTAGAATACAAGGGTCGAAGAATGAGAGAAGGTAGTAGAAAAGTCAGCAGGCACCAGATCATGAAGGGCCCTATATGTTTGGCTAAGGAAACTGGATTTATACTGCAGGCAGTGGGGAGCTACTGACAGTTTTGGCGGGAAAGTGACTTAATTAAATTTGTATTTTGTATAAATCACATTGGCTATCATGTGGAAAACGGGATGGAAGTGAAAACCAGCGACAGAAGATCAATCAGGACACTGCATACTACTTAGATGACACATTATGTGGTATGAACCGGCAATAGTAGAGATTAATATAAATCAATAGATTCTAGAAATTCTAGGGAGATAGATTTTTTCTGAAAAATTATGATTGATTAAATATTAGAGGAGAATGAGAAAAGAATCAAGGATGGACATCCAGAGTTCTGTGAATAAGAAGGCACTACTGACTGAGCTAGGAAGCAAAGAAAGGGAAAATTTGGGGAGTGGTGGTTAAATATAAGTTCAACTTTGGACATTTTAAGTATAAGATGCCCATGGGGCATGTGAGTAGAAATATTCAGGAGTCAACAGGAAGCTTGATGGAGAGAGCTATACTGGAAACAGATTTGAGATTCATCAGCATACATGAGCTGTTCAAGCCATGGGCATAAAAGACGTCAGCCAATAAAAGGACAGTAGGTGAGAAGACAAAAGCTATAGAGCCCTGGGAAGCACCATTACTCAAGGAACACATGTAATATGGAACATAAAGAACACAGAAAAGAAAGAATGGAGGTGGCTGGAAAGCCAGGAAAGAGGTTTCAGGAGAGCTAAAGGAAGACTGTTTTAAGAAATAACAAATTAGTCAACAGTGACAAAGTTAGCGGAGGTTCAGACAGTTGAGGATTGAAAAAAAAATTTATTAATTTAGCAACAAAATTTGCTGCTAACATCTGAAATGGTAGAGGACCCAGTACCTATATATGGTGAGAATTGGCCTTTGACAGGATGAGGCACAGCCTGTCAGAATAACAAGGGTAGGAAGCATAGAAAGATGTCTGTAGACAGAGATAAAAGAAGAAATTAAGGAGGCTACTGGCTGTAGTTTTTAGTTTCTCTGGGAAGCAGTAGGTAAGATCTTCAAATGTGGTAATATGGATGGAAGATGAAGTGGAGTAAGCATAAGGAGAATGGAGAAGGTTTGAAATAGATACTATCAGCAATAGGAAAGGGAGTTGTTTGGGAAATTTAGAAAAAATTTCCAGGCAGGATTAAGGGCCTAGTTGAGTAAGAAGAACCCACATTGGAGAGTTTTCTGGTATACTTCTAATTGTCCCCCAACATTTTGTGATTCTCTTCTTCCCTAGTATGTAATAGGGTGTTAGATCTCTGAGTGGCATAAACGGTTAAACACGCAACTACTAGCTAAAAAGTTAGCGGTTCGAACCCAAAGGTGCCTCGGAAGACAGGCCTGGGTATCTGCTTCCAAAAGATCACAGTCTTGAAAACCCTAGAGTACAGTTCTCCTCTGCACACATGGGATCACCTTCAGTTGAAATCAACTTGACAGCAACTAACCACAACAACAACAATAGGTTCTTGGTTGTGCCCATGGCCACTCAGCCATATTTCTGCATTTCAGAGCCTCTCTTACAGGAAGGTTTGTACACATGACTACATCTAATGGGAATGAGTGTAACAGATGTGTGTCATTTCTTATTTCACTTGTGCTTCCCCATCCCTACCCTCTCCATCTGCCTGGAAGATGGTGAGAACTAGAACAACCATTTTGGATCCACCAACAGAAGACAAGTGAAGAGGAAACAGAACCAACCACCAGCCCTGGACTGTCCACCCACCTCTGCGGTGTTACGTGAGAGAAGAGTGTCTATCTTGTTTGATTTAGGTGTTTCTAGATTTGTTAGTCCATACTCTAACTAATACTCAAATTATGTATGTATGAAGCCATGAATGTATGAGCAGAGAGGGAGGAAAATCTGGACTTTGTTAAGGAGCACGATTAAGAGAAAAAGAGATAGGAAGTTATGACTATTGCAGGTTAGTTTTTGAAAAGTTGAGTCATGAGAACTAAGTCAGACAGGGAGCAAAGGAAGATCACTGGGAGGAGACAAACCAGGTCTAGGGGCTGGGTGCCTTGATGAAGCCTCACTCAACATTAAGGCCACTTAATAGAAATCGGTGGAGACTAAAACAATATACAACATACAGCAATATGAATGAAGGTCTACAAATATAAAGTTAATCTAAAGAAGCCAAACACAAAAAAGTATACATATAAAATTCCATTTATATAAAGCATAAAACTGGTAACATTAGTCTCTGATGTTGAAAGTCAGCAAAGGAGATTACTACTAGAAAGGGAACATGAGGGAGGCTTCTGGGAGTTGGTCATGAGAGTGTCTTCTCTGGCTGCTGATTACATGGGCATGTCCAGTTTTGTGAAAATCCACAAACTGTACACTTCTGTGCACTTCTCTGTATGAATATTTCACTTCAAAAAAATAAATCAGAAAACTGCCACACTGGAAAAATGCATACCATTTTTATTTATCGAAATAGTAAAAGTCAGAGTTTTTTGAAAAACAGTAATGCACAACGCTGGCAAGCATGAGGCAAGAATGTCTACGCCCCTGCTTGTTTGACCTTAAACTGGTAGAAGCTTGGTGGAAAGCTATCTGGCAAAATGTTTCAAACAGCTTTAAACATGCATGCCCTTTGACCTAGAATTCCATTTCTAGAAGTTCATTCTAAGAAAATAAAAAATATGAGGAGATTTATGCACGAATATATTCAATGCATTATTTATAAGAAGGGAAAATTGGAAAGGAACAGAAATGCCCTCGAATAGGGAAATGATTATGTAAACTGTGATATGACATGCAAATCATTTTCAATTACATGGTGAAATGTTCAAAATATACTGTAGAGTTTTTAAAAAGCAGGATATAAAAGTAAATATACAGTATTATTCCCAATGTATCAATACATATGAAAATATGTACCAAAGTGTGATTATCAATAAGAAGAGTGATTCTGGTTTTCTTTTAATAAATTGTATAGTTTCTAGATTTTCTAAAAAGAGTGTTAATCCTTCGTTAATCGAGGGTAAAAAAAAAAAATTCTGCTGGTGTTAGACATTTTTATTTACTTTTCTCATGAGTGTCATATTTGCTTTATATAACAACGCAAGTAAGAACTGTGTTCTGGTCTATAATAATTTTATTAACTATTTGACTCTGAGCTGCCTGAGGGCAGGGAGTATCTGACTCATCATAACTTCTCCCCATAGGACCTTGCACAGAGTATATGCTCAGAAAATACTGAATCAAACAAATATCAAAACTTCATCTGTTACCTTCTATTTATACAATTGTTTTATACAATTAAATAAACATCATGCATTGATAAACCTTTTGCTGCTTGTTTTCAAAAGTAAAAAATTAGATACTTCTAACTGTACAGTTTATGGTTTAGCCATACAACCCACCCTGTCTTTGGATTAGGCTTGGGAGTGCAGAACCTCAGGGAGTGATGCGGGTCGGGTAAGGAGGAGATGAAGGCAGGGCTGTGGGTTCAACCCCACTTGGAATGCTCCAACTGGAGCACCGCTACTTTGATCTTCTTCCAACTCCCTTTCCCTCCCCCCATGACACAGACTGAAGGAGGTAAGGTCCAACAGTGACAAAGGTGAATCAACACCTGGAGGTAATAATTTAACTGGCCCACTGGGGAACCAGAGCCCTGTTTGAAGTGGACTACAGGGGAGCCCAGGGAGGAGAGGAAAGCCAGGCCAACAGGAGGGACTGCAGCTGCATAAAAGAGTAGGGAGCCTTGAAGGCGAAAGATTGATAGAAGAAATTAAGACCTTAGTTCAATGAGAAAATATAAAAATATTTCTTTCTAGGCAGAGCTCCTTCATAGTCAAATGGTAGCCTTCATTTTAAAAAGTTACTAATTTTTACACAAGGCAATAATTTTTTGAAAATTTGTGACCTGAATAGTAATTACCCAATGCCCTTAATTAAGCTAGATTTACATCAACTTAAATAATACTTCCTCAAAATAATATGTTTTCTCTCTTCTCCTAATCTTAATACAATGCTGTTCCCACTAAGAAGTTTAACCAAATTTGGAGAAATAGCAGTGTGTAATTTATATTTAAGGAACACCAATTACATCATTATTTTTAAAAATATATATTTTTAGATGAATATTTTATGCATATTGCACTCAATAGGAAGCTTTCTAGGATGCCGGTTTTTCCATTACTTAGACAAGCTCTTGTATATACCACTATCATATCTCATCAAATCAACAAATGTTGGTAGCACATAGGGCACTAAGGTGATGACCTAACTTTATATCCATATATTATCTTTCTGCAAACTTACTTTGCAAATATTAACAAATTTGCTAAATTAAACTTTTAACATGCATATGTTGTAGCTGTACCTTAAGTGTTTCAAAAGCTAATGGTCCTACACACAGTTTTTAAAATTGTCTGTTCTAATTACTCTGAAAAAATGGATATAAATTTTAATGCTTTAATTTCATTTGGGCAAAGTGGATGGCTCCAAACTGAACTTCCAATCCAGCCTCAAGTGTCTTTTTTGTCAGTCAGGATCTAAGCCTTGTCCATATAACATGGCATCTCCAGACCAAGGACCTAAAGACCACTGACTTACCAACTTCATTTTAACTTATAATAAAATCCAGATTGGAACAGGGGATTTGCAAAGATCAAAGTGTAGTTAGTGGAAGGTGAACCCTTTTTTTTCCATTACTTGAAAAGGAATTCAAGTTACTCTCCACTAAAAATGATCACACATTTCCATGACCTCTATCAAAAATACCATTAGCCACTTGATAGTTAAAGCTGATTTTAATCCTAAATCACATAAGAATGAGAACCTACTCTTGTCTTGATGAATATCATGAATTATCATCACATCAAGACTAAGGTTCACAGAGTGCTTATTATCTGCAAGACACTGTTCTAAAGCTTTAAAGGTATAAATTCATTTAAATCTCACAGAAATGCATGAGGTAGGTACTGTTATTATCACCCCATTTTTGAATGGGGAAACTGAGGCACAGAGAAGTTAAGTAATTTGTCTACGCTCACACAGCCAGCAAGTGGTGAATACAGGTTTCAAATTGAGTTACTGTGGCTCCAGAATCTACATTCTCTACATTATGCTATATTGCCTTTGTAAGAACAACATTCTTATTTTTTCCAAGACTAAAAACCTACTGAGATTCACTTAATCTTAGGCATAGATTCTAGAGACCAGACAAAAGATTTTTTTTTAACCTCCACACAAATCATTCAGGAGGACAAGACTCTGCAGACAGTCCATCTGCAATGTAACCACATAAAAGACTTCTGGCCAATCTGAACCCATTAACAAAAGTGTGTGTGGAATCTGCCAAGGAGCCAGATGCTGCACTCAGAGGAGGAGTATCTTCCCAGCTTCTCACCCAGACCCTCAGATGGGCGTTCACCAAGAGAAGACAGAGGCATAATGGTCTGTTCACCATGCAAAGGGCCCAAATGTAAAATGTGTGACACACTTAGTAAGAACCCTTTAGCAAAAGAAATTCTATAAAGGTATTCATTATAATTCTGGGAATTTTTGCATAATTAACTAATTAAAGCTTGTCTTACTCCCCTTCTCATGTTTCATGTTTAGCTCTTAATACAGGTCAGATTTACTACCCTCCCCAACTCCCCCCAGCCCGGCCCCCCCAGCCCACTTCAAATCCTCCAAAGAATGCAAGAGAAAACCAGGCAACCAAAACAAGCAGCCTTTGATTTTCTGGCACTCTACCATTTGGAAAACAGACTTGAATGCATGATAGATAGTGGTCTAGGAATTTAAGAAATATGGGTTTGGTTTCAATATGAAATACCTTTACAGCAAAGCTGAAAAATGTAAAACAGCAGCAGTGCTTTTTGGTTTGTTTGGTTGTTTTTCCTCTGAAAGAGAAAATCAGTACAAACATAGAAACCCTAAGTTGAATATGAATATATATAGAGTTGACTATTTGATTTACAAATTCCTACTAGGCTCAACCTAACTGAGTTTAGGAGACTAAAATCACTGGAGCTGAGAAGATTTATTATTGCATTTTATCTGTGGCACAGGGGGTTTTCAGATTATTCAAGAGTCAGAGGAGCTGGCACCTTGTGAACTGCTTCTGCTAAGCTTTCTGTAATGTGATGCCACTGGGGAAATAAAAGAAGGCGCCTAGAGCAAGGAAGGGGAGGGAACAAGAACAAAAGTCCTGGTTATTTGGAAAGAGTTGGGGTCTGTTGCTGCCCCCATTTCCCATCTCCTGCTCCATTTTAACATCTAGTTCAATCTACTTTCAATTTAAGAAACACTAAGAAATTCCTAACAAAACTAAACAGAATGATCTAAATAAACCTCTGTGATAAATACCTTTCCTTCAATTAAAAAAAATGCCTAGGCTCATTTAGTTAACAGTGTAGGTTGATAAAACTATATGACAACACATGCTTGATAAATCTAAATTAGCATTTAAGCAATTAATTTAAACAAACAGTCCGGTGTAAGAGTTTTAATTAATCTTTCCCCTAATAAAGAAGTGACAGCAAAAGTTCTTTCTTCTTTCTTTCCAAATTCAAAGACACAGTGTATTGTGCATTATACTGAGAAATTATCATACCAACAGCAGTATGCAAAGTCTACTGAAGAGAAACCGAGGCAATACTTGTGTAATTTAAAAGTTAAGTAAGCGCTTTCTTTACTTTCCAACTTCTGGAAAAATCAATGTCATAGGTATGTTGGAGTCTGTGGGTGGCGCAAATGATTAAGCACTTGATTGTTGTTGTTAGATGCCATCAAGTTGGTTCCAATTTATAGCGACTTTATGTATAACAGAATGAAACACTGCCCAGTCCTGCACCATCCTCACAATCATTGCTATGTTTAAGCCCATTGCTGCATACTATGTCAAACTATCTCATTGAGGGTCTTCCTCTTTTTCACTCACCCTCTACCAAGCATGATGTCCTTCTCCAGTGATTGGTCCCTCCAAATAATATGTCCAAAGTAAGCATGTAAGGAGCATTCTGGCTGTACTTCTTCCAAGACAGATGGGTTTGTTCCTCTGGCAGTCCATGGTATATTCAGTATCCTTCGCCAACGCCATAATTCAAAGGTATCAATTCTTCTTCGGTCTTCCTTATACATTGTCCAAAGAACTTGATTACTAATCAAAAGTTTGATGGTTCAAACTCACCCTAAGGCGCCTCAGGAGACTGACTTGGTGACCTGCTTCTGAAAGGTCACAGCTTTGAAAAACCCCATGGAGCAGTTCTACTCTGCACACATGGTGTCGCTATGAGTCAGAATCTACTTGGCAGCAACTAACAACAATAGGTATGCTGTTTCTTTAGTTGGTTCTACTCTATAAGTAAGCTTAATTTAAAATTATTCTGCATTCCTTCCTAATTCTACTCTAAAAGTTATAGGAGGAGTGAAATGATAAATAAATTTCATATATTGCACTTTAAATTGGATAGAAAAATTTCTAGAATTGAAAAAAATCATAATACTGTATGTAGACATTACATACTTTGTTAAAGTACACAAAATAGGTTTTATACAGCTTTTAACTTGAAAAATTTATACAGGCTCTGCAATCTGATTGATACATACTGGCATTTTGGTGAGGGCAACAGAGGATTTTAAAGACCGAGGCACTGAACGGCATGATAAATCTTAGACAATTTTTAATGAAGAAAATTTACAAAATATATACTGATACAAAGGCTTTGCAATGCTGACCGAAGTTTGCCTTTGCTGCCTTACCTTTCCCTCGTACCTTTGCAGATCTTGGACTGAAAGCTACAAAGCAGGCATGTCCCTATTAATGCTGCTGCATATGATGTTCTGTTTGCACTGAATGTCTATGAAGGTGCAGCTAGATGCCATCTCTCTCCAGGAAGCCCTGACTTCTTCCTCCCTCTCCTTCTTTGGCCAATTAGTAAGTATTTCTTCACGCCAATCAATTGGTCTTTATGACAGTCTGTGTTACTAGTTGTATATGTGTCTTATCTCTCTTATTATTTTGTAAATCTCTTCAGAGCGAGAACTACATCTAATATCTTTTTAAATTTCCTTCAATACCTAGGACGGCATGTAGCCCATGTAAGTGCTGAGTTACTGCTTGTTAATTAATGAATAAAAATATTAATGAAGTTTACAGTCTACACTATATATACATGGTAACATCTGATATAGATCAACATTAGCTCCATATATAGTCTCCCTTCAGTCTTTCCTCTTTATCTGGGCTGCTCAATACAGTAATCATTAGTTACATGTGGGCATTTAAGATTAAATTAAATAAAATTAAAACTTCAATTCCTCAGCTGTACTAGTCATATCCAAGCATCCAATAGCCACACGTAGCTAGTGGCTACTACACTGGACAGCACAGATTACGGAACATTTCCATCAAAGAAAGTTCTACTGTATAGCACCGCTCTACAAAGAAATCAAAGTGATCAGGTTAAAAATAAGGTCAAATTGTTCATTCCTCAGCTCACAGTCCTCCAATGGCTTTTCAGCTTACTCAAAGTAAAAGGTAAAACCCTTGTAAGGATCTTAGATGAGATACATCCCTCCCCCACCCACCCACCCACACACACACACACACACACTATATTGCCTACTACTCTCCCTGTTCTCGGCTCTCCAGCTAGCTATGCCATTCCTACAGCACAGAAAAACATGCTCTCACCTCAGGATCTTTGTACACGCTGTTCTTGTTGCCTGGAACAGAATCTTCTCCCAGATATATACATGGCCCACCCCTTTATTTCTTCTGTCTAATGCTCTCACTAGACCTTTCCGGCCACACAACATAAAACTGTCACTCCCTTACCCCACATATTCCCTTTCCTCTTTTCTTGCTTTATTTTTCTCCATAGCATTTACCACCATCCAACACACTCTATTTTATAATCTTATATTGTTTGCCTCCTTCCACTAGTATGTAAACCTCAAAGGGGAAACTTCTGTGTTTTATATCCTGCTGTACCCTCTCCTAGAATACTGCCAGGCATATAATTGGCATTTGATAAATACTTGTTAATTTTATGAATGAATGAATCAAGAGTTTTTGTATTCCACAGATAAGCAGTAAAATATAAAACACTGAGAGTGGTATTTTTGAGACTTGTGGGAATCAGTCACATCACCATGACAAATCCAAAAATAAATAAAATAATTTAGTGAATGGCCCTGAGTTTTTCAGAACAGTACTTTCTGCCACCAAGATAACCATTATATTCAGTCAGAACCATATGGACTGTAAGAAGTGTAGTCTCTTCTGGTTTGTATTGGGAGAAGGGGGACTGGCAAAATGATACTGATCCATTCATTTATTTGCATATCCAACAGATATTTTATGACAGCCCCTTCTATGCGCCAGGAGATGGCTAAGATCCTTGGAACACAGATTATAAAGCATAGTTCCTACTAATGCCAAGGTCAGTTAGGGTATCAGGGAGTCAGAGAATATTCTAGCACAGTGTGTTAAGAGCCATGGCAGTGGCAAACACAGAGGGCTAAGGGAGCAGATAGGACAGGCACTTCAAACTCAGGACACTAGGAAAAGATTCTCAGAGAAGCTGGCTCCTATATAAGAAAGGAAGAGAGCTATCCTCAGGAAGAACCAAGGAGTCTGCTTAAGCAGAAAGAATAACATATTTAAACACAGCTACGAGTGAGTAAGGAGTCCCTGAGTGGTGCAAAGGGTTAATGCACTTGGCTGCTAACAGAAAAGTTAGAGGTTTGAGTCCACTCAGAAGTGGCTTGGAAGAAAAGCTTGGCGATATACTTCCAAAAGATCAGCCACTGAAAACCCTGTGGAACACAGTTCTACTCTGACACTCATGGGATTGCTGTAAGTTGGAACGGACTCCACGGCAACTGGTTTTTGTTGTTGTTTTAAGAATAAGTGAGTAAGGCACTATCAGGAGAGAGATTTAAACTACAATGAAGTAACAGATGCTGAATCAAGTGAAAAATAACTAAGATTTCTCCTTTCTCCTTCTTCACATGAAGAGTCACGGGGACTAGAAGCTGAATGTAAGCAAAGGAAACTTTGAGGTGGGTGATGAATCAGGGCCACATGTACAAATGAAGGGTATTACAAAACAAATGAAAGTGCTTTCTATTACTTATAGACTCATATTAGCAAGTAACTAAATGCATAGGAAATTGTTGTTGTTAGGTGCCGTCAAGTCGGTTCCAACTCACAGCGACCCTATGTACAACGAACAAGACATTGCCCGGTCCTGCACCATCCTTACAATTGTTATGCTTGAGCCCATCGTTGCAGCCACTGTGTCAATCCATCTCATTGAGGGTCTTCCTCTTTTTCGCTGATTCTCTACTTTACCAAGCTTGGTGTCCTTCTCCAGGGACTGATCTCTCCTGATAACATGTCTAAAGTACGTGAGACGAAGTCTCACTATCCTCGCTACTAAGTAGGAAATTAGTGGTTCCAAATATTTTACATTAGGCAAAGTCTTTAATATTCAAGCCAACAACTGATATTGTTCCTTATGACTAGAAGTCAAGCACCAAAATGTTAAAAATGGTTATCTGTGGGAGCTGGAACTACATATGATTTTCACTGTATTTAGTATGACCATATGTAGTTTGTATCTAAAGGATCTATAATTGGCAGGTCTTAGATTTGTCATGTAACAAAATCAGCTCTGAATGTTTTAAGAAAAATATCGAACTAAGACCATCATTTTGTTAAACCCAGTGATGGGTCATCAGTTAGGAGCGGGTGCTGTGTTTTCTCAGTGAGCACAGTGACTTGGACAAACAGAGGTCTTCAATAAATACAAGATAGATGAGAATGAATTAATGGAATCAAGTTACTCATCGCTTCAGTAACTGGGGGTCTTATTTGCTCTTCCCTCCTCATTAAATAACATTAGTATTAGAAAAGCAACAATGTGTTTTGTATTCTTCCTCTATCTGCTTTTGCCACATTCACTTACAATGAAACAAGCAATGAACACAGAAAAGTAGTCCAAAGACAACAAGAATTGAAATTCCCAAGCCATGTTTGTTAAGAAAGTATGACAGGACAGTGTATCTCACCGTTCTTAAGTATTAGTTCAGGAGTGGCTTCCTTCCTTTTATAAAAGACAGTCTGATTAATAAAATGCACAAATAGAAGGCTATGATTCTCTCAGGTTTGATATAGATTATGTCAAGGACATGAGCTCAGTAATGAAAAATAAATCTTTTTTGACAAAAAGGAAAATCTTTGAAGTTAAATGTAATCTTTCTTAATGAACACTTATACCAAACTGACAATTTAGTATTGGTTATGGATTGAACTGTGTCCCCCAAAACTTGGCTAGGTCATGATTCCCAGTATTGCAAGACTGTCCACCATTTTGTCATCTGACGTGATCTTCCTATGTGTTATAAATCCTACCTCTATGATGTTAATGAGGCAGGATTGAGGCAGTTATGTTAATGACACAGGACTCAATCTACAAGATTAGGCTGTGTTTTAAGTCAATCTCTTTCGAGAAATAAAAGAGAGAAGCCAGCAGAGAGACATGGGGACCTCATACCACCAAGAAACAAGAGCCAGGAGAATAGCACATATTTTGGACCTGGGGTCCCTGTGCTGAGAAGCTTCTCGACCAGGGAAGATTGATGACAAGGACCTTCCCCCAAAGCCAACAGAGACAGAAAGCCTTCCCTTGGAACTGGCACCCTGGATTCGGACACTTCTAGCACGCTAGATTGTGAGAGAATAAATTTCTCTTTGTTAAAGCCATCCACTTGTGGTATTTCTGTTATAGCAGCACTAGACAACTAAGACAATACTGAATTAACATTATATATGGAATGTATGACCCTTAACTTAAACATGCAGAATAAAGTGTTATTTTCTCTTTCTTCCTTTAAAAAAAGTGTTTTTCAGAAAATATAAAGATTATTCACTTTATATGACTATGCCTTCTAACATACCATTGTTTAGGCTACATGTTATTTCAGAAGTTAAATAAAGACTGTGGACAACATGAAAGAAGCCAAGGTAGCTAGCAATGTTATAGTTTTCATTCTCTATCAGGTCAATCCTGTATAAGCAAATTAAGGCGGTATGAGAGAACTTTTTCTTCAACTATTTTTCCATTAGAATCCTAGAATCCTGTCTATCTTCAGGTACAATAAAACCACATAAATTCAAACGCAGCATAACACTTTTTTCTTCTCCTTAATATTTGGTCTGCACAATATTAACATTTCCATTTACATAAAAGCATCAGCAAAATAGTAGTAAAATAAATAATACTGATCGTACATGGCAGATGTTGCTCCAAGTGCTTAATTTTCGCTCATTAACCCTCACAACAACTCTAGAAGGCAGGCATTTATTATCTCCATGTTAAAACTGGTGAAACTGAGGGACTGGAAGGTTAAAAGAAGTGCTCAAGGTGGTGGAGCTAACTGGCAAGTGCCAAAAGCACTGGGATTCCAGCCCCCAGCCATGGTGGTCTATCTACAGAGTCAATGCCCTTCACCACTGTGCAGTGCCATCTTCCCTTGAGTGCTCAATAAAAATTATTTATCAGTAGTATCAGTGTTCTTTTCACAATTAATGGAAGTAGCAAATAGGTAACAAGTCTGTAGCCCATGATGGTAATTCTTACTGATCTTGTCCCTTGTTACCCTCCCTTTTGTTTCCCTATAAACATAAGATTTATTCTATTTCCAAAAGGATTGATTCTGTTATTCTGTTGGTTTAAAAGTGTAATCCTTTTGGCTTACTGTGTATCTAACTTAACTCTAATTACTATCAACTCAGCTAATACAAAAAGACCACACTTACAGATGGCTCAGGTTTTTTACACTGGAGATGAATACGGAACAGCATCTCCTACTGGTCAGATGCCTCGTCAGCATCATTCCATTGCAGTGCACCCTGAATCACTAAACTAGACAAAGACGCAACCATAGGATTCCCATTTTTAGAAAAAAAAATGTCCATAGTGCTTCATTAAAATGAACTGCTCGGGGAAAAACGGTCTAAATGGTTTCAGTACATATTTCATCATTTGTGTTGATAACAAGTAGTTGATAATGTTTGAGCTCAAGCTTCCATACACATAGTTAGATTCTTCACTTTGGAATGCTTTTTTATAATAGTTATTTTTTAATGTTACATTTTTAATTACTTAATAAATAATCAAGAGCAACTAATTAGAAAACACAGATAATATAATAGGAGCCACCCCTCAATACTTTAACAGATGCACCAAAGTACTTCTATTGAACAAGGTATTTTTGAGAAGTTTTAGTAACTATCAGCAAACATTCTTCTGTCATGCAATATGTGGTAGATGCACACACTGGGCCCACAATTCTACAAGGGTGTAAATGATAAGTCTACATATATCTGTATCTATAAGGAGTCCTGGTGGCACAGTGGTTAAGTGCTCAGCAGCTAATCAAAAGGTTGGTGGTTCAAACCATTATCCGTTCTGTGGGAGAAAGATGTGTCAATCCATTTCCATAAAGATTATAGCCTAGAAAACCCTATGGGACAGTTCTACTCGACAGAATCTTCTCAACTGCAACGGGTTTGTTTGTTTGTTTTTTTTGGTATATATCTGTCTTAGTCATCTAGTGCTGCCCCAACAGAAATATCGCAAGTGGATGCATTTAGCAAAGCGAAGTTTATTCTCTCACAGCCCAGAAGGCTACAAGTCCAAATTCACGATGTCAGCTCCAAGGGAACACTTTCTCTGTCGGCTCTGGAGGAAGGTCCATGTCATCAGTCTTCCCTTGGTCTGGGAGCTTCTTTGAGCAGGAAGCTCAGGTCCAAAGGATGCACACTACTTTCTTGGTGGTATGAGGTTCTTATGTGTCTCTGCTCGCTTCTCTCTTTTATATCTCAAAAGAGATTGCATTAAGACACTATCTAGTCTTGTCAACCTCATCAGTATAACCTTATCACAGTGATAGAATTTACAACACATAAGGAAATCACATCAGATTACACAATCATACAACACTGGGAATCATGACCCAGCCAAGCTGACAGATATTTTTGGGTGACACAACTCAATCCATGACAATATCTATACAACAATCACATACATATATATACACACATACTACCCACCTCCCAGAATCATAGAGATACTTTTGAAAAACTTTGTTTCCGGGGGAAAAAAAAAAAAGTGTTTTGGGTTTAAATACTCCAGCTATCAATTGGAATACAAGGGTAAAGGAAAGTGTTCCCATAGCCAGTTAAGATGGCTGTTTATAATGAGGTGGTGGACAGCTCTCCAGCTCTCTCCTCTTTTCCTCTAGGCTCACTGTGGTTACTGCTTAAAAGGCAGAAAGGCAGTACAGCCAACCCGTGGCACCGTTGCTGTCCGCCATGTTTTCCGTGTGTGGTCAGAATACTGGGTTTCTGGTATAAGAGAGAGCCTGCAGAAAAAAGCTCTCACTCCACCTACCAGAATCACCACAAATTATGCATCATCAAGGCTCTCTAAACTCTCAAGAAAAATGGATCATTTTAAAGAAAAGTGTTGTTAGTCTTCATGTTTTTTGACAGATAGTGTCTTTAAATCGTTTCTTCTTGACACTGCCAACACTGGAAAAATTACCAAATTAAAATAAACCTACTTTAATGGATGACAGCTTTTTGGAATATATTAAGAATTTGCAGTGTTCGAATTCCATTCCCAAGTCTGATTGTATTTTATGTTTCTTAAAACTAATTACTCTTTCAAAGTCTGAAAGCTGGTTTTTGATGTGAATAATGAATTCCAACATACTGGGACTGAGACTTATGAATACCTGTCTCCGGAAGGAAGACATTACAGTATCAATGAACAGTACCAAATACACTGTGCATATCCACAATTCAATCTTTGAATGTTTGTTACTTGACTAGCTCCCACTTGTATGTGATGGTACCATGCATAGTCAGTTGAATCCTTATGATGTTTTGTATGACAGCAGACTTTGGCAACATGTAAATAATGTGTAAAGCAAGTTTTTATGATTACAGAATCAAATTTATTGACTTTTATTATTGAAACTTGCATGAACAAACAATAAAAGAATATCTTTTCTTGGAGAAAAAAAAAAAAAAGGCTCTCACTCTAAAGATGACTATTCCTTTTTCCTAGGAAAGCTAAGCCCTGAATTCTGCCATATTTCACTAGGTTAAGTCATATGTCCCCCAGGGTCAGTTGTACATACTGGGAAAATAATAGCTACCTTTCACTGCATACTTAACTATGTGTAAAGGAGAAAAGGCCTAGCGATCTACTTCCAAAAATTAACCAATAAAAATCCTAAGATCACAATGGTCTGACTGAAAACCAATCATGGGGATGGTGCTAGATAAGGCAGCCTTTCTTTCCATTGTGCATGGGATCACCACGAGTTGGGGGACAACTCAACAGCAGTTAACAATTATGTGTAAAACATTAATAATAATATCTCATTTAGTCTTCATGAAAACAGAGGAGAAAGGTAGCAGACTTCTACGGCAAAATATGAGACTAAAACAGGATATGAAATTTAGATATGAGTAAGTAGGAGAATGATATTTGAACTCAGGTCCTACTGTGTTTAAAGTTTATGTTCATTATATCATATGATATCATTTCTAAAGAAGGAATGACAGGACAAAGTAGAGTTGCGTCCCCTAGTCTAATTCCAAATCCAAAGCTTTTCACAAGAACCATTTTGAACTCTTTCTCTCCATTCTTATACAAGGAGGGTTAGAATTTATTATAATTTATGCAAATTGAGTAAGAAAAAGCCTACAATTTAACATAAAAGGAAAGATGCTAACTAAAATTGGTTTGCACCAAATCACAATTTAGAACATCTCCAAGGTATTTAAAAATATTATAATTTATGCAAATTGAGTAAGAAAAAGCCTACAATTTAACATAAAAGGAAAGATGCTAACTAAAATTGGTTTGCACCAAATCACAATTTAGAACATCTCCAAGGTATTTAAAAATAACAAGTGACCAATAATACTTTGTATACTATATGTACCATCCTTGACTTTAGGGTATAGCCTTCAACATGGTGTCCAGGGCACAAATAGTCTATTTTCATGGATTTTGCTAAATAAAAATCCTTACATTAGCACAGACTGTTTGGCTGCTAATCTAAAGGTTGATTGTTCAATCCCACCCAGTGGCACCATGGAAGAAAGGCCTGGTGATCTGCTTCCATAAACATCAGAGCCAAGAAGATCTTATGGAGCAGTTCTACTCTGTAACACATGAGGTTACCATGAGTCAGAGTTGGGTCAACAACAGTGGGTTTGGTTTCCGGCTTGGCTTAAGCAAGGGGGTTTGCATTTATTTTCTGTCTGTATCTGTTGTTGTTGTTAGGTGCCATTGAGTCAGTTCCAACTCACAGCGACCTTATGTATAACAGAATGAAACATTGCCTGGTTCTGTATCATCTTCACAATCGTTGCTATGTTTGAGCCCATTACTGCAGCTACTGTGTCAATCCATCTCGTTGAGGGTCTTTCTCTTTTTCATTGACTCTCTATTGTACCAAGCAAGATGTCCTTCTCCAGGGACTGGTCTCTCCTGATAACATATCCGAAGTAATTGAGATGACCACTTTATATGTTAGTAATGATCTTGTTTTGCACGTAACATGTAGTAGGTAGATTTCATTTTGATATGAAACTCTTTTAAATAAAGAATATATAAGCACAACAGACCTAGACATAAGTAGATACATACACTATTATCCTGATGCATAAAATCAGAGACATAAAAGTCACGCAATGTCATAAATGGGGCAAAGAACAATTACGAATATTAAGAAATTTGGAAACACTAGTTCTCATTTTTTTCAGATCTAACTGCCTAATTGTTCCTTACATCTATGTCTTCCAGTAATTATACAAAACCTCCTTTTTGTATTTTTCCTTAATTAATTTTTCTTAAATTGTGGCAGAACTTAATACACTGACATTAAACAATCCTCTTCCTATCAAAACTATTCTAAGAAATCTACTCTAGAAATCATACAGGCTTACTGCCAATCTTATTCTTGTAATGTAGAGGAAAAAACTGCTGTTAACATTTTTAAAAGTCAGGAAACAACTTCTAAAGTCAGAAAAATAAAAAAGTATTGTCATTTAATGGGAAGTTTGCCTTATGTCACAGCATTTAGTCTTGCCAAAATTCAGTGCTATATAACTACTTACATTTCGATTTTCAGCAGATGTAGTCTAAGTTGACAACATTCTTTTGTGAATCATTAGAAAATATTTTCACTGAAAACAGATTCTTGATTTAAAACATAAGTGGCCTCATTTGATTTTTTTTCTCGACAGCTTGTACCAACCTGTTTTTAGCTCCCTAACTTTCCCCACCTTTCTGCACCACACACCAACATGTTGATCTAGTGAACTAACCAGATAATGAATAATACTGAATATCAGTTTCTCATAGTAACTCTGTACTTGAAAGGGGAGAAAAAACATACCAAAGTACTAGCTTAACAAAGCAATTTCCTTCTGTCAGTAGGGCTTCATTAGAAATAATATATGTTCGCTCCAAATTAAACGGTTTGGAATCATAAAGAAGAAATTATAACATAAAAAATGCTAGGCCTGACAACTGAAAAAAATAAATATGTATAAATTATGCCCAGAAAATCCACTAGCAAAACAGGCTGATTCCCCTTGGATTCTGCCCTGGATTTAGAATGATCTGTTGTTGGCACCAGGGGAACTGGCACTGCTCTAAGTAGGAAACAGAAAAACTGCAGCCATTGGAAGGCACAGATTTAGCCAAAACATAAATAACCATGCGGTGATATCTTATATTTATTTAATTAACGTTTGTCCACACACTTTATGATTGATCTTTAAACATGTTCGAATCCAATCCTCTCGCATCATGTACCAATTGCACCAGCTATAACCCCATGTGATTCTCTCCGTTGTGCACATTTCACCAGGTTCATTTGGGGACAAGATTTTACTAAATACAAATTTAACCTGCAAATTGGATTTCCTTCAAAAAAGTCATATCAAGACTTTCCTTAGGAAACTGGTCTTCCCCATTCTATATTACAGACAATTTACCAAAGAAATGTCCACATTTTTAGTGCAATTCTGGAATCCACTAATTCAGACTCTTCCCCAAATTCTCAAACAAACCTTCCATAGCATGCATGGAAAAGGAGCCATTTTAGAACAGAAATTTGGAATAAAAAACACATGCTGGACTTAGACGTTTTAACTCTTATTAACGACAATATAAACAAAATAGCCAACTAGGTAAAGGTAACATGAAAATATGAAGAAAAAGTAGCAGCTGAATAAATCAGATTCTCTAAACAACAAGAACTGAAACCTGTCTTGATATTCACTCAATGAGTTTAACCAAATGATGTAGCTTCTAACCCTAAGTTCAATTTTGTTGTGAAAATTCAATTAAGTGAAAGCCTTACTGCTTAAAATATCCTTTCCCATTAGAAAAGGGGAAAGATTAGTCAGAAAGTAAAAAACACTCAAAATCCATCAAATAAACTAGTCTCAACCACCCGCCTACACACAGAATCAATTAACATGGTTTGAAAAACCAGTTTGGTCAGTTTCAGGAATTGCACAGATGGAAAAGAAGCATTCTTTCTCTATTCATCTGATTCCTGACCTGAAGACAAGACCTACAACTTGCACCATTCTTTCATTTTTTCCAATTTTCTCTCCTACACTTAGCACAAAACATTCAGGAGTCACTCAGTTGCTTACATTCTGCAACGAAGTAGAGCATTAAACAAACACTTTTTTTGTTTTTTAAAGTGGATCCTCAATGAATGGCTGTAGTGGAAAAGACATGCAAAAGAATGCAGTGTGAGGAATTTGAGGATGTATCTCATGCATGCAAGTAGAAGAAATCAATATCCCAAAGATTTTCCAACCCTTGTTTACAGTACTGATAAATGATCAATTAAGAGCTCATCAATATGTGAAAATGCCAATTATTTTCAATATTCCTCAAAGATCATTGATTCCCACTGTATGAAGGAAAAAACAAACAAAAACTTCCATGAAGTAGAATTCAATTTTGTAAAAATACATATTCCCTAATATCAAGAATTTGTTAGAAATCCTATCTGGAAATAGAATGGAAAGAGTGAAAAGAAATTGGAAATACAGGAATTTTTGAAATAATTCTGAAACCTCACATTGCTCTGCCATTGTCAGGGAGAAGCCTGAATTCAGACTCTGAAGCTTACTGACTGTCTAAGCAGCACCTACAGTCAAATGATGATATCAGGACACCAACCTTGAGTTGTTTTCCTAAAGTATTGATGGGTTGCGCTTTGCTGCCTATACTCTCACGTGGACACCCTTGACCCAATGTCAAGTGTCTGTGAAAGCCATGACTGGGGTTAATTATCAGAGGCTACAGAAGAGAGTCCACCACTGTCTGTCAGCTTGTCACACTGTGGTGGTTTGCGTGTTGCTTTGATGCCGGAAGCTATGCCACCAGCATTTCAAATACCAGAAGAATCATTCATGGTGGACAAGTTTCAGCAGAGCTTCCAAACTAAGACAAGAAAGGCCTGGAGATCTAGTTCCAAAAATCAGTCAATGAAAATCCTATGGCTCACAGAATATTCTCCAAGACTTAGACATGTCATCAGGAGGGACTGATTGCTAGAAAAGGACATCATGTTTGATAAAGTGGAGGGCCAGCAAAAGTGAGGGACACCTTCAATGAGATGGACTGACACAACAGCCGCAACAATGGACTCAAACATACTGATGGTCATGAAGATGGTATAAGATTGGGCAACATTTCCTTCTGTCATAAATGGGGTTGCCATGAGTCAGAGCCAACTCAATGGCAACTAACAACAACAACAAACAAAGAGACTGCTTTTACCAGCAAAGACGAGAGAACCATCCTGGGATGATTCAGCTAAGAAGGTTGGCTTCATGAGCATCATTTTCTAAGCTTTGCATTTCCCTAAACTTTTTTTAAGTCCATGAGAAACATAATGAATTTTCAGGACACACAGTAGCCTTCTCTCACTATAATCAGGCATCTGGTGGGTACCTGGGGAGTTTGGGGTTCTCACAATGACTGAGGTTGCTTCTGAGAATTAGAAGAAGGGGGCATGTTCTGACAGTTCTGCACGTTGTCAGTCACTACTGCGATGTGTTGGACAATCCTGCATAACAAAGAATTGACCCTTTCGAATCCCCCACGGAGAAATATTGGTGGGTCGTACACACTTCCAGTTGCACTGCACACATGTGCACACACACACACTTAATTGTTTCTCTGCACGTGGTTATCATCACTTCTTCTTTAAAAAAAAAAAAAAAACAAGAATAAATAATGAGAAAACTTAGGATAATAACTACTCCAAGAGCGTATATGTAATGTAACGGTTAAGAATATGTAAAAGTCAGTGTCCGGGCTACACAGCAGTCTGTTTTGCTTCCCACTTGATGTCAGCTCCCTTGAAAGCCAGCAGTCTTCACTATAACAGCAGCTGGGCTGACGGTGTGGTGTGACTGCCTTGGCGTTCTGCCAAACCACATTAATCATTTTTCCCAGGCACTAGAATGGTATCTAACATCCCCATTAGTTGGGACTCTAGATCTTCCATCTGAAGAATAACAGAAAAGGAGAGAATGAATAACACAGGGGAGATAAATAAAAATAATACAGGCTTACATCACTTCATGTAATAAAACTGTAGGTGTTCTTGAAATATATTATTATTTGAGGGGAGGGGATAAGGAATTTCTTCAAATTAATCACATGACAGATGCAACAGAGGAGCTTCCAAATTAAGTCAAGCCTATAAAAACAGAATCATTTCCTAAGCCATCTTTTGTTTCAAGGAACATTTTCACATAGTGAAAGGTGAAAGTGCAATATCCCATTATAAGAGTCATCCTAAGAAAGGACTGAGAGAAAAGAAGGAAGGAGGAAGGAATGAAGGGGAAAGAGAGACTGTTACATTTCTATCTCAAAAAGTTAGGTAAGGGCATGATGACTTTAATTAGAGTAGCCATATAGTTTACTGCACAAACCAGAAGATTCTTGAAAGTAAAAAGTGTCACTAGTCAGAAGGTGCCCTGGGACAACAGGTATACACTGTGACTGTATCTGGGGTGAGTGGAGATGTACAGTCACCTTCTTGCCATAGCAAACATAGAGGTCTTGAGGACTGATACATTCTTAGATTTGACCTTGTTGACAAACAGCATGTAAGCCTTATCAATTATTGTATGGTATACTGTAGTAAGAATACCATAGGTAAAGACATGAAAAACTTCTGGCAAGAAGCAAAAACAAAAAAAGGTAAAAACTAGCTTCTCATTCATACAATAAATGTTTATTATGTTCCTACTCTGTTCCACATATTATAGTAGGTATTTGAACTAGATTTAAAAAAATCTCTAAACCATCTAGACATTTGACTTGCTTCTGGTAGTGGGAAAAAGGAACAATTCTACAAAACCTTCAAGAAATTATCATTAGGGCTTAGTCAAATTTTCTAGACCTTCAAGGAATGATCATTAGGGCTTAGTCAAATGTTCTGTGTTGCTAAGCTGTGCATCATCTTAAGCAATAGCACATTTACAATATAATCATTTTGTATAGAAATAATTCTAAAATGTGTTATGATACTAAAAATAATTTAACTTTTACTTAGAGATTCAGCGTGATCAACACTAATGAGAGTCATTACACTGCATGAACCTCAGGGGACACTAATACATACAGGGCTTCTGATGTTCATGCCGAAACATCCCAATGACATTTTGCATTCTTACATTTATGCTTCATTCTTTTTCTGGATCCTTTTTGCTGTTAGACTGTCACTTGTCAATGCTATCATTATACTTATTTGTAATAACAGCAGTCATTTAACATAATATGTGGAAAGCACTTTTGTGTTTGCCTATATATCTCGTTTAGTTCTTTTTGAAAATAATCCAGTGGGTTAGTTCCTATTATTATCCCCATTTCACAGAAGAAGAAATATGAGGCATAGAGAAATGAAGTTCAAAAGTTGCTAAAGTTCAAAGACCTGGCTGAACTCAGGCAGTCCAGTGCTCTTGACTAATATACCATGTAGGCACACCCCCATCCACCTTACTATGCTATGAACTTGACAACCTTAGAATTACGCATAAGGTTAGAAAAAACACGCTCTGTGACAGCATCTGAGAGAAGCAAGCGTTGTGAGTTGAGGGGAATCAACTCTATGACACCTAGATTTGTCATTGGGCTTTTTTTTTTTCTGTAGCTCACAAATATGTCTGTGTGGGTGACGTTTGTTAGATAACTGAGTCTGCCAAGTTAGCTGAGCCTTGGAAATTAAATATAAGGAAAATGAAAAGATTTTTACAATACAAGCACATGTGCATTTTTTTCCCCAACTATCTTTTTTTATGTTGGATATTCTCTCATTAAAAATTTAGATTTTTAGGAAAAATAGAGTTTAATTTTAGTTGTATGAATTTTAAGACTATAAGGACAGTTATTTGGCACAGTAGTCATGCCAGACAGACATCAAGTATCAGGTGATAGAAATTCATAAACACATGAACAAAGACTCCATTTATCCATTGGCTTATTGAAAAGCAAATGAGAACACTATGTAGGTTGCTAAGACAACTGAAATGCGATGATTAAATGTGAGATAATGAGCAGAATCTCTGTACCTTTAGAAATTATTTTTTTGGGATCCCTGCTAAGTCCTCATCTATATTTATGGCTGCAACTGTAAGAGCACTGCTTTAGAAACAAGCAAACAAAATGAAAAAAAGCAGGCGTTTGAGTTCGGCTGGTGAAGAAGCTTGTAGCCTCCCTATCAAGAAAGAGCCCTGGTCCTGGAGGATGTGTTGTGGCAAGAAAGGTGTTCTTGGCAGGGAAATCAACCCTTTCTTACAGCAGTGATGGATGAGGTGCCTGTCAGAGATTATTACCAAAGAGTCAAGAGAAAATTACGTGCAATGGATTTATTAAAATTCCAAGTAAATATTTTCAAAATATGGGAAAGACTAGACGTAGCTTTTTCGAGAGTGTTGTTATTTCAAATTCGAAACTCTGCGCTCACTCCACTCATGCCACACTGTCCTCCCTGCTGCTCCCTGAACATGCTGGGTAGGCTCCCACCTGAACATGCCGGGCAGGCTAGTCCCTGAGGTGCTGAACTTCCCCGGCCCTCTCCTTGGCTCAGTTCCTTATTTCCTTCAAGTCTTTGCTCAAATATCATCCAATTTAAAATTACAACCTATTCCCCCACATCCATACATCTGATCCTCCTTTTTATTCCTTAGTACTTATCACCTCCTAACATACTCCATTATCATGCAGGCTCTTATTTTGTTCACTGAAGGATCTCAAACACTCAGACCAATGCCTGACACACGGTAGATGCCCAAGAAAGAGGAACTTTAAAGGCAAGAATAAATGCTCCTACAACGAACTGCTGAAAGAAAAACGCAAGATGCCCTTGTTTCTTTCCACCTTAAGCTGGTCCAACAGGAAGAGGGACTCCTAAAATTTTCATGTTTGTGTACTTGCACTAAGTCTAGAACTTGTCAACTAAAGATATCCCGACTCTAGAATAACCATGAGAAATTATGGCTCAATAACTCCTGAGCAGATCACCAATCAACATGGTGCGTACTCAGAGGTGGTTGCTGCCCCCATCCACAACTGTAATTATCATTATGATGCAAAGTAGTTTTATCTTACCATGTTAGGTCCTCTGGATAAAAGTCACTAAACAAATGATCCTTTATGTGATATGTTACTCTGACCAAACTAATTCAAAGCAGCTAACAGTCTACAGAAAGACTGTCTCATACTATTAATAATAAAGACTTCAGGGGTGCTTAGTTTACTGTAGGAGAGGTTAACCAGGAACATAGGCATTTTCTGGAATTAATCACTAATACATGTGGGGAAATCAGACATTTTCTCAGCTCTAGAGAATAATGTAAGCTGTCAGAAAGAAAAGACCAGACCCCTTCCCCTTCCCATTGTCATCATGCCTACTTCAGGCCTAATCTATTATTTCATGATATATACATATATATACACACACACACACACACACACGTATTTTTTCTTAAGACAAAAGAAAGAAATACCCAGTAGTGCAGACAGTTTAGAAAATGTGTTCAAAACGTGGGGAAAAAAATAGTGCACAATGCCTTCCCCAAATAATCACAATTTGTTAAAAGTCTCTCAGGCCTTTGGAATAAGTCTCACAGCTGGTTTCACTGCCTCCAGGCACCAGCGCCACAACTCCTCTGTCACCACAAGCACAATTTTAATCGTGTTATTACCTGATCAGAAATCTACTGGGGTCTTCTCAATGCCTGTAACAGAGATTACCAAAATTTCAAATTTAGACTCCAGGTTATAGATTTCTGATTGCATTTCTTTAGGTGTCCTTGGGAATTGGAAAACAAAATAAAAAAAAAAAGTCCAAATCTAGACCCTTATTCTGGTAAAATTACCCTCAGAAGGCTTTAAATAACTTAAACCACAGTATGAAATGCATTAATCAGACAATTACCTGGATTAGATCACAGGAAATGGAGAAAGCAATTTTAATTTGGATTGGTATTTGAAAGCAGAAAAGCAGATTGGGTTCGTTGAACAGCATCTTGTGAACCTGGGAATGGGGACAAGGAGGCCAAGAACCGGTAGAAGGTTGACAAGGTGAATAGAGTTCCTCTTACTTTGAAGTTCGGCTCCCACTCCACATAAAGCTTTCTTCTGAGCAATCTTTGCTTTGCAGATCATAATTCGTAGATGTCTGGCCTATGAAATCAAGCCCCAGTCCTCACACTAGTGAAATGGACAACTATAATTAGAGGAGGGAGTACATTTTCAGTTTCCTTAATATATGCTGCATTATACAAAGTAAGGGATTTGGGGAGGCTGTGTGTTGGGTAAAACAAGTCGGTGTATATATTCTGGGCAGGCAAGGGGTTAAAAAGTAGCAGGTACTTGCTGGTTAGCTGACCAACATCTTTTTCTTGGAAGTTCTTCTCACTCTTAGTTCATGTATTTCTTAAGGTAGTTTTTTTTTTTTTTTTTTTTTTTTAAATTGTTGTACTTTAAGTGAAAGTTTACAATTCAAGTTAGTCTCTCATATAAAAATTTATACATATATTGTTATGTGACCCTAATTGCTCCCCCTATACTGTAACAGCACGTTCTTCCTAAGGCTGTTTTTGAAAGCCACATTTCTGTTTACTGACCCTGCCCTTCTGCCGATCGCATTCCCTAGGGATTTAGAACTGAGATAAAGGAGGAGAGAAAATTTTCATTTTGATCTGGGTGACTGAAATGGGAGCCCTGGTGGTGTAGTGGTTAAGTGTTTGGCTGCTAACCAAAAAGTTGGCAGTTCAGTGACTGAAGAGGTAAAAATCATAAAATTAGGAGCAGTGTCACACAAGCATTTTTCTCCTATTGTGGGGCTTGAAGAAAAAAATGACACTGATGAGCCAGTCTTCATAAAGAGAGGTAAAGGCACTGGCGTCCCTAATCAGAGAGGACACAGGTGGACACAAAGTATTAGGAACACAACCCCTGGTTCCTGTACCTTTGAGATCCAGGAAGCCTTCTCAAGTTCTCTAAGATATGTGTGTGTGCGTGTGTGTGTATAATTCTGTGTGTGTGTGCATATATATACATATACAATTTTTTTCCTGAATGTATGTTTCGGAACCCATGTTAGAGCCATGTACTCTTAGGTCAGTTTGGGGCTAAAATAAGAAGATGAATGGGACTCAATAAACATCTAACAGACCAGAATGATGGCAACAGCAGAGTGGATAGCAGATAATCCCTGAACTTATGCTGACAACAATTAGGCACAAGGAGCAAACACCTTCATTTTTGACACAATTGTATTTTTAAGGTTATTTGTTCATGCTTCTTTGTATACTCTATAAGTGTATTAAGTATCATCTGATCAATGAACAGGGCAACACCACATAGAAAGTGTCACTAAGAAAGGCTTGTCAACAGTCCTAGCAAAATAGAAAGGGGCTAGATTCGAGGAAACCACATGGGGATCTGTTGTACTAATCCAGAGGTGAGTGATGAGTACCTAAACTTTCACAGTGGCAGTGGGAAGGAACAGGATACAGGGGTCCAGAAACCATGGCAGAGAAAAATTAAATACAACTTGATGACCAACAGAATTTGGGAAAGGAAGGAGAGGAATAAGTTAAAGAATAAAGTTCTGAGATAGGATAACTGAGAGAATTATCAGTGGAAGGAAAGGAGCCTGGGGGAGAAATGCAACAATTATAATTTTTCTTAAGTGGAGTTTGAGTTGGCAGAGAGAAATCCATAACGAAATTGCATTAGGGATTTGGGGTTACAAGAGATATTCTAGGAAAGATGGCAAGCTGAATTTGTTGTAAGTCATTCATTTATTTAACAGATATTTATTGAGGACCTGCTATGTGCCAGGCCCCGTGCTGTATACTAGTGATCTAACGGTGAACAAAAGCCAGTATGATGTCTAACCTTGTGGAGCTTATAGTGTAGTGAACAAAGTAGGCACTATTCAAATGTGGCACCTCTCAGGCAAAAAAATATGGTGCCGTGAGGGCATACGACAATGGGATTGGACCAGTCTGCTGGCCGGAAAAGGCCTCCTGAGTAAGAAGCACAGGGCAGTGATTTGAAGGATGAATTGAAAACAACTAGGTGAACAAAGATGGGAGTGGGGAGAGTGTGAGGGTAGGAGGGGAATGTAGACCTTATAACAAGGTGAAGCTTGGTGGAAATTGACACTAGAGTGATAGGAAGCAGCCACAGCATGCTAGGCATTGTGGGTCATCTCAAGAGTGGTGAAGAGAGAGATTATACGTGAAAAAGTATGAAACAAAAAGAAAGCACAAAGATGAAGAATAAAACCTAGGTATCTGACGGCAGTGAAGCAAAGGCTAAACAAATAAGGATGTGAATAAAAACAAAACGAAATAAAAAAAATCCAAACCCGTTGCCACAGAGTTGATTCCAACTCACAGCGACCCTGTAAGGCAGTGTAGAATTGCCCTGTAGGGTTTCAAGGAGCAGCTGGTGGATTCAAACTGCCACCCTTTTGCTTAGCAGCCGTAGCACTTTACCACTGTGCCACCAGGGTACATGAATAAAGAGATTTTAATAGTAGGATCCTTTTTCCCTTTAGCTATAGCCTTTCTTTCTCCCTTAATGGATATAAGGATCAGTCTTGTTCAGTTTTAAACGTATCATAAACAACTATTCTGTGTATAAGGAGGGCCTTTCCCATGTATTATTTTACTCTCATTTACGCATGCAATCTTGGGAAATGATTAACTTTAGACAGAGAAATGCACAACCAGACCATGAAGTGTATAAATAACACTAAGCTACAAAGAACAAACTTCAATTTTTTTCCCCTCCATTTATTATGATGTCGTTTATTGGTACAGTTGTGAAAATTTTTATTTTCTTCATGTTCTGAAGGCTGCAGTCTTTGACCTTCATTAGTAAGTGCTTCAAGTAGGCTTCATTTTTGGCAAGCAAGGTTGTATCATCTGCATATTGCAGGTTGTTAATGAGTCTTCCTGATCCCATGTTCTTCTTCATTCTCTTTCATTCTATTCACATCAATAATCAACGTCCGGGGACCTCATACCATCAAGAAAGCAGTGCCAGGAGCAGAGCGCGTCCTTTGGACTGGGGTCCCTGTGCAGAGAAGCTCCTAGTCCAGGGGAACACTGAATAGAAGAAGGCCGACAGAGAGAAAAAGCCTTCCCCTGGAGCTGATGCCCTGAATTTGGACTTTTAGCCTACTTTGACTGTGAGGAAATAAACTTCTCTTCATTAAAACCATTCACTTGTGGTAATTTCTGTTCTAGCAGCACTAGGTGACTAAGACAGAATTTGGTACCGGCAGTGGGGTGCTGCTCTAACAGATACCTAAAATGTGGAAGTGGTTTTAAAACTGTGAATGGATAGACGTGCAGCAGTGACAGAGGACCAGCAGCAGCAGAGAACCTACAGCAGCAGAGAAGCAGCAGCAGCAGAGAACCAACAGCCGCAGAACCAGGAGACCAGTGAAAGACAGCGCTGGAGCCGACCCAGGAAACGAGAGAGTTGAATGCCTGTGAGCAGAAGGCTTCCCAGTGGAGTGGGGTGTCTCTGGGCACTTATCAGTGGAGCTAGGCTTGCCGACCCACGGACCGAGGGAGCTGAGTGCCTGTGCGCAGAAGGCTTCCTGGAGGAGTGGGGTGCCTCCGGGCACTTACCAGTAGAGCTACTGAGCTTTAGAATGCTTGCCCCAGCAGGGCAGATGCAGGAGTGAGGCCCGAGGGCCCAGAGGCCATAGGAAGCAGAAGCTGAAGAGACAAGGGACACAAGAAGCTGAACTGCTTCAGCCTCAAAAGGCATGGCCATGACCTCAGGAATTTCAAAGCGTGGAGCCATGGCCTCTGGTGTTTCTAAGGGTGGAGTTGTCACTCCGATGGACTAGGAGAATGGTGCGCCTAAAGCCAAGGGAGCAGAGTTGCTGTCCCAGTGGACCTGGAAGGCGGAGCTGAAGCCCAGGGCCGAGGGGCCCCCACTCAAAATCCAGAGACTGTGGCCAATACCTACAGTCTGGAGGGCAGGGCTATTGTGCAAATTGTCTCAGAGAACAGAGGATTATTTTCAAAGCCTTGAGGGCTAATGTAATGTGTTCTGCTAACTTGCTTGGCGCCTGTTATGCCTTCTTTCCCTGCAATTTCTCCCATTTGTCATGGGAATGTCTAGCTTGTGCCTGTTCTGCCATTGTACCTTTGGAAGCAAATAATTTATATTCTAGATTTCACAGATGAAGAGGAATTTTTGGATTTTGGACTTGGAGTTAAGACTTTTGCTATGATATGATGGGGCAAATATGTTTTCCATGTTGCAAGGATGTGTTTTTTGGGGGCCAAAGGGTAGAATGTCATAGTTTGAATTATGCCCCCCAAAAAAATGTGTGTATCAATTTGGCTAGGCCATGATTCCTGGTACTGTGTGATTTCCTGTATGTTGTAAACCTGCCTCTATGATGTTAATGAGGGAGGATGGGTGGCAGTTGTGTTAGTAAGGCAGGACTGGAGCTACAAGACTGGATTGTGTCCTGAGGCAATCTCTTGAGATATAAAACACAGAAGTGAGCAGTGAGACAGGGGGACCTCATACCATCAAGAAAGCAGTGCCGGGAGCAGAGCGTGTCCTTTGGACCGGGGTCCCTGCGCAGAGAAGCTCCTAGTCCGGGGGATCACTGAAGAGAAGAAGGCTGACAGAGAGAAAAAGCCTTCCCCTGGAGCTGATGCCCTGAATTTGGAGTTTTAGCCTACTCTACTGTAAGGAAATAAATTTGTTTGTTAAAAAAAAAAAAAAAAAAAAAAATCAATGTGCATGACAGCAGTGGTCAATAAATCAAATGACTAATTGCACTGGATGAATTTGCTGCAAAAGACCTCTTCAAAGTTAAAAAAAACAAAGATACCATTTTGATTCTAAGGTGCAACTGACTCAAGCCAGGATCTTTTCAATTACCTCATATGCATGTGAAAGCTAGACAAAGAAAAGGAAGACAGAATAAGGACTGATACATTCAAATTGTGATGTTGGATAAGAAAATACTGAATATATCATGGTCTGTCAGAAGAATGAACAGATCAATCTTAGAAGAAATATAACCAAAATGCTCCTTAGAAGCAAAGATGGTGAGACTTCAGCTCACTTTCTTTGGACACATCATCAGAAAAGACCAATTGCTAGAAAAGAATACCATGTTTGGTAAAGCAGAGGATTAGCAAAAAGAAGAGAAACAATGAGATGGACTGACACAATAGCCACAACAATAAACTGAAACATACTAATGATTAAGAGGACGGCACAGGACCGGGCAACATTCCCTTCTGTTATACATAAGGTCACCATGAGTCAAAGCCCACTTGATGGCAACCAACAACAAAAATACATATAAAGATAAATGTCCACAAGTTCTCAATGAGCTATAGGGAAGGACTGATCAGGCACATATATATAAGGTATTCAGTAAATAATAATTTAAGTTTTGAAAAAGTGTTCTTTAAACCTGCAATTATCACTGATCAGGGATTTAGTAGATATCTCACACAATTATCTGAGGAAATCAACTCAATATGCTATTATGACCAAAAGGGTCAAGATATCCCAGATATGCAGGATACAATTAACGGCAAAACAGAACGTATCATTCACTCTTCTTCAGAACCCCAGTTGCAAAACTGCAGTAACCTGTGAACATATCCCAGAAATGACAAAATGGATCCAGGAAACCAACAGTGAAAGCCAACCAAATGGATGAAAAGGCTAGAAGAGATGCCCACGTCAGACCAGGCTTTGAAATGAGACAGAACACCCTCCAAATAGGGAAGAAAAAAAATTAAGCTATAGTATGACTTAAACTGGAACCTTGGTGTAGTGATTACGAGCTTGGCTGCTAACTAAAAGGCTGGCAGTTCAAATCCACCAACCGCTCACTGGAAATTTTATGGGTCAGTTCTACTCTGTCTTACAGGTCACTATAAGTCAGAACTGACTCACTCTATGTATTGATTAATTATCAGGGACTTAACTCTTCAAATCCCCAAAAAGGAGAATTAAATAGCACTCTTAGAATATCTATCAATCATCTATCATTTTCAGGGGAAGTATATCTTATAATTTCAAAGTGGTTTTAAACAAATACAAGGAATTAATTATTATTTTGCATTGCAGTTGGTAATTTCCTGGGTTCATCAGTCAAAAAGATGTTGTTGTTGTTAGTTGCCATTGAGTCAATTCTGACTCACAGAGACCCCATGTGTACAGAGTAGAACTGCTCCATAGGGTTTTCAAGGCTGTGATCTTTCAGAAGCAGATCACCAGGCCTGTCTTCTGAGGTGCCTCTGGGTGGGTTCAAACAGCCAACCTTTTCGTAAGCAGCAGAGCGCTTAACCGTTGGCATCATCCAGGGACTTCCAAAAAGACAGTATATGCTAATAATGTAATTAAGTCCAAGAAATGGTTACCTAACTCCATGGGGTATACAGCCAGATTGCGTTATTGAGAGAATCTCAGTTTACTGGAATTACATACTTAAATTTTCAAAGATGAGGAAATACACCCAGCAGAAATTATTTTTGATGCCTCTTAGAGATAGAATATTGGAATAGATGAATTTCTGATCTGACACAGTGAAGATACTGTGTTTTCATGAAGGGGCCCTTGGTTTTCTCTGCTATGAAAACAATCTAGCATTAATTTTTAGACAGGCAATTATATACAGTTAAGTAAATCAGCCTACTGGAAAGATTGTAATAATTATTTCACTAGCAGACAAACAGGTATAACTTTAAATACATTAAGTTTGAAACCAAAAGCCATTACCATCGAGTTGATTCTGACCCATGGCAACCCTTTAAGGATAGCATTTTTAAATCACAACTATTCACATACAATGAATTGCATCTTTTTTTAAGCCTCTACACACAGACCTGGAATAGGACAACTTTCTCGGTGTCACTTACAAGTAAGATATTAAACTGAAATTAATCCCAATGCCGCTTTAAAAAGCTGGAGAGTCATTTTTCTTTTTTGTTGATAATTGTAAAGTTATATATCCAAGAACAAGAAGACACTACCAAGGCCTTTGCTGATTTCAGACTATCATTAAGTGCTCAGTAAACCCAATTTATTTAACCTGTGAAGCAGGAAGAGCCAACCCTCAGCATTATCCACAGACTCTTTTTTACTCTCCATTTGTAAAAACAGAGCCCTGGTGGCACAGTGGTTAAGCATTTGGCTGGTAACCAAAAGGTCGACAGTTTGAATCCACCAGATGCTCCCTGGAAACCTATGGGGCAGTTCTAGTCTGTCCTATAGGGTTGCTATGAGTTGGAATTTACTGGACAGCAACAGGTTTTTGTTTTTTTTAATGACATGTACGATCTAAGATGACAGTTTTTACAAATAAACCAAAAAATTGTCGACCTTTTGGTTAACAGCCGAGCTCTTAAACACTGAGCCACCAGGTCTCCACATGCCATAAGTACATCCTATATTTTAATGATTTTCACTTACACCTCCTTCCTGTATTCTGTCGGCAGCACTGTGACCAAGAGGAGATGAACTTATTACAGGAAAAGAACTGGTGTAATTCCAACAAGTCACTTTAGAGCCCAATTTAGCCAAAATATTTATTTCTATCCTCTCCTTAATTAACAGGCCAATTATAAAACAAAGTTCCGTGATTTGAGTCGTATTTCCTTTCTATGCTCTTTATCTCTACATGCTCTACTAGTTAGTGGCCCAGAAAGGAAAAAGCAAAAAGCAACAGAAACAGAGGATTACAAAAAAAATCATTCGGTACTATGTGGACAAAATTAACATGCAGGTATTCTATTTGTAAAGAATGCAATTAAGGAATGAAATAAATTATTTCTTCACTTCATAATTAGATATAAGAAGGACTGGAAGTAGAAGAGTCTAAAAAAAAAAAAAAAGGGATACTCATAGAAACTTCTGCTACAAACTTCACATGTCCAGGAACTGTCACATATATTTTCAATGATGACTGAAAAAAGGCACACATTTATAAAATTAAAATTCACCATGAATACAGAAAAAAAATCAACATGAAATGATATTGCAGTTTATGTTTTAAGATGGTCTATCTAGTAACAAACTTAATTTTAAGATAAATAGAATTTTAATTTTCTCAGGTACCCATTCTAGAGTTCACACTAGCTTTTGAAACAAAGGCCAACAGTAGCATATTGTGAACATGTTCAGCAACTCAGAAGAAAGCAGAAAACAGAATACATTTGAGCAACGTCAGTTTTTATATAAAGCACATTACGCCCCTGTATATATGACATCAAGTTCAATAGAGCTTTAGGAAAATGAAAAAATACTGTCCCTAATGTCTGGTTTTTAGTATATGTACGTACTATTATTTCCAGTAAGACATTTTTGCCTTAGTTATATTGCATGGGTTAGTAAACCCTCTGTATCCCAATCTACCAGTCACATCTGCAGCCCAAGCGTTTCTTTCCAAAAGTGGAATTGAGGCCAAGCAAGACAAAGAATTTGCTGATACACATGTCACTCCAAGAATTCTCCTCACAAAGTCTCCACACCCAATTTAATTACTTCCCTACTGTAAAAACACTTTCCATCTGCATTTATTCTAATCATTTCAAATCCAAAACCAACACAATATAAAGCTAGCTAAATAAATGAATGATATTAGATTTAGATTCCAAGTGAGGCAACATTTTGTAAGGCAGTAGGTCTCCAACCTGCATTTTATGCCAATACAGTATATCACTTTGAGCTCAATTCTTCACTTAAGATTTTCTTTTAGAATAGGATTGCCTAGCTCTAGGCTTTAAATCTCAATCAATCAGTCAATCTCTTTCTTTCTCTCTCTCTCTCACACACACAAAGAGAGAGAAAAGGAGAGGGAAAGAGAAAAGGAGGAAAAGGGAGAGAAACAGAATACTAATGTCAGTGCTTCTGAATGAGCAAAAAAGAATGTATCCATATATGTGTGTGCTAAAGTAATGTTGTCTAGTGTCTATACTGAAGTCAGGTTCTTTTGTTGCTGTTGTTGCTTTTGTGGGGGGGACAGGTTATAAAAACTGGACCTCAGTACATGCATACAATAAATACTGTTTCTGGTACTATTTGATTCATTGACTACTCAGTAAGTTACTGTATCCTTCTTGTACACAAAGTTCTTGAGTGTTTTTTTTAATTCTCTCCATGGTTTTTCATCATGGCATCAACTAATTGCCAGTTTTGATACTCCCAGACCTAGTATCTGTGAATAAATAGAGTTTCCAAGAATAGGCTGCTGTGTCAGGGCTATGGAGGCAGCTACATCTTCATGTTACTGACACTGACTTTAGTGTGGAGACTGCCTCTTGTACCAGAAGTCAGCAAAGGACACCTGCAATTCTCAAAATGGCTCGGCAACTTTCAACCAATAAATGAACCCTAAGTCATCTTGAAGGGCTTTCCACTTTAGATTTTAATAACTAAGGATTGTTTAATCTGCTTATTTGTTTTTGACATCGTGAAGCTTTAGCATCCTTATAAATTATCGAAATTTACCCATTTATATTACAGAATAGGAAACTTCTAGAAGCTGCTAATCTGTGGTAACGTACTGCTGGTTTCTAAGAACTCCAACCACTTTTCAATTAATACATATATATTATAAAATGATAATATATATATTTTAAACATGCTTTTTAAAAATAAATTTTACCTTAAAAATAAAATTTTACTTTTAAGGTTACATGGGCTGTGATTTACCAGATAAAAAAGAATGCTTTAATTCTAGGTTTAAATATATGAGCTCTGAACACTTAGTTTCTTCTCTAACTTACTGACACCAATTAATGAACACTGAATCAGTTTGGTGGCTTTCTGCTTGTTTAAAACTTATTTAAGCATATTTATTTGTCCCAAAACTCGGAATGGCCTCAAAGGTAAAACATTTTGATATGAAATATTAACAATAAGGACTATTATACGGCTGTTTTTTTTCTACTAACCCTCAAGATCATCTGCTGCAAAGATTATCTAATTATACAACCCTTGTGAAGCATGTCAGAGGTAAGTCACTCACAGAGGTCAACAACATGATCAGGAAGGAATTACCCACAAAGAATGGAGCTTGGGGCTTCCCTTCTCTGTGGACACCCTGGAATTACTCTGCTTTAAGGAAGAAAAAGGTAATGGTTCAACCGTCTTTCAATGCTCCAATAGGCTAAGACTTTCTGGTTCCATTTTGATACCTAAGTATAAACAGCAAAGCTCAAGAGTAAAAAAGCCTTTATCATACTATATATCTTTTAATCCAAAGGAAAAGATACACAATCATTTAATATAAAACATATAGGAATCAATTATAGGAACATCATACTGTATAAAACCAAGAAAAGTTATTCAAACCGTAAATGGAGTGTACGTAATATATATTCTCTCTCCAAAAGGAACATATGGTGGTTGTCAACATTTTACCTACATCTGTAATTGTTTTTTGTGCCAAGAAAAATCACTATACACACCATATATTAGAGTGACTAGGACAAAATAAACTAAGGCCCACTTCATTAAATATAAATTTCTTAACATGTTAAGTCATACTACCATATTAATGACATGTACTTAATATTGTCATAGTATTTACAGTACTTATCCATTTAAAATTGAAGACTGTATTTTGAAAAGAAAGCAACACAAATGCGAGCTCTAAAAAGATTGGGCACGTGTCCCAACCACAAATAACTAAATGGTGTTAAATTCCTGTATGTAGTGGCCTGACCACTTCCATTCATCACCTCTATGGGCTGCAAATAACCAAAAAGGGAATGCCAAGTTAATTCTGACTTTTCTGATTTAATAGTCTCAAAATCTAGCAATGTTTGAATGAAAGGGAAAATAAAATATCGTTTTCTTCTGTAAACATAGATTTGAAAGTTATTCAGTTTCTGGAACAATTTCAGATGTGAATACATTATAAGAAAGAGTTAGAGAGAAAAATCGAGGTTAACTTAATAAATGCTAAGGGA
Source organism: Trichechus manatus latirostris (assembly GCF_000243295.1). Lineage (NCBI taxonomy): Eukaryota > Metazoa > Chordata > Mammalia > Sirenia > Trichechidae > Trichechus > Trichechus manatus. The sequence continues at coordinate 40,228,967 of NW_004443938.1, forward strand.
ATACGTTTTCAAGTATTTCTAGACATTTTTTTCATTGCTTTTTAAAGCTGACTTCAACCAGTCCTTTTTACTGATATTAACATAAATGGTGTCCTAGCCAGTGTGTTATATAATTGCCATATATACCAGTCCTTAGAGAAGCTCAATGTTTAAATTCACAGTTACATCTGAGTATAACTTCTTACTGCTGTTACTGTTGTATGTTGTCAAGTCGACTCGACTCATAGCAACTCTATATGACAGAGTAGAACTACCCTATGGGGTCCCCAGGCTGTAATCTTTACGGGAGCAGATCGTCAGGTCTTTCTCCCACGGAGCTGCTGGTGACCTCAAACCACTGACCTTTAGGTTAGTGGCCCACCGCTTAACCACTGGGCCACCACGCTCCTTAACTTCTTACTAGTTCTCTAAAATTGCAATTTTTTCTAGTGGAGTCTTAGGCTAGATATTACTGTACCTGGAATTCTGAGCTTCTGAAACATCTGATTCTGTGCACGTTTTCTTTACCTGTAAGAAAAGAGTACTAGTCATTCTCATATTAAAATAAAACTTCCTCACTCAGTGTTCACACATTTATTAAAAGTAAAGCAGATATACCTCTGCTCACCAAGATCTCTATAAAATACTCCCATATTACAGTGGCAGTATGCAGTACTGAACACTGCATTTCATTATTATCCCAGGAACAGCTGCCAAACGCACTTCCTTAGACTCCATTAGTATGTAAAATGTTCAGTGAAAATAGCCTGGGAGTAGCCTAACTAGGAACAAAGAAACCAAAGAACCAGGTTTCCCACTTAGGAACTAGAAAGCCATACTGTTCTCAGTTTACTAAGAAATGTTTTTCCAATTGATACTGCTTCTGTCTCCTGCTAAAGTGCACAATAATAAACACCAGGTTCTGGGGCAAAGCATAGCGTCAAACATTAATTTTCATTTTCTCAATCCAGTGGCTGTATGTTTTATATATTTTCTCAGCACATCAATTAAGTGTAGGCATTGCTCACAGACTTCTCACATGTATTTGCAGCATATCTGCACACTATATTTCAACTTTGTGGTTTGTTAACCCACAAAGGATAAAGAATGAAAGTAACTTTTACTTCCGTGACTACATAATGCTATCCATTTTTGGACAAAAGTATGTAGTACATCCTCTAAAATAAAGCAGGGCACAAATCTGTCGCTTTTCACAGTTTAACTTCAAGCACCCCGATGCCTATGTCTGATTATTACTGTCTTAAAGATGTATTTTATGCAACATAGTCTCAATTTCAAGAATCTCTGTTACTATGGAAAATGTATAATATATATTTTTAAGTCCACTGTTATAAATTCTGAATGTTTATATTGCCATGGTCTATCTATGTGCCAAGGCATTTTAACTTCTAATATGCAACTTGGGAGTGAAAAATAAGTCTACTGAATATATACTATGGGCACACTCATGTGATGTGAATTGCAATATGAATGGGAACACTTAAGAGTATGTTTTGAATTTTAAGACAAGGTGTTGTCTTTCCAGCTCACAAATTAATTCTTTCCTCCTCTGATTCAGAATGCTTAAAAACACTCAGAATCCCTTACACATTCAAAACTCTGTGTTGTTTGCTTTCAACTCTAAGCCTAGACACTTTAAAATCTGGAAAATCAATTATTTGCCTAATATTCTTAACTATGTGCTCTCCTATGCATGCTGTGTATGCATTTATGTAATGATTAGCAAAAAAGATTGTCATCCCTGTCACATTATGCAACATCTTTTATGCCCTTAGCGAGAAACTCTGCACCATGAAATGGAGAGGTAAAGAAGAATTAGTTGAAAAACAAACAAAACACTTTTCCTAATATGTAAACACATAATTCACTACCAAATCCCAAAATCTGATGTCCATTAAAAGTCTAAGAAAAATGAGAAGTAAAAGGGAGAGTACTAGGAAAAAATTCTCTCCTTTCTATAGTTCTTTACCCATGACTTAGCACCAGAAACTAAATGACGTACCCAATGAGTATGTAGAAATCACCCCAAAGTGAATGCCACTTTCCTCAAGACTACTGATTACTCGACTTTGGTCTGACTGAAGAAGCTCCAAACCACTACTGACAAACTAGATGTACACAACTAACTGGGGGTTAGAGCCAGGCAAGCTTCCTGTGGTTTAAAAACAAAAAAGATTTTTTTTTTTCTCATACCGATGACAAAGCCTTTACAAAGCCTCATTCTCCAAGTCATTTATCAGAAAGTTGGGATTATTTTAATTTATTCTCAAAGAAGTAACTGGAATAGCAGGGAATACATCTATTTATCTTTACTACCCAGTACTCACAGAAGGATCCCTGGTGGCACAGTAGTTAAGCACTTGGCTGCTAACCGAAAGGTTGGAGGCTTAAACCCACCAACCTCTGCAGGAGAAAGATGTGGCAGTCTGCTTCCATAAACATTACAAACTTGGGGAACCCTATGGGGCAGTTCTAGTCTGTCCTATCAGGTCTCTAAGAGTCGTAATTGACTTGACAACAATGGGTTTGGTTTTTTTTAATTACCCAAAGAATCCCAGGCTCATACCTAATATTTAATAAGCATGTGATGAAAGAGGGAATTAGGTATTCTTTTTGGATATTGTTAGAGCAACACATTCTTACAAAGAGATTACTTTTAGGGATTTCATCCATTTGTTCATAGTCAAATGAGGGAAGAATAATATTTAGGATACAGTGATGGCTATTAAAAAAAAAATTGCTGTCGAGTCAATTCCAACTCTAAGCAACCCTACTGGACAGAGTAGAACTGCTCCATAGGGTTTCCAAGGCTGGTAGATTCAAACTGCTGACCTTTTGGTTAGCAGCTGTAGCTCTTAACCACTGCACCACCAGGACTTCATGACAACTATAGTGGACCCATAAAACCCATTGTTGTCAAGTTGATTCTGACTCACAGTGACCCTACAGGACAGAATAGAACTGTCCCATAGAGCTTTCAAGGCTGTAAATCTTTCTCCCATGGAGAGGCTGGTGGGTTCGAACCACTGACCTTTGGGTTAGCAGCTGAGTGCTTAACCCCAGTCTGGGGAAAATGAGGAAGGTAACAAAAGAAGTAACTACTGAATTGAGTCATAAAGGATATAGGATATAGGTCTCAATGACTAAGTATGGAGAAAGGTAGGTATTTCAACATTATGCAGTTTACCAGAGGAACCATATTATGAAGACTTTATATATGGTCAAGAGTTTGGAATTTAATCTTTGGGAAATGAAAGACCATTGAAGGGTTTTAAAAAACAGTCTTAGTAGAGGTGATACAGAATATAGTGTGGAAGGGGGACAAGGTGAGGGTCAAAAGACAAATAAGAGCCTAATGCAACAAAAGAGAGGGTGTAAGTTCCATGAAAACAGAGACCATGTTGACCTTGTACATCATGACATCTCTAGTCCTGAGTAGATGCTCCCCAAAAGTTAGTTTACTAAGTGAATCATTCAATCCATCACCAGGAGATGGTGAAGACCTGAGATGAGACAGGAGCCATGGGGAGAGAGTGGAGAGGATGTTTTTGACAGACATTTATGAGACAGAATTGACAGAAGAATATAATTGAGTCAAGCAGAATATGATTCTGACCTTTTACTCTGTCCTTAAAAAGAAGTTTAGGTACATCCCAAACTAGAAAAATGCTATTTTATGACTTCTTTAAAATGCTTCAAAATCTTATCTTATTTCTGAATTGATGGAAAGAAATTAATCATTAAGAAACCTGTATGTATTGTGTTGTGATCATGGAATTAGAAGCCAATGGACAATTTTAACTAAATTTGAACATACCCTCCCATTTGACAGATCAATGCCACCTTATCTAATGGCAACTGCTGAAACATACATGCTATGAAAGAAAGAATATTCTTACAAAATATATAAAATCTTCTGTCTCCACGGATCACCAATTGATTTTGAATTTGTCTTAAATAAATTTGAAACAAACCGGCCAAGAAATGAGGCAGAAATTCATACCTATAATTTAAATCCAAATCCTAGTTTTCATAAGACATACAAGAAGGTGAACAAAAAATATATACGAAAAAGACAAATAGTGTTAAATGCATTTAATCGGCTGCACTAAAATGAATTTTAACACTACTTAATGTCTCTCCAGAGAAATTATGAAAGTACGTGCAAAATCAAAACAAAGTGAAAAAGAATTAAATGTTCACTTTAAGAAAAAAATCTATTAATATCAACATAGAAATATCAAAATACTGGATTTTTTTCAAAGAATGAATGAATAACAGTGGAAATTTACTGTGTTTATTATATGCCAGGCACATTTCTTAGGTAGATACTATATTTTTCATAATCCCCATTTGAGAATATTGAGAACCAGAAAGAATACCGAGAACCTGCAAGCAAGTTGTACAGCAAATTTCAAATCCAGATCTATGGTGTATTTTAACCACTACTTATTAAGAACCTCCAATTCATAAGCATATATACCAAAATGTTTAAAATGAAGATCAAAGCATCTTAATATTTAAAAGTTCAATTTCTATTACATCATAATAATGGTAATGGCTGCCATTTATTACATACTTATTATTTTTCACTCACTGTCCTGGACTATGTATATACATGATCTCATTTAATCCAAGAAGACAGGTATGATGGATGAAATCCTCCTTTTATAAAAGCGAACACAAAGGCTCAAAGAGGTTAAACAACTTGCCCAATGTCCCACAGCTAGCCATCGGCAGGATTGGAATTAAAACTCAAGTCTACACATCAACCCTTTCTTTCTCTCCTATCCTAGTTTTGCCAGTTGCTTAATTGTTGAAACTAGTTCTGTGGAACAATTTTTAAAGAAACTCCCAGTTGCTTCTTTTAATATACTGACCATTAAATGAATCTTTTAAACTGGACTGTTGAAGTAACCAGTTTTTTCTAAGCACTAGTAACAGTTAAACTCCATATAAGCAAAGTAAAATGGAGTTCGGAAGAAATTATCCAGGTATCTTTAGCATCCACCACAATTACCTCAACAAACGAAAAAAAAAAAAGGTCTAATGTAAAAAACTACTTTTGTTTGTCTGTTTTCTGTCTGAAATACCAAGATCCACTCCTTCAACAAGGCTTTACTAAGTGCTTGGGAATATACTAGGCACTGTTCTAGGCTTGGAGATAGGGCAATGAACTGACCTGAGCTGTCCAACACAAGAGCCACTAGTCACATGTGGTTACTTAGAACTTGAAATGTGGTTAGTCGAAACTGAGATGGGCTGTAAGTGTAAATGGCACACTTGTTGCAAAGACTTAGTCTGAAAACAAGAACATGAAATACCTCAATATTTTTTATATAGAGAAATGAAATGATATTTTCAATACACTAGGTTAAATAGAATATATTACTAAAATTAATTTCACATTTCTTTTTCCTTTTTTTAATGTAGCTACTACAAAATTTCTCATATGCATGTTAAAGCTGGACAATGAAGAAGGCAGGCTGAGGAAGAATTGACATTCAAACTGATTCTAGCAAAGAATACTGAATATACCATGGACTGCCAGAAGAATGAACAAATCAGTTTTGGAGGAAGTAGAATCAAAATACTCCTTAAAAGTTAGGATGGTGAGATCATGTGATCTCCTCTGTCATTTTTATCATCAAGGTCATAATTTCCAACTACCGATCCTTCTTCTTAGTTTCCAACTTACACATTCCAATCACCAGTAATTATCAATGCATCTTGATTGCATGTTTGATCAATTTCAGACTACAGAAGTTAGTAAAAATCTTCAACTTCTTCATCTTTGGCATTAGTGGTTGGTACATAACTTTGAATAATAGTCATATTAACTGGTCTTCCTTGTAGGCATATAGATGTTATCCTGTCACTGACGGCACTGTACATCAGGATAGATCTTGAAATGTTCTTTTTGAACATGAATGTGATGCTGTTCATCTTCAATTTGTCATTCCCGGCATGGTAGACCATGAAATTGTCCATGTCAAAATGGCCAGTATCAGTTCACTTCAACTCACTAATGCCTAGGATATCTATCTTCAAGCATTCCATTTCACTTTTGACAACTTCCAATTTTCCTAGATTCATACTTCATATATTCTATGTTCTGATTATTAATGGATGTTTGTAGCTGTATCTTCTTATTCTGAGTTGTGCCACATTAGCAAACAAAGGTCTCCAAAGCTTTACTCCATCCATGTCATTAAGGTAGACTCTACTTTGAGGAGGTAACTCTTCTCCGGTAATAGTTTGAGTGCCTTCCAACCCAAGGGGCTCATCTTCCAGCACTATATCAGACAATATTCCACTGCTATACATAAGGTTTTCACTGGCCAATTTTTTCAGAAGTAGATCTCCACATCCTTCTTCCTAGTCTTAGTCTGGAAGATCCGTTGGAATCTGTCCACCACGGGTGACCTGGCCAGTATTTGAAATATCAGTGGCATTGCTTCCAGAATCACAGCAACACACAAGCCACCAAAGTAGGACAAACTGACATACAAGTGGTCTGTTAACAACATAAATGGCAATTATACACATGGATCTCACCAGAAAGAATACACAGAAGTCAAATAGACTACATCTGTGAAAAGAGATGATGGAGAAGCTCAATATCATCAGTCAGAACAAGGCCAGGCGTCGACTGCAGAACAGACCATCAATTGCTCATATGCAAGTTCACGCTAAAGCTAAAGAAACTTAAAACAAGTCCACGAGAGTCAAAGTACTACCTCGAGTATTTTCCACCTGAATTTAGAGACCATCTCAAGAAAAGATTTGATGCATTGAACACTAATGACCGAAGACCAGAGGAGTTGTGGGATGACATTAAGGACATCATACATGAAGAACGCAAAAGTCATTAAAAAGACACGGAAGCAATAAAAGACCAAAATGGATGTCAGAAGAGACCTGGAAACTTGCTCTTGAATGCAGAGTAGCTAAAGCGAATGGAAGAAAAGTCATGTAAAAGAGCTGAACAGAAGATTTCAAAGGGCAGCTCAAGAAGACAAAGTATTATAACAAAATTTGCAAAGACCTGGAGTTAGAAAACCAAAAGGGAAGAACATGCTCAGCATTGCTCAAGCTGAAAGAACTGAAGAAAAAAATCAAGCCTCGAGTGGCAACACTGAAGGATTTCTCATGGGCAAAATATTGAAAGACATAGGAAGCATCAAAAAAAGATAAAAGGAATATAGAGTCACAGTTCCAAAAAGAATTAGTCGACATTCAACCATTTCAGGATATAACATATGATCAAGAACCCATGGTACTGAAGGAAGAAGTCCAAGCTGCACTGAAGGCATTGGTGAAAAATAAGGCTCCAGGAATTGACAGAATACCAGTTGAAATGTTTCAACAAATAGATGCAGCGCTGGAAGTGCCCTCTCCTCTATGCCAAGAAATTTGGAAGACAGCCACCTGCCCAACCAACTGAAAGAGATCCATATTTGTTCCCCTTCCAAAGAAAGGTGATCCAACAGAATGCGTAAATTATAGAATAATATCAATAATATCACACACAAATAAAATTTTGCTGAAGATAATTCAAAAATGGTTGCAGTAGTATACTGACAGGGAAGTGCCACAAATTCAAACCGGATTTAGAAGAGGAGGTGGAATGAGGGATATCATTGCTGATGTCAGTTGGATCTTGGCTGAAAATAGAGCCAATACCAGAAAGATGTTTACCTGAGTTTTATTGACTATGCAAAGGCATTTAACTGTGTGGATCATAAGAAATTATGGATAACATTGGGAAGAATGGGTATTCCAGAACACTTAATTGTGCTCATGGGGAACCTGTATATAGATCAAGAGGCAGTCATTAGAACAGAACAAGGGGCTACTGCCTGGTTTAAAGTCAGGAAATGTGTGCGTCAGTGTTATATCCTTTCATCATACTTATTCAATCTGTATGCAGAGCAAATAATCTAAGAAGCTGGACTACATGAAGAAGAATGTGGTATCAGGATTGGAGGCAGACTCATTAACAAACTGCGATATGAAGATGACTCCACCTCGCTTGCTGAAAGCGAAGAGGACTTGAAGCACTTATTGATGACCAAAGACCACAGTCTTCAGTATGGGTTACACCTCAACATAAAGAAAACAAAAATCCTCACAAC